>NC_056738.1:402051310-402351310 GCF_019279795.1 Protopterus annectens
TTTTTAGCAGTAGAAGCCTTAATGCCCTTGGGCCCCTGAGAAATGGTTTCTGGATCCGCAACAGGATTTTTGAAAAGGAACTTGTGGGATTCAGGAACCCTGTAGTATGTTAGGTTTACTAGGAGCTGGAGGCAGGGAATCAGGGGCCATACTGGATTCTGAAAACACCATCAACAATGTCCAGTACAGGAGGTATAGCCAAAAGCCTATGCTGAGGTAGGAGGAAATCCCTACGCCTCTTTTTAGATTCAGAAAATTCCTGACTTTCCCATTGGAAATGCTCCCTTAAGGGATGTAAAGTTTCCCCAAAAGAAAAGTCCTCAGGGGGGGGAAGCAGATGGAATGTAATCCTCTGCATCAGAATCCTCATAAGTAGGTATGGACAAATCCAGGTCATTGTAAGAATTAGAAGAAACAGAGTCCTGATCAGAAGATTCATAGTCAAGCTCAGTCCTAGGCCTTTTAGAAGGGCAGGGTTGACTACCCCTGATTAGAGTAATAAGATATTCAGCCATTTTGATCATTTGTTTTTTAGGTAAAGGGGCCTGAACATATGGCCTGGGCATCGGTTTTGTAGACATAGATCGAGATTTAGGCCTAGGAACAGAAGGTGGAGTCAGTTTAATATGCAAGTCTGTAGGCCTGAATACACCCTCAGAAGCCGGTGCTTGCACAGCAGCTTCGGATCTATCCAAGGTATAGACATTTGCGATTTCCATAGGTGAAGCATCTTGCGGCATACCGGACTCCGAATGGGTCTCAGTAGAGGCCTGCGAGTCAGAAGTAGCGGGGTATCAGGGGCTGCGAAAGCACCTCACCAAGTACCGGTAAACTGGCGACTGGCTTAGAAGCGTCGGCAGTTTTGGACCTCGGCCTGCCTCTGTCTTTTTCTTTGAATTTTTTTGGAATTTTGGTAGTCAGATGGCTAACTGACGTCATTTCTGAATAATTAAACCAAGAACCAAAATATTTAGAGGCAAAAATGTACGGACGATGGATAGTGCGCTGATTAAATAAAGCACAAAACCGACAGCAAGGTACGTCGAGGTCAGGGCCTAGGCAAGGAATACAGTGCAAATGAAAATCTTTATGAAGTATTTGCTTTCCACAAGTAATGCAATTATTAACTTTTACTGACACCGGTAAGGAGCAAGAAAAAGTTTCCCCAATGGGGTACTTAGCTTTAAGCTGAAGACTTTGGTTCTGAGACTCGAAAACTAAAATTTCAGGAGTCAGCTGACCGGCACTTGCGAACTGCTTTTGCTTCGGGCACCGCACGGCAAGAAAGACTGATGTAATGGCATTGGCTGCATGTTTTATACCCCTGATGACCTGACGTCATAGAAGAAGGGACAGCAACCGACGCAGGACCCAAAACTTTGTTAATCAGGCTGACTGAGGGCTACCTGCAAGCAGATTACCCAAATGTAATGACTGCAACAGTGAAACATCCTCCAGTAAAAAAGGAAGATGTTCCCAAGGAGGATGAGGAATGCCCATAAAAGGAGGACTGGATTTCCACACATTGAAGTACTCTTGACAAATGATTGACAGAACACAAGAATCCTGAGTGATCAGAAGCCAAACTGGAAAAGAAAGAGAAAGAGGAATGTGGCTGGGAGAGGACAGCCCCCTGGGTTGTCCAAAAAGGAAGGCTTTGGAGTCCCAGAAAATTGAGCAGCCTTAGCAGGAGGAGTTGATGTGCCACTCTTACCTTTAGAAGGATAGGACTGCCTACAAACAAAGGCAGGCTTAAGCTGGGTAGCATCTTTGAAATATAGGCACAGAGGAAACAAACACGTTTAAGTTACCATAAGGCCTTACCCTTATCCTGAAGGGACTTAAACCAGCAGCAGCTTCCCCAAACAAAAGTTTAGAATCCAGAGGAGCATCCATCAACTTAGCTTTAACATGATCAGGTAGAGGTTGAAGCCTAAGCCAAGAATAGGGTCTATATTAGAACACCGAACATTCAAAATGTCGAGTGTTCTAATATCGAACCTTACCAATCGAAAATACCAAACATCGAACGTTCAGAACAGCAAATTTTTTCCTAGGGAAAAAATTTGCTGTTCCAAAACACACACACACAACACAAGCACACCAAACAGCAATCCACACACATACACCTAAAATCTTACACCTAACCCTACTCTAAACTATACACACACCACTAACTAGCCACTTACCTTAACCCAAACCCTAACCCTAAGGTCCGTCACTATCGCACACTCACCTCACCCTAACCCTCATGTTCACACAATCGCACACATACCTAACCCGCGCCCTAACCCGCCCTAACCCTCATGTCCACACAATCCCACACATAACTAACCCACACTCAATCATACACTTACCTGAACCCGAACCGTAACTTTCAAACACAGCGCTGAAAATACTGAAGCAACAGAAACGGACAACCGAATTCTTTCCCTAGGAAAGAATTTGATTTTCTGCTTCTTCGATATTTTCAGCATTCACTGAAAATGGGTCGATATTAGAACACTCGACATTTTAAATGTTTGGTGTTCTAATATAGACCCCAAGAATATGTCCTCATAACTGAACCAAAAACAGCAGCCGTACAAGAGATATCTGCCACATCATAACTACATCAAATAGAATGTCAAACAACTTGACAGGAAGTCCCTAGCAAGGAAAGAACAGAAGTTTTACCTCAAAGTCTGGAAAATCAGAAATAAGTTGACAGGCCTTGGAAAGAAGAGCCAAAACACACCTAATGGGGTATGATAATTAATAGCCCCTAAGCACTAGGATAACAGAAATGCAAACCTTATTGTCCAGCCTGTCCATAGTTCTGCTGTCCTTGTCAGAAGGCAATAACTTGGGCAAAGACAGCAATTGAGATGGCCTATCAGAGGATACGGACACTACCAAGGAGTCAGTCAGCAGCAGGACATTTATATAAAAACAATCCTCAGGAACCCTATAAAACCTATCAAGCTTTTTGGGAGCAGGGGGGAGAGAATCAGGCACCTGAGAGGCATTGGAAAAAGCATCCAGTAAAGCAGCCAAGACAGGAGGAATAGCTGTAGGTTTAGGACAGTCCAACTGCAACAACTCATAACACCTCTATAGATTCCTCTCCTTTGACCCATAGTCCAAGGAAGGAGGAATTTGAGTAGAATAAGTTAGGGATAAGTCAGCAGAATCAGACTCATTCTCAGAAGAATCCTGGTCTCTAGACCTTTTAAGAGGAGTAGAGGAGCAGGAACTAAAACCCATGAGGTGGCTTTAAGGACAGTAAGGTAGAGTAAAAGCCTGCCCTTCACTTTGTGGATCCCTAGAAGCAGAAGAAACAGGTTTAATTTTTTGTTTTTTTTTTAAGGGAACTTCCTGAGAAGGCTCAGATCCAGGACAACAGTCAAAAACTGTAGCAGGAACTTTTCCCAACTAAAAACTGAGGAACTCCTCCATGGCCCTCAGAAAAAAAATCAAGCGTGGTTCCCTCTGAATGTCTAAGATGGACACCTGAAAAGCCTCTTCACAGATGTTCTGCCAGCTGGATCCTCACCAGCCTCCAACACAGTCAGAGCAGAGAAATCAGACAACACAGCTGGGTGAGCCTCTGGGTTTGTAATGACCTTGAGAGAAACATCTGGCAGTGGCTGGGCAGCAGAAGATTCTGGTCGTACCTTTTTCACCTTCTTCCTTAACAGCTGACCCTCAGGGTGGCAGATCCCTTTCCTTGTATCTTGAGGACCAGCATCTTAAGTTACTCGTTAAAGGTACTAAGGTAAGGAAAGGAAAGAGTCTACTGCGAAGGGTTTTTGGAACAAATGCCTGACAAATAGAAGTATGGTCATGAGAAGCACCTAAGCAAGAGAGACACTTATCATGGTGGTCATGCTGGGGAATCTGTCACCTACACTGGCATTTACCCTTCCTGGATAACATTAACCTCACAGAACACAAAAAAAAAAATGGAAAAAAAAACCCAATGGGGCACTTATCTTGCAAAAACAGCAAACAGGCAAAGGAAGTCACTGGAGAATGAAAATGTGTTCAGCTGGCAGAAGGATGCAGGTAAACAGACAGACAGTGTACAAGATAAGTTCAGACTGGTAGCAAAGTAGTTCTGTTTTTGGTAAGCCTGAATGTCACCTTTATGCCCTAGGTTATGCAGGGAGCATATGGTGGCGGTCGGCATAACTTTTACATTTAGAAGTCTTTGGAAGACTGGCCGGACATTGAGCTTCCACAGCAGGGAATCCCATATCATTAAGAATACTGCAGCAGTGAATGTAAGGACATGTGACATTATCTAACTGACCATGTCTAGATGAGCACCTATAAATTCCCAATTCCGTGTATGAGCTGTAACATACTGTAGTTGACTGTGATGCCTACATGAAGACATAACTGGAGAAAGTAGTTGCTTGTATAAGTAGATGTCTGGTCTAAGCAATTAAGAGTCAGTCGTCTAGATATGGAAACACACAGAAGTCCAGCAGTCTCAGCTGAACTGCTACCACTGTCATGCATTTAGTGAACACCCTGGGGGCTGTGGTGAGACCAGAGTGCAGTGCTCTGAACTGTTCCCCAGCTGTAAGTGCAGATATCTTCTGGAGTGTTCATTTTGATGTATAGTATGCATCCTGAAGATCTACTGAGCACATCCAATAGTCCTCTCACAACACAGGCAAAATGTAATGAACTGCGATTGGTTTAGTTTGTAGAGATCCAGGGTGGGTCTTAAATCCCCTGTCTTTTTTGGCATTAAAAAGAATCTTAAGTTTGTAAGATGTGACATATCCTCATATGGATATGACAAGAAAAGTATAGTTGTGCACACTTAACCATAAATGTAGATATTTAAGTGTATTCACTGTTGCAGTCATTACATTTGGGTTATCTGCTTGCAGGTAGCCCTCAGTCAGCCTGATTAACAAAGTCTTGGGTCCTGCATTGGTTGCTGTCCCTTCTTCCATGACGTCAGGTCATCAGGGATATAAAATATGCAGCAGACGCCATTACATCAGTTTTTCTTGCCCCAGATGTCAGGTGCACCCCTAATGGGAAGCAATTAAATATAAAGGTATAATGATATACCTCCAACAAAAAAGCAAATACACCAAAAAGGCTTTTAAGCATAGTAAAGGGAAAGTAGAGGCATAGCCAAATAGAAGTTAGAGGGCTGGAGGGAGGGTATCCAGGACTGCAACAGTGAATACACTCGAACATCTACATTTATGATAAGTGTACACAACTGTACTATGTTCTTAGTGTTTCGCTGTTGCAGTCATTACATTTGGGTAGATTCCCAAAGCTAAGGTTGGGAGGAGGAATTTAGATAGCATTAGGACCAGCTATAAGGCCCTGCAAGACTGCAGTGGCAAAACCAGCTCTAGACTTGGAGAAAATTGGCAAATGATAATGCTTGGTGAAAGTATGTAAGAACTCCAGGTAGCAGCTTCTAGGATGTCCCTGGTAGGGACGCGTCTGAGAAAAGCTGTAGAGGTAGATGCAGCCCTGGTGGAGTGAAGTCTGATCCCCTGGGGGATAGGTTTTCCATGGTGCTTATAGCAGAAATGAATGCAATGGGCTATCCATTTAGAAATGGTTTGCTTTGAAATAGCCTTCCCCTCTGCCCCTGCAGCAAATGCCGCCAGCAGTTCAGATTTCCTATGAGGTTTAGTCCTGTCCAAGTAGAATCTAAGTTGTCTGTGCACATCTAAGGAATGCAATATCCATTCCCCTTTGTTCTGTGGATTGGGAAAAAAAGGTTGGCAAATGAATGGACTGATTAAGAGCCACACTGGGTACCACC
Organism: Protopterus annectens; assembly: GCF_019279795.1. NCBI lineage: Eukaryota > Metazoa > Chordata > Ceratodontiformes > Protopteridae > Protopterus > Protopterus annectens. The sequence continues at coordinate 402,057,102 of NC_056738.1, forward strand.
TTGGGCATGAAGGATGGATTGGTTCTGAGGGACACCCTGTCCGCATGAAAGATGATGAAAGGCTCCACTGCCATAAGGGCCTGTAATTCAGATACCCTTCTAGTTGAAGTGATTGCTAAAAGGAAAGCTGTTTGTCAAGAGAGAAATTTTAAGTCTGCAGTCACAGCTGGCTCAAAAGGAGGCAGAGTGAGTTTCTCCAAAACAAAGTTAAGATCCCAGACTGGAGTTGGAGCTGTCCTGGGTGGTCTCAAATTTTTAGCCCCTCTGAGGAACTGCTTGAGCAGTGGATGAGAGAAGAGGGGAGGTTCTGTGTTATAATGAGCTGAAATGGCTGAGGCGTGGATTTTAATGGAGGAAAAAGACAGGCCCTTGTGAAGCATCTCAGGTAAGTATTGTAAAATCTGAAGTAAATTGGGCACTGCTGTGCTCACCCCTTGAGATTGGTTCCAGGCACAGAATCTTTTCCATTTTTCAGCTTAAGATTTTCTAGTACTAGTTCTACTTGCCTCTAAAATGATATCCATCACGTTTTCTGAGGGATGGTAAAGGAGAGATTATGTAATTAGCCAGGCTGCAAGGTTCAGTGTTAGAAGCTGAGGGTGCAGAATCTAGTTCTCCTGCTGAGACAACAGAGAAGGAGTCTGAGGCAGGTGCCATGGGGATAACCATGACACACTGCACAGGAGAAGGTACCAGTGTTGGCACGGCCAGTCTGGAGCAATCAAAATCATCCTTGGTTTGTCCTGTTTGGTTTTTAGTAGTACTTTGGTGAGCAGAGGCAGAGGGAGGAAGGCATAGAGTGATAGGTTTTTCAAGCTGAAGGACAGAGCATCCACTTTCCAGGCTTGTTTGTGGGGAGTCCTTGTGCAAAATTGGTCCAATTGGTAGTTTTGGGGAGAGGCAAACAGGTCTATATCTGGGCTCCCCCCATTTGCTTGTCAACATGTTGAAAATCATTCGTTCCATTTTCCACTTGTGTGGGTCCATGAGGTTTCTGCTTAGTCCGTCTGCCAGTGTATTTAATTTTCCTGGCAGGAATTGAGCTTGTAGGTGCACTTGGTAGCCTCAAGGCTGTGTTCCACAATGCCATGGCTAGTCTGCATAGGGGGTAAGAATGTGTACCCCCCTGCTTGTTTATGTACCACATAACAGTGGTGTTGTCTGTCTTTATCATTAGTTGTCCTGGAAGAATGTGGTCCTTGAAGGCTGTCGGAGCATTCTGCGCAGCTAACATTTCTTTTTGATTGATATGCAGGTGCATTTGACTTGGGTTCCATTTGTCCTGAATGCACATTCCTGCCAAGTTGAGCCCCCCCATGCATAGTCTGATGCATCTGCTAGGGTTTGGGTGGCAGGGGGTGGTGTGAAATGTAGTTCCTTGTTTTGGTGGCAGGCCTCTGCCCACTAAAGGAACTCTAGGCATAGGCAAGGTACGATAGGAATCATTGCTTCTAGATCCTGAGAATGTTGACACCATAGGCTTTTTAGATACCACTGTAGTTTCCTCATATGCAGTCTTGCATATGGAATTAGAAGCATGCAGGCGGTCATGAACCCCAAGGCTTGCAGTATTTGTTTTGCAGATAGCAGAGTTTTTGTGGCCACTTGTTTGAAGTAGGTTGTCAAATGAATTTGTTTCGCTGGCGTGAGGTAAGCCATCTGGGAAGTTGTATTCAAGCTTGCTCCAAGGAATATAATTTGACAGGGTACCAGGTGTGATTTCTTTTCATTTATGGTGTACCCCAGACAAGTTAGAACCCTTTGTCCAAAGGCCAGATGATTCAAAAGTATGTCCTGGCTTTCTGCCTGAATTAGACAATTATCCAAGTATGGGTATATTTGAATATTTCTTTGTCTGCAAAATGCACTAACTGGAGCTAGGCACTTTGTGAATACCCTGGGCACAGTAGATGAGCCAAAGGGCAGTGCAGAGAACTGATAGTGCGTGTAGCCTGCTTTGAAGCGTAGGTATCTTCTGCAAGATTCCCTGATTGGGATGTGTTGCCAACCAGGCATCTTTGCCTAGCATAGGAAGTAATTGTTGAAGAGTCAGCGTCTTGAATTTTGGAATCTCCAAAAAGGTGTTTAGAGTAGGATAGGACGCCATGAATTGTCTTTTCTGGGTACCAGGAAAAGTCTTGAGTAGAAACCTTGTCCCTTTTCTTCATCTGGTACAAGTTGAATAGCCCCCATGCTTGAGAGAGAAAGTACTTGTTTTTGGGCCTCTGACCACTGATTTGGGGTAGGTTCAGCCACCCGCTTGGGGTTGGCAATGTGCGGAAGTAAAATCTGTATCCCTGGGACACTATATTTAAAACCCATTTGTCCCAGGTAATGAGTTCCTAATTCTTTGCATGAAGAGCAATCTTTCCCCCCAAAGGGGCAGTCAGTTGATAAGTGCTTGGAAATTTTAAAAGGAAGTCATTGAGAGTTTACCATGGGGGGAGTCTTATTATTCCCAGTTTTGGAAGTGGAGGCCTCCCACTGCTTATTTGCATGTGTCCCCTGGGACTGAAACCTGGGGTTTTTGCGGTGTCCGGGTTTGGCTTGAGAAGACCTGGAGGGGGCTGGAAAGGACCAATTCTTAGAGGACCAGTGCCTACTAAATCTAGGAGGCTGAACTTGTAAGAAATTGTTAACAGTTTACATAGATTTAGCTTTATCTTCCATCTTTTTAAGAACTTCCTCAGCCTTGTTGCCAAACAGGCAGTCCTGATTTAAGGGAGCATCCAACAATTTAGCTTTAACATGATCAGGCAAAGATTGCTCCTTAAACCAAGCATGCCTTCTGAGCACAGACCCAGTGACAGCAGCACTGCAAGAGGCTTCTAAAGAATCAAAACCACATTGCAAAGTATGTTTTCCAACTTGTTCAGCAGAATGCATTAAATCCTGTAATTCTTTATTTTTCACACAGTCAGGAATCATCATAATTTTCTGTTTAAGCAGTCCAATAACATGTTGCTGATACTTTAACATATGAAACTGGCAGTTTAAAGCCCTAATGGCCAAGGTTGCAGAAGTGTAAATCTCCTTACCCTATCTATCCAGTGCCTTGGAGTCTCTTATCAGAAGGGGTAGGATTTTTAGCAGTAGAAGCCTTGATGCCCTTGGGCCCCTGTGAAATAGTCTCTGGATCTACAATAGGATTTTTATAAAGGAACTTGTGGGACTCCGGGACCCTGTAGTATCTGTCAGGTTTTCTGGGAGCAGGAGGCAAATTAGATTCCGAAAATGCATCAACAATGTCTAGTACAGGAGGAATAGCTAAAGGCCTATGCTGAGGTAGGAGAAGGAAATCCCTAAGCCTCTTTTTTGAATCAGAAAAATCCTGGCTTTCCCAGTGGAAATGCTCCCTTAGAGTATGTAAAGTTTCCCCAAAAGAAAAATCCTCAGGAGAGGAAGCAGAGGGAATGGAGTCATCTGCATCAGAATCTTCATAAGTAGGTAAGGACAAATCCAGATCAGAAGAATCAGAAAAAACAGAATCCTGGTCAGAAGATTCATAATTAGCTTCAGTCCTAGGCCTCCTAGAAGGTGGGGGGGGGAGATGGCTACCCCTGATTAGAGTTATTAGATTATCTGCCATTCTTATCATTTGTTTTTTAGGCATAGAGGCCTGAGCATGTGGCCTGGGCATCAGTTTTTTTAGACATGGTTCGAGATTTAGGCCTAAGTAAAGAAGGAGGCGTTAGTTTAATATGCAAGTCCATAGGCCTGAATACACCCTCAGAAGCCAGTGCCTGCACAGCGACTCCGGACCCTTCCAAGGTAGAGACATCTGCGGGTCCCATAGTTGAAGCATCTCGGGGCATACCGGACTCCGAATGGGTCTCAGTAGAGGCCTGCGAATCAGAAGTAGCAGGTATCAGGGGCTGCGAAAGTGCCTCATTGAGTATCGGTTAACTGGCGACTGGCTTAGGAGAAGTGTCGTCTGCAGTTTTGGACCTCGGCGGCCTGTCTCTATCTTTGCGTTTTTTCGGAATCCCAATAGTCGGATGGCTAAGAGACATTTCTGGATAATTAAACCGAGAACCAAAATATTTAGAGGCAAAAAAATACTGACGATGGATGGTGTGCTGATTAAATAAGGCACAAAACCGACTGCAAGGTACGTCGTGGTCAGAGCCTAGGCAAGGAATACAGTACGAATGAAAATCTTTATGAGGTATTTGCTTTCCACAAGTAATGCAAGTATTAACTTTTACTGACATTGGTAAGGTGCAAGAAAAAGTTTCCCCAACGGGGTACTTAGCTTTAGTTGAAGAATTCAGTTCTGAAACTCGAAAATGAAAATTTCAGGAGTCGGCCGACCGGCACTTGTGAATTGCTTCTGGCACCGCACAGTAAGAAAGGCTGACGTAATGGCGTCGGCTGCATGTTTTATACCCCTGACGACCTGACGTCATGGAAGAAGGTGACAGCAACCGACACAGTACCCAAGACTTTATTAATCAGGCTGACTGAGGGCTACCTGCAAGCAAATAACTCAAATATAATGACTGCAACAGTGAAACATGAAGAACATCTGTATAAAGGGTCAACCTGCCAAACATTAGTGTGCGCATGCAACACAAACGCTGCAACTAGATAATTACAAAAAAAGACGGTTACAAATAAAAGGTGAGAATAATTATAACATAATGAACCTTTAGATATTATTGTTAGATGCTAATGGTCTCAGAGATGCATGCAGAAGAGAGTAGTGAACGATATAAAAATGTAGAGTGCAAATAGCTATGCTACATGGGACACATTTGGAAAGAAATGAACATGTGAATTTGATAAAAAAAATAGTTGCGTCTTACCATAATGTTCAATCTGTGTTGTCGGTCTTCACTTATCCTTGACTGTGGGTTTGGTTCAGAATCTTGGAACCAACTCGGCCATTTTTACAGCTCATGCCTTCCAAAAACTCTCAAGCTTAGCTTTACCCATAATGCTCCTCTTCCTCTCAGAATTACCTCAGATCGAGTTTACATAAGATAGTGACAGGAAATAAATCAGAGACCATATCTGTATTCACACAAGACTAATCCAATATGTTGGGATAGATTAAGTCCTCAAAGAAGCTCACAAGACAGGGGGAAGGAAGGAGGGGAATGTCAAGGATAAGTTAAGATTGAAAACACAGATGGGATGTTATGGTAAGACAACTTCTTTATCTGATGTTGTCAATCTTCACTTTATCCTTGGCTGTGGAACAGAATCCCAGCTACCTAAATATTGGGAGGTCTCACAAAAGTATATTCCTGAGCACCATCGAACCAAATGACGCCCATCCCTTGGAGAGCAGATCCAGCTTGCAATGAGTAATAAAAGTATGTGGGGATGCCCAAGTAGCTGCTGCACAGATATCATCTATAGATGATCTGGAATGAAAAACTGCAGAAGTGGCTACTGCTCTTGTAGTGTGCCCCTTTAGTGGGCTTGGTAGTTGTACTTTCCTTATTGTATAAATGAAGATTATACAGTCCTTAAGCCATTTAGCCAGAGTAACTTTAGAAACTGGTTTATCCAAAGTAGGTAAAGAAAAGGAAATTAACAAGTGGTCGGATTTTCTGAATTCTTTTGTTCTATGAAAGTAAAAACATGATTGTCTATGGATATCTAGTAAATGTAGACAATATTCACCTGTTTGGAAAATTGCGAAAAAGTACGGGAAGTTGTTTCGTCTGGTTGATATTTGTCTCAGAAACTACTTTAGGTAGAAAGGATGTATCAGTTTGCAAAGACATCCTGTCTTTGTGGAAAGTAAGGAGACTTGCAAGATGAGGCTAATTTTGAAATTATCCTGGGAGAAGTAAGGGCAATCAAGAACAAAGTCTTCCAAGATAAATATTTCAAACTGCACGTTGCAGCTGGCTCGAATGGAGAATGTATAATGGACTGTAGCACCAGATTCAAATCACAAGGTGTAGAAGGATCCTTGTATGAAGGTCTTAGCATTAAAGTTACTTTCAGAAAGGCTTTACACAGTTTATGGGAAATTAGAGCGGCATCATTTAGGCCATTATGAAAGTTGGAAATAGCAGCTAGATGTACTTGAATTGTGGAGGAAGACACTCCCGAAAAGCGATGCTAAAAATTGTAAAACCTTAACTGGTGCAAAAAATGATTCAACATTATTCACTGATGCCCATTTTGAGAATTTATGCAACTTACTGTTGTATAATCTCCTAGTCAATGGTTTGTGAGAAGCTAGAACACCACGTTGAACTGGGACAGTGAGACTAATATGCCTGGCAATCATGGGAACTGAAGCCGCCACACAGTGAGCTTCATATTCTGAAGATTCAGATAAACAAGCCCCTGTGGATGGGACAAGAGGTCTGGATCCAGAGTTTCTGAGGTAGCGGAAGCCAAAGAAAGGGGCACCAAATCTGTCAAGGCCAGAATGGAGCAATGAGAATTACCTTCTTCAAACTGCTGGCTTTCTTCAGAGAGGGGGAAAGGAATACATAAGACCAGGGGGGCAAATTGTGAAGCAGAGCATCTCTTGGTGACTCGCCCTCCAGGAGGAATAGGGCAAAATAACTGCTGTACTTGTTCGGGGGGAAGCAGAATGGTCACAGCAGTGCTGGCCCCATAGACAGAAAATCTTCTCGGTCACCAATGGATTGAAAGACCACTTGTGAGGCATCACAATACTCCTGCTCAATTTGTCTGCAATCATGTTGGAGTTCCCCAGAATGTTCATTGCAATTAAAAAGTGGTCGAATGAAATGGTCCATTGCCATACTCAGCGTGCTTCTCGAGAAAAAGGGTAAGACCTAGTTCCTCCTTGTTTGCTGATGTACCAAACCACTGATATGTTGTCTGTTTGAATAGCAATCATTCCTGAGGGGAGGATTTCTTGGAATGCTTGCAACTTCAAAGCACTGCCCTCATCTCTAGAACATTGATGTGCAAATTGGCCTATAACTGGGACCAAGCGCCTTGGACTGTCTTTCTCAGATAATGAGATTTGGGATGCATCCTTGGTCACTATGTTTTGGGGCTGGGGAGGGACAAATGGACAGCTTGACAAAATTTTGTTGGAATGAAGCCACCAACTCAGGTCTTTGTTGCACAAATTGGTGATCAATACCTGATAGGACATTGGTTGATTCAGTAATGACCATCATGACACCAATTGCCATTGTAGGCCTTGTTTGTGAAATCTTGCAAGGGGAACTAAAGTGATGGTGGCTGCCACTGATCCTAGAGTCTAACAGTTTTGCAGTCACTGTTCTGCTGCGAATAATCTGGCTGACTTGTGATCTTATTTCTCTGAAGTCTTTCTTGGGGAAGAAGTGCAATACATATGCTTGTGTCTAACCGCTCCTATGAACTGTAAATGCTGTGTTGGCTCTAGATGGGATTTTTCATAGTTTACAGAGATCCCCAGTGTGGAGCAAGTTTAAAGAACGTAGTTCCTAGCTCGCAAGAGTAGATGCCTGGTGGGTGCAGTAATGAACCACTTGTCTAGGTATGGAAATGTGTGGAATCCTTGCAGTCAAAGTGAGCTGCTACTACTGCCATGCATTTGGTGAACACCCTGGGGGCTGTGGTGAGACCAAAAGGCAGGGCTCTGAACTGATGACTGGCTCCCAGCCGGAAGTGCAGGAATTTTCTGGAGCGCTTGCTCATTTTTATGTGATACTACATACCCTGAAAATCTATTGAACACATCCAATCATCTTTTCCTAAGAACTTAAGTATAGATGGAACCATAACCATTTGGAATTTGGTTTGTTGAACTGACTTGTTCAACACACTGAGATCCAATATTGGTCTCTAGTCCCATTTTCTTTGTCACTAAAAAGAATCTTGAGTCTGGATCCTATCTGGTCTGGTGTGACTGCTTGGATGACTCTTGTTGAGCAGTTTTTAAATCTTTAAGACTGCTGCATCCCTGTGACTGGGTGGAACATCTGGATTCTCTTTGGTTGACTGGGTTGTTTTGAAAAGGGGATAGTGTAACCTCTGGTTATAATCCTCTTCACCCAGTTGTCTGTTATGTTTAGCCAGGCAGGAAGGTGCAGGGATAGTTGACCCAACTACCTCCAGAGGACAGCAATCGGGCCTCAGTTCAGGAGCACTGATAGGAGTTACTAGGAAATAAATCCCTGGAACCATGATTTTGCAGGCCACCTCTGCCTCTAGCATGGCAGCTTACATTGTAACTTCCCCCTCTCGCCCGGGGGAGTCATTACCATGCAAGTCCTGAAAAGGTCCTTAGGATGTTTTGAACCATAGCCTCCCACTCCTCTGGTTCCTGGAGTAAGGCTGTTGAGTGGAAAAACGTACTCCCATGACAGAAAGGGTCTATCCATCCTTCTCACATTTGGCAAGGGTCTCTAACTTTGGGGCCAAAAAGCAATGTCCCGTCAAAAGGGGCATTGAGGAAAGAAGACTTAAAGGGCTCCACAAACTCACATAAGCACATCCAGGAATGTCTCCTTATGGATATGTTGGAACCCACTGCCCTAGTTGTCACTTTGCCTGCAAGCGCAATGAGCCTCATGGACGAATTGCATATTGATTTGAGGCTTGCCAGCTGGGAAGCTGCTTTATCCTGTACCCACTCAGCTACAGCTCCTGTCAGAGTGTCTGAGCTCCTTTATCAGCTCTCGTTGTAGTCTCGTAAAATGTGCCATAAAGTTCAATGACCCAAGTACAAAGATCGATGAAGCATATATACACTTCTTGAATCTATCCATCATCCTAGACTCCTTGTTAGGAGGATGGATAGTAGGACACTCACATCCACAAGTTCCTTTTTAGTGGCAGCTGCAACCACCATGGCATCTACTGGAATTCCTTTTCCCCAATGTTGATTATCCTTAGAAGGTGATAAAATGTGATCTGATCTCTTAGAGATTGACTTGATGGAATCAGGAATCTTGCAAGCCCACTGCGCAATCAATTTAATTACATCTTCAGCAGGTGGAAAACTCCAAGAGGTAGATGGTCAGGCACAAAAAAGCCTGAAGATATACTGATTCCTCGGAGGAAGGCTGATGGGACATCCAGCCACCCCTCTGTTTTAGGATTTCTAAAATATCTCCAAATGAGACATGCCCGGGGGTGACCTTGGGGAACCTTCCCCTTCATCGAAATTGGTATCTTCTGTGTAAGACTCTTCAGTGGAGTCCAAGTGCTTCTTCTGGCACTTTCTCTTAATGGCCACCTCTTCAGAGGGATAGGCCAGGGAGATGTCTGAAGAGGACATAACCACTGTGGTTGAATCCTGAGGCTTCTGTGCCCACTGTCCCACGGCAGAGGCTGGAGGGTAGCTCTGGGCGAGGGGAAGAAATGGGATATTGTCTGACGAAGATGGAATAGACTGAGCCTGCAGTGAAGTCCCTCTCTATGGCCTGGAAAGCAGCCCCCCCCATACAGGAATAGGAGCCTGGAACAGAGATAGACCCCCTCAGAACTGTGGTCCCACCCTGGACCAAAAAAGCTACCTCCGAAGCCTAAGTTGGAGTCGAGCTTACATGTGCCTATGCCCCGAGGTGCATGGATGGCTCTAACGCTGTAGTGGATCCAGTTGCACCAGAACTGGCAGTGAAGCTTCAACCCCAACAGATCTCTGGATATGATGGAATTGAAGAGCTCAGGGTAGTCACCGGTGTCAGAGATGAACATCTGACCATCACCGGCACAGTCGAAACTGGGACTGTCAGAGCCGGAACTCCAAAGGCTCAACTGGAGTCGGAGGAGGAACAGAAAATGGTGAAGTAACTGGCAAGGTTCCACAGCTAGGAAGGCTGGGAACTGATGGAAGAATCTAATCCTCTCGCTGCCAGGAGCTGGTCCACCAGCCTCATGGCATCAGACTCAGTTAGGCTCTTGGTGGAACAGACCGAAGAGACAGACGGGGATCTGGGTGTAGGTCTTTCCAAGAATGGACTTTGAGATCAGTCTAGGAAGGGGTCTACAGATGAGGAATACTCATTTGGGACCTGTCTTTGAGAGAAAATTCCTTAGGCTCCGAAATAGAGAGAACCAAGGATTGAGAAAGCACTGAAGTCGGTGAACCCAAAATAAAATAATTGTCAGAGCCGGTACTGTCAATGCAAAAGCCGGCACTGAATGTTCAAGAAATTTCCTTTTCAGTTCCGGGGAAGCTATGGGAACCAGGGAAGTTTTAGTAAGTTTAGCAGGAGGTGCTGACAAATCTGTAGGAACCAAACAGCTCCTCCTCTTAGATTTTTCCTGTTTATTCAAAGAGGAAGAGAAGGAAGGGGAGTTGACATCAGTTTTTGATTTTGAAGATGCAGATATGTCCTCATCGAAATCAGACTTTATAAGGCCCTTTAGAATCAATTTTTCCTTTCTACAAGGGCCCTGTGACTTAATCAGTGACAAATCGACACAGTGTGTGTCTGTCAGAATTGGGTAATTTCCTATCACACTTCTGCCATCTTTTGAAGCCAGAAGTCCCTTTAAGCTTCTCTGTCATACTAAAAAGGTCATACACAGACAGGCAGAAAGGAAGTAAAGGAAAACTAAGGCACTAAGTTGTTTTTTTTTTTTTAACTAGTTAGGCAGAAGGAAAAATGTACCAACAATGGTACTGAAGGGATACAGTAGTGGTAAGTAGACAGAAGAGGGTACCAACAATGATATGAAAGATTTACCGTTAAGGTAGGTGGGGGAAGCATGGGATTACCAGCAATGGTAATCAGAAAAAAACACTAAAACAGTATTAAATAAATAGCCTAGAGGAGCTGGGTAAGCGAAAGGAAGATAAGAGATAAATGTTTTAGTAAAAGAAACTTACAGTTTTAGATGTAAGCATTCGCTTAAGAGCTGACGAGAAAAAAATGCGTCTGGCACTGAAAAGCATCAAACGAGATCAGAGGTAAATTCTGAGAGGAGCATTTTGGGTAAAGCTAAGCTCAAGCGTTTTTGGAAGGAGCAAGCTGGAAAAATGGTTGAATCGGTTCAGATTCAGAACCAAACCCGCAGTCAAGGATAAAGTGAAGGTTGACATCATCAGATGAAAGGTTTTCAGGATGGTTATTCAGCGGAATACTTAGGACAAAATAAAAGAGGAGCACTTAACTGCAACAGGAGCACCAATAGTAACAGAAGAGGATAAAAAAGATAATAATGGTAGATGCGTAGTACTAAGGGGCTACTGGCAAGTGAGGAGGATTACACTGGCATGTACTTATATTCCACCTAAAACTGCGAAAATGGAGCTTAAGAAAATTCTAGGAAAAATAATCAGTTTTCAGCTGGGAATATTACTTATAGGTGGGGACTGGAATTTGATATACAGCAGGGAAGACATACGAAAATATTTGGCATGGAAAGTGTGAATTCAGTATTAGAACTTTGAAATGAATCTGCATATTATTCCCCAAAATACAAAATTTGGGCTAGGCTAGACAGAACTTATATTTCATAGGAAGATGTGCATTTAACTGAAAGTTTTGATACAAATCCATTAACTATTTCAGATCATATGCCAATATGAACTAAAATAAAAATGCAAAGCAATAAAATAAAAATGAGACACTAGCATTTCCCACTCATCTGTTGAAAACAGTGGAATTTTAAGGACTGGGTAGTGAAACTTATTCTGGAGCTATTAGAGAAGATACATTTCTTCTGAAAATATAGCTAGGGAGTGGGATAAAATTAAAGTGGAGTTTAAAAACAGGGTGGAAACAAGAGAGATATGGTTAAGAAGCAAAGATTAGTTGTGTAAAATCTTACCATAACCATAAATGTCCTTCTCTTCCAGGTTGCAGCATTCTCACATGTGGGTTAATCTGCCTCGGGTATCCCGAATGTCTGGCTCATTTACCAAAGCTTAAGGCTGGTTGCTGTCTAGTGCGTGGGACATCACACACTGGGCCATAAACTGTGGGCCATAAATGTGATGTCCGCATGCACAGACCTCAGAACTGACTGCCCAGTCAGACAATAGTCTAAGGAAAAGGAAGGATGCCATCCAGACAGGGAAAAGGTCCTCTGGGGGAGGGTAGGGGGGGGGAAGGAATACTGCAACATGGAAGAGGACATTATGTTTATGGTAACATTTTACACAACTAATCTATGTCCTTCTATTCTCATGTTGCAATATTCTCACGTGGGAGAGTACCACAGCTCATGTAGAGGAATGGGTGGAGGAAGAGCTGGCAGTCTCCAGGAATCCATGGAGGATGGCTCTTACAAATCCTGCTCTGGCTCTAGAGATGTCATCCAATTTTAGTACTTGGTAAAAGTGTGCAGAGAAGACAATGCGAGTGCCTCTAGGATAGTGGTGTGTCCATGCCTTTGAGAAACACCCCTGAAGCCCCCACTGCTCTAGTGGAATGGGCTTTGACTGTGTGTGTTAGCACTTTCCCATGGAAAGAGTAACAGAAGAATATAGTTTTACAAATCCAGGAAGATACAGTCTATATGGATACAGCTTTCCCCGGGGCCCTGGGGTGAAATGATACAAAGTTGATTGGACTTTCTAATGTCCTTAGTCTTATCCAGGTAAAACCTCAGTTGCCTGTGAACATCCACAGAATGGAGCACTCTTTCACTGTCATTCTGTAACAAAGGGAAGAAGGTGGGTAAATGGATGGATTTGGTTAAGGGACAATTTGTTGCCCACCCACCTTGGGCATGGAGGGGTTAGTATGAAAAGAAAAACTATCCTTGTCAAGAATGGTGTAGGGTGGAGTAGCCATGAGTGCTTGCAGCTCAGAGACTCTTCTAGCTGAGGTAAGGGCTACAAGCAAGACGGTCCTCCAGGTGCACATATTAAGGTGGCTAAAGCTGCGGGCTCAAAGGGTGCAGTGATAAGTTTTCCTAGCACAAAGTTCAAATCCCAAGGAGGAGGGATAGGTTTTCTAGCTGGTCTGATGTGGAGAACCCCTTTGAGAAAGTGTTTCACTTCCAAACTGGATAAAAGGGGTAGATCCATAAATAAAGCAGGCTGACAAATAGACTTTCACTGAAGAATATAAAAGTTCTGATTTTAGTAGCTCACACAAATAGGCTAGAACTAGAGGTACATCCATCTGGAAGGGGGCTAGTTGCCTCTAAAGACACCAGCTGGAGAATCTAAGAGATCCCTTCTCTTGTGTGAGAAGGTCCACCTTCTGAGGCAACTTGCAGTGATTGCCTTTAGCAAGAGACAGAAGAAGGGGGAACCACTGCTGCCTTGGCCAATAGGGAGTCACCAGCAAGATAGAATAGTTGTGTAAGAACTTACCATAATCTTAGATGTCCCCTCTCTTCCATGTTGCAGTATTCATAACAGTAGGGAAGTTGCTGCTTGCAGCACCGGACATCTGGCCAGTATACCAAAGTCTTAGCAGCAGGGATACGTGCTACGCTGCTCGTCAAGGCCATAAACTAACGTCAGCTATAAAAGTGACGTTTGCATGTACCCCCTTCAGAAATTACTGCTGCATACAGTAGTACCCCTGGGGAGCAGGAAGGGGATGCTTTTCAGACCCACATATGCCACTAGGCTAAAGGAACCCAATAAGTGTATTTGGATGTAGAGAAAGAAGGGAAAGACACTCCAGATGGACAATACAGAGCAAGAATGGGCTGGAAAGGGGGACTGAATACTGCAAGGAAGAGAAGGACATAAGGTTATGGTAAGTTCTTACACAACTATTCTATATCCTTCTATTCTCATGTTGCAGTATTCATAACAGTACAGAGAGTACCCAAGCTTTAGGTATGAGCTGGGGAAGAAGGTAGAGGGGCTTGGTCTACGAGATCCTGTAGACTAGACCTAGCAAACCCAGATCGGCTCTGGAGAATGAGTCTAGCTTGTAGGGATTGGAAAAGGTATGAAGTGAAGACCAAGTGCCCACTTCCAGTATGGAAGTGTGGCCCACCCCCCTGAAAAAGGCTGCTGAAGAGGCAGCTGCCCTAGTAGAATGCACTCTCACACTGGTAGATAAAACCTTACCATGAAAGAAATAACAGGCAGAGAGAGCTTTAGAAATGCATGAAGATATAGTCTGTTTTGAAACTGCCCTCCCCAGGCCCTTGGGGGAAAGGAAACAAACAGCTGGTCAGAGTTTCTAATGGATTTGGTCTTGTCCAGGTAATACCTAAGCTGCTATGAACATCCAAGGAATGTGGTGTTTTTTTCAGATGGATTTTGTGGTTGAGGGAAAAAGACAGGGAAGTTAATGGCTTGATTTAAGGACAGTTCATTAACCACTTGGGCATGAACGAAGAGTTAGTCCTGAGGGAGACCCTGTCCTTGTGGAATATGAGGTAAAGGGGGTTAGCCATCAAGGCGTGGATTTCTGAGACCCTCCTGGCAGATGTTAGGGCTACAAGCAGTACTGTTTTCCAAGTACATAGTTTCAGAGATGCTGAGTGAGCTGGTTTAAAAGGAGGTAATGTGAGTTTTTCAAAGACAAAATTAAGGTCCCATGAAGGCGTTATCTGTTTTCTAGGTGGTCTGATGTGGAGGACCCCTCAAGAATAGTTTTACCTCTAATCTGAATGCTAAGGGAGGAACCAAGGGGAGACAGGTGGAAATGGCTGACAAGTGTACCTTCACAGAAGAGGTCAGCCATAAATGTAGCAGCTCACACAAGTAAGAAATGACCTTAGGTACAGGAATAAGAAAGGGGTCCTGTTTTTTCTTCTGACACCACCTGGAGAAACTTTTCCATTTTGCCACACAATTTCTCCTGGTACTAAGTTTCCTATTCTCCTGCAGGACATGGAGTACGCCCTTCTGAATATAGGTGTCTGAAAGGGATCAGAACTCTTATCACCCATAGAGTGAGACTGAGGTTGAGCACCTGAGTGTGAACGAGTGACCCCCTGCCTTGTGTGAGTAGGTCAAAATCAGTGGGGTAACCTGTGGTAATTGCCCTTGGCTAGTAGATGAAGGGGAAAGCAATACTGTCTTGGCCAAAAGGGAGTTACCAGCAGGATTTTTGGTTTGTCCCTCTGAATCTTTAGCATAACTCTCTAAATCAGAGTGAAGGGGGAAAGACAAAGATACATCCCTGCCACAGAAAAAGAGAAGGCATCCACCCTCCACGCCTGTGGATGTGGATCCCTTGTGCAAAACAGAGGCATCTGCCTGTTCTGAGAGGAGGCAAACAGATCTGCCTGAGGAATACCCCCACTTGTGACTGAGATCCAAAAACACCTCCCCATAAAGCATCCATTCGTGGCAAGGTGCAGAGGTTCTTGCTGAGTGTCCACCATCACATTCTCTGCTGAAGGAATGTACACTGCTTGCAGGTGAATGTGCAGTTCTGCTGCCAGGGACCAAAGCTGAATTGCCAGGCTGCAGAGGGGGTAGGACCTTTGTCCCCCTCTGCTTGTTGATATACCATGGGACAGTCATTTTGTCTGTGACAACTTTTAAGGTGCTTGGTAGTAGGATTGGATGGAAGGTTTGCAAGGCTAAGAGAAGGGCTCTCATTTCCTTGATGCTGATGCGATCCCTTTGTCTGAGGGAGGACCACCCCCCCTGTACATTGTTTTGTTTGTTGTGGGTTTGCAGGACTGCTTCCCAACCCAGGTTTGAAGTATCTGTAAAGATATGTTGTGGGGTTGTGAGAATCTGCAAAGATATACCCTGGTTAAAGCTTATGGCTGTAATCCACCACTGCACCTCTTTTTTTCAGGCATGGTAGAAGAGGAAGTGGAGTATCCAGGGGTGACAATGTTGGTTCCACCGACTCCTCAGTAACCATTGAACTGTTCTCATATGTAGCCTTGCTAAGGGGAGCATGGGTATCAGGGATGCCATGTGGCCTAGGACCCTCAAGAATTCCCTGGCTGTTAAGGTTTGGAGAGAGAGGAGTAATTGGAGGTAGTGTGTGATGGCTTCCACCTTCTGGCGAGAAATGAAGGCTGCCATCTGATCTGTATTTTTCCTGCATCCCAAGAAAACCAGGTCTTGGGTGGGGGTCAGGTGAGACTTTTCCTGGTTCACAGTGAACCCTAGGCTTGCCAGGGTATTGGACACCATGCTTAGGTGGTGGTGCAGGATATGCCAATCCTGGTGAAGCATCAAGAGGTCATAAGTATGGATATATTTGAATGCCCTGCCCTCTGCAGTGGGCAATTACTGGGACTAGACACTTTGTGAATATTCTGGGGGCTATGGAAAGCCCAAATGGCAATGCAGAAAATTGAAAATGCAAGGAACCCATAGAAAAGCATAGAAACTTCCTGTAGCTGGGGTGAGTAGGGATATGGAGGTAAGCATCCTTCAAATCCAGGGATACCATGAATGCTTGGTAAGGGATGAGGGGTAGGAGGTGATGCAAGGTGAGCATTTTGAATATAGGCACCTTGAGGAATTGACTGAGTACAGACAAATCCAGTATTGGCCTCCAAGAGCCATCTTTCCTTAGAACCAAAAACATCCTGGAGTAAAATCCCTTGTCTGTCTGTTCTGGAGGTACTCTTTCTATGGTGCCCTGAGCTTGAAGCTGTTCTATAATTTGGGGGAAGAGTTGAAGCTGATTTGTGGGGGGTTGGGGTATCCCCTAAAAGGGAGGAAGTGTCCACCAAGTCATAAAGTATCCTTTCTGGATGATGGAAAGGACCCAAGCCTCTGAGGTTAATTTCCACCAGGAGGGTAGGGAAAGGGTGAGGTGGAGGGATAAGGGAGTGGAGATGGGTAACGGGTTTGAGTCACAGTGGAGGATTTCTGTTCTGGTCAGTCTGCCAAAGAAAAGGAGCTGGGGTAGAGGCAGAAGTTTGTTTAGGAGTGGAATGTCTCCTAGGTTGCCTCCGTCCATTGCCCTGTTGGAATGAGATGACTGCCTCCTAACAAAGGAGATACTTTGAGGGTAGTTCCTATGATATCTAGAAATAGGAGACACTAGCAAATGTTTAAGATTTTGTAGCTCCTTGCCCTTATCCTTTAGGGATTTAAGGAGGCCTATAGAAGCTGCACTGAAAAGGACCTTATTATCAAGAGGTGCATCCAGCAATTTGGTCTGGACATCCATAGGAAGGGGCTGCAGCTTCACCCAAGAATATCTTCTCAGGAAATAACCTGAAGCTGCAGATTTTGAGGATGCCTCTACTGCATAACTGCACTTTAGGGAGTGCCTGGTCACCTGAGAGGTGGTAGAGAGCAGGGCAGATAGTTGTGACTTAGCTGGAAAATCTGGTACATCTGGAATGTGTGTAGAGATTATCTAAAACAAACCTAGCCATGTGAGTTTGGTAGTTTAGGGCTCTGATGGCTAGAGTACAAGTATACACCTTCTTTCCTAATCTATCCATAAATTTGCTGTCCTTGTCAGTGGGGAACAGAGAGATAGAGGGCAGCTGTCTGGATGATTTATCTGCTGACACTGCAGTGACAGCAGGGTCTGCAGTGGGGGGGGGGAGGTTTGAATAGGAACTGTGTATCTTGAGGAACCTTATAGAATCTATCTGGTCACTTTGAGGTTGGGGGGCTGAGAGTCAGTGGTCTGGGATGCTGCCAGAAAAGCATCATGAAAGACTGGGAGCAGGGGAGGTACTGCAGATGGAGAAGGCTGGTCCATCTGCAATAATTCAAAGTATCTCTTTTTGGTTTCAGAGACATCTGAGGCCTGCCATTTAAAGTGTTCTCTCATCAGGGAAATGGTATCCCCAAAGGAGAATTCCTCTCCTGGAGACTCAGAACTAATGCAATCCTCCTCCTCAGGGGTAATTAAGTCCTTGGGGGATTCTATCTGGGAGCAATAGGTAAGAGATTTATCAGTGGAAGAGAGTTCCTCTTCAGAATCTGCTAAGGCCTGTACAGGAGTAAGGGCTGGAAGAGGTACCCAAGACTGGAGGGCCTGGAAGGCCCTGAAAGGATTTTGGGAAAAAACTTCCCACCCAGGAGCTGGAACAGCTTCTTTGTGCTCCCTATGTTTCAATTTCCATTTCCTGTTCAGAGGAGTAGAGGGATGTGCTGACAGAGGCCGAGGCCTGAGAGGATGGAGGGAGTAGAGTAGGCTGCACTGACATCCTGAGCCATGGTTCCCCTTCGCCATCAGGAACTAATGGTTAATTTACCTCAGTGGACATACTCTGAATTTCCACCGAACTGGCTTTCACCAAGGTTCCCGGTTCTAGCGGTGAAATGGGAAGCTGACGAGACCCTGGGCTAACATCTGCCTTGAGAGTCTCATTGGACTCCTGAGGTGCAGAGTGGGCATCCGGCCCAACCTTCTTGGCCTTCTTCCAAGGCAGCTCATCAGAGGTGCCTACCTCATCCTCTATGCCTAGCAATAGACACTGGAGCCTCTGATTTTCTAAATAAAGCTTTAAGGCAGCCAGATGGCTGTGAAGCATTTTAGGTACAAACGACTTGCAGATATTGCAAGACATATGGTTGTGGCCTTCACTTAAGCAAAATAAGCACTTATTGAGAATGTCCTTACGTGGAATTTGCCTTCTACCAGCACACTTCCCCTTCCTAGCTGACATGTACATTTGAAAAGCAAAAGAGGGTAATAAAAAACCCAAAGGGGTACTTGCATGTCGGACTGAAACAATGAATGAACTGATCCCCGGAGCTGGCGGTCCAGAGATAGTACAGTTGTGTACCTACCATAAATATAGATGTTTGAGTGTATTCACTGTTGCAGTCATTACACTTGGGTTATCCTGCTGGCAGGCTACCCACAGTCGGCCTGAATTCCAAAGTCTTGGTCCGGCGTCGGTTGCTGTCACCTCCTCCCTGACGTCAGTGTGCCAGGGGTATACAAGATGCAGCCGACGCCATTTTCTTCAGTTTTTCTTGCCTCAGACATCAGGTGCCCCCAAGAAGGTAGGCAATACATACTGCTTATAAAAAACATACACTAAAATAAATACCTTCATCTACAAGCAAATACACCACATAGGTTATATAGGATAGAAAAGTATAGATAAGTCCCAGCAAAGAAAGGGGGATGGTGGGTGGTTAACCTGGACTACAACAGTGAATACACTCGAACATCTACATTTATGGTAGGTACACAACTGTACTATGTTCATCGTGTTTCACTGTTGCAGTCATTACACTTGGGTTGAATCCCAAAGCTGAGGTTGGGAGGCTGGGTCTAAATAGGATTAGGAGTGGCTATGAGGCCCTGCAGAACTGCAGTGGCAAAGCCTGCTCTGGATTTAGAGTAAAGAGGTAAGTGATAGTGCTTGGTAAAAGTGTGCACTGAACTCCAAGTTGCAGCCTCCAAAATGTCCTTGGTTGGTACTCCTCTGAGAAAGGCTGCTGATGTGGCTGCTGCCCTGGTAGAGTGTGGCCTAATATTCTTAGGCACTGATTTGCCATGCTGTGCATAGCAGAAACGAATGCAGTGTCCTATCCATTTTGAAATAGTCTGCTTTGAAATCACCTTTCCTTGTGATCCTGCAGCATATGCCACAAAATGTTGCTCAGTTTTTCTGAAAGCTTTTGTTTTGTACAAGTAGAAGCATAGCTGCCTGTGTATGTCCAAAGAGTGCATAAGTCTCTCCCCTTTATTCTGGGGATTTCGATAAAAAGTTGGCAAATGAATGGTTTGGTTAAGAGCCACACTGGATACTACCTTTGGCATAAATGTTGGGTTTGTCCTTAGAGAAACCCTGTCAGGATGAAAAATGATAAAAGGTTCCACTGCCATTAATGCCTGTAACTCTGAGACTCTTCTTGCTGAAGTTATTGCTAAGAGCAGAGCAGTTTTCCATGATAATAATTTTATCTCAGCTGTATTGGCTGGCTCAAAAGGAGGTAGTGTGAGCTTTTCCAAGACAAAGTTGAGGTCCCATGTAGGTATCGGTGCTCTCCTTGGGGGTCTTATGTTTTTGGCCCCTCTGAGGTACTGTCTTAGCAGTGGATGTGAGAAAATAGGAGGTTTCGTATTGTAATGAGCTGAAATGGCAGAGGCATGGATCTTAATTGATGAGAAGGATAGGCCTTTGTCCAGCATCTCAGTTAGGTATTGTAAAATCTGAGGAATATTTGGAACAAGCGGTTCAAGTCCTTGTGCCTGGTTCCAAGCACAGAATCTCTTCCATTTTTCTGCTTAAGATTTCCTGGTGCTGGGCCTCCTGGCTTCCAAAATGACATCCATAACTGCTTTAGAGAGAGGTGTGTTCTGAGTGGTTATATTATTCACCATGCAGCCAGATTTAAGGTTCTGAGTTGGCTGTGCAGGATCCGATTGTTTTGTTGGGTCAGATGATGAGGAATTTGAGGTAAAGTCCAGGCTGGGCCTTGAGACAAGCTCTTTAGGATTGGGTACCAGTACTTGCGTGGCCAGTCTGGGGCAATCAGAATCATTTTTGGCTTCTCTTGTCTGACTTTTAAGAGTACCTTAGGGAGGAGAGGCAGTGGTGGAAAGGCATAAACTGTTAGGGTTTTCCAGCTGAATGATAGAGCATCCATCTTCCATGCTTGTGAGTGATAAGTCCTTGTACAGAATCTCTGTAGCTGGTAGTTGTGAGGGGAGGCAAATAGATCTATGTCTGGGCATCCCCATTTCCTTACTTGTGGATCTAGTTTCCACTCGTGAGGGTCCATGAGGTTTCTGCTTAGTTTGTCTGCCAGAGTATTTTTCTTTCCTGGCAGGAATTGTGCCTGCAGATGTACTTGATAGGTCAGTGCTGTGTTCCACAAAGTCATGGCTTGCCTGCAGAGGGGGTAGGAATGTGTGCCCCCTTGCTTGTTTATGTGCCACATGACTGTAGTATTGTCCGTCTTTAGCAATAGTTGTCCTGGATGTAGTAGATCCTTGAAGGCTGTCAGGGCATTCTGTACAGCTAGCATCTCTTTTTGATTGATATGAAGATGCATTTGGTCTGTGGGCTACGTGCCCTGAATACATTTTCCCGCCATGTGTACCCCCCCCAGGCATAATCCGAAGCATCTGTTGTTAGTGTCTGCCTGGCTGTGGGTAAAGTGAAAGGCTGTCACTTGTTGTGGTGACAGGCCAGGGTCCACAATCGAAACTCTTGTTCCAGGCAGGGAATGAGATTTATTATTGTTTCCAGGCTGTGGCAATGTTGAGTCCAAACACTTTTTAGATACCATTGTAGCCTCCTCATATGCAGTCTTGCATATGGAATTAGCAGGATGCAGGATGCCATGAAGCCCAAAGCCTGCAGAATTTTTCTTGCAGGTAGCTGGGTCTTTGTTGCCATCTGAAAGTAATGAGTCAGTTTCCTTTGTCTGGCATGAGATAAGCCATCTGGGCAGTTGTATTTAAGCTTGCACCCAGGAGTATTATCTCAAGAGGGCACTAGTTTTGATTTCTTTTTGTTTACTGTGTACCCTAGGCAAATTAGTAATCTTCTTACAAACGTCAGATGCTTTAGTAGAATGTCCTTGCTCTCTGTTTGAATAAGGCAGTCACCCAAGTAGGGATATATTTGAATTCCTTTTTGTCTGCAAAATGCAGCTACTGGTGCCAGGCATTTTGTGAAGACCCTGGCCACAGTAGATAAGCCAAAGGGCAGTGCAGAGAATTGGTAATGCATTGAGCCAGTTATGAATCTGAGGTATCTTCTGCAAGATTGTCTGATTGGGACATGCAGGTATGCCTCTTTGAGGTCCAAAGTAACTAGCCAAGCCTTCTTGCCAAGCATGGGTAGAAGTTGTTGCAGTGTCAACATTTTGAATTTTGGAACGTCCAGGAAAGTATTTAGAGTAGACAGGTCCAGTATTAGTCTCCAGGCTTTGTCCTTTCTGGGTACCAAGAAAAGTCTTGAGTAAAATCCTTGCCCCTGCTCTTGCTGTGGTACTTTTTGAATAGCCCTTATGTCCATGAGAACAGAAATTTGTTTTTGTGCCTCTGCCCATTGATTGTGCGGCAGGTCTGGCATAGCTTTTGGTCTTGGTAGGGTGTTAAAGTGGAACCTGTAACCCTGAGAAACAATATTCAGTACCCATTTGTCCTGGGTGATCATGTGCCAATTTTGTGAGAAAGTGCTAGTTTTCCCCCTAAGGGTGCTGCCAAAAGGTAAGTGCTTGGCATTGGTAGAGGAAAGTCATTGAGACCGTTTCCTATAAGGTTGTGATTTGTCTTCTCCGCCTTTGGGGGCTGAAGTACCCCATTGTTTAGGTCTGTATGACCCTTGGGGCTGAGATCTGCCTCTCGGGAATCTGTATCTGCCTCTTTGTGACCTGTCTGACACTGGAAAGGACCAATTTTTTGAAGGCCAGTTCCTGCTAAATCTGGGAGGCTGAACCTGTAAGAAATCCGTTACCGTCTGCATTGATTTTGCTTTATCCTCCATTTTCTTTAACACCTCTTCTGCCTTAACACCAGACAAAGTATTATGCTGTAATTGAGCATCCAATAATTTTGGTTTAACATGATCAGGTAAACTCTGTTCTTTTAGCCAAGCATGTCTTCGAATGACAGAACCTGTAACTGCGGCTCTGCAAGAAGCCTCTAATGAATCAAAACCACATTGCAATGTATGCTTTCCCACTTGTTCAGCTGCATGCAATAAATCCTGCATTTCCTTGTTTTCAGGGCATTCAGAGCTTGTAAGCATTTTCTGTTTTAGCAGAGGCAGTGGGTATTGTTGATATTTAAGCATGTGAAACTGGCAGTTTAAAGCCCTTACAGCTAAAGTAGCAGAAGTGTAATTTTTTTTCCCCCATCTGTCCAGTGCTCTAGAATCCCTACCAGAGGGAACAGGGTTTTTTGCAGTGGAAGCCTTGACCCCTTTGGGACCCTGAGAAATTGTTTCTGGATCAGCAGCAGGGTTTTTATAAAGAAATGTATGGGAGTCTAGAACCCTGTAGTACCTATCTGGCTTAACTGGTGCAGGGGGTAATAAATCAGGAGACAAACTGGATGCAGAAAATACAACAATATCTAGCACAGGGGGGATAGCAAGAGGCCTGTGCTGAGGCAATAAAAGAAAGTCTGTGAGCCTTTTCTTTGATTCTGAATAATCCTGGCTCTCCCAATGGAAATGCTCCCTCATGGTGTGCAGGGTTTCCCCAAAACAGTAGTCCTCAGGAGGAGAGGCTGAAGGGATAGATTCTTCAACATCAGAGTCCTCATAGGGAGGAAGAGAATATCCCTGTTCTGAAGAGGAATCAAAAGAAATAGAAACCTAGTCAGAGGAGTCATAGTCAGTGTCTTGCCTAGGCCTTTTATCAGGAGAGGGGGTGGGAACCCCTGATCAAAATAATTAGGTCCTCGGCCATTTTAAGCATCTGTTTCTTTGGCATGGATGACTGTCCAGGAGAATGCTGTACTTGTTTCTTTGTCTTTAACTGTGTTTTAGACTTTGCCTTGCCTGCTGAAGTGGTCTTGATAGTAAGCTGTGTAGGTCTGAAAACACCCTCAGAAGCCGATGCCTGCTCAGTGGCTCCAGACCCATCTGAGGGAATAGTTTCCATAGGCCCAATACCTTGAGTTTCCAGAGGGCCAGTTGTCTCCACGTGGGAGTCAGGGGCAGCCTGTGGCTCTGAGGTAGCGGGTGTCAGGGGCTGTGAAAGTGCCTCACTGAGAACCGGCGACTGGCCAAGAAAAGGCTTCATTGGTTTTGGACCTCGGATGTCTGTCCTTTTCTTTGTCCTTGTGCTTTTTATGAACTCCGGTCATCGGTTGTTCCAATGGCATTATATAGTTAAACCTTCGGCCAAAGTAATGTAAAGCAAAATTGAACAGACGCTTAATAGTGCGTTGGTTGAATCTAGCACAAAACCGACAACTAGCAACATTGTGGTCAGGGCCTAGGCAAGGAATACAGTAAGAATGAAAATCCTTATGAGGTATTTGCTTCCCACAAGAAATACAATTGTTAACTTTTACTGACATCGGTCTGGAGCAAGAAAAAGTTTCCCCAATGGGGTACTTAGCTTTATTGAAGACTTCGGATCTGAAATTCAATTTTGGAATTCTCAGGAGTCGGCCGACCGGCACTTGCAAACTGCTTTTGCTTCGGGCACTGCGTGGCAAGAAAGACTGAAGAAAATGGCGTCGGCTGCATCTTATATACCCCTGGCGCACGGACATCAGGGAGGAGGAGTCAACAACCGATGCTGGACCAGGACTTTGGAATTCAGGCCGACTGCGGGTAGCCTGCCAGCAGGATAACCCAAGTGTAATGACTGCAACAGTGAAACATGATGAACATCACTGTGGCAGAAAAGTTCTGAAGGGGGTACATGCAGACGTCACTTTTATAGCTGATGTCAAGTTTATGGCCTTGATAAGGAATGTAGGATGTATCCCTGCTCCTAAGACTTTGGTATACTGCCAGATGTCCGGTACTGCAACATCCCTACTGTTATGAATACTGTAACATGAGAATAGGACATTTTTGGTTTGTCCCACTGAATTTTTAGCAGGACTTTCTGGATTAGAGGGGGGGGGAGAGACATATAGGAACATCCCCTTCCATGAAACTGAAAAGGCATCCACTTTCCATGCTAGTGGTGACGGGAGCAGAATAGCTGCCGATGTCTGCAAACAGATCTATATGTGGAGTGCCCCATTTGTGGACAATGTCTAGGAGGAATCCCTGTGTTAACATCCATTAGTATTTTGAGACAAGGATCTGCTGAGGGCATCTGCCTGATGGTTGTCCTGTGATGGGATATATACCACCAGAAATGTTACATTGTATTGAGTGGCCAATTCCCATGTTTGTATTGCCAGCCTGCAAAGTAAATAGGATCTGGTCCCCCCTTGTTTGTTGCTGTACCACATCACTGTGGTGTTGTCTTTGAAGACTTGAAGCGGACCAGGTTGAATGAGTGGGTGGAAGGTCTTCAGGGTTAGGAGAAGAGCAGTCGATCTGAAGTAGTTAACTTCATTTGTTCATCAACCTGTGGGTATTGGATCTGAGCCGGCAGCTTTATTCAGCTAAAATTCGAGCTCCAAGCTCCTCCCTCTTACCCATAACCCCCTGCCATCCTTCTCTTTCCCCAGATCTCGTTTGCCGCGGCTTATTCAAGCACCTAGAATGAGCTCCAGGCGTAGGGTTTCGTGAGTTTTTGAAGAAAAATTTCTCTGTTTTTTACCTAGTTTTTAGTTTGTTAACGAGCGAGTGTTGTTCCCTTTGGTAGTTGATTTAGCTAATTTTAGTTGCTAAAACCTTGTATTTTTTTCAGTTACTCTAGTCTCCCTCTTCCCGTGTGTGTGAAGGTGTGTTTGGGTTAGGCCCTTTTCTACAACTATGGCCGAGGCCCCTAAAACTTTCTTTTCTAAATGTACCAAGTGTGGCCATAAGCTATCACCGGTGGATGGCCACATTCTGTGTGTTATCTGCCTTGGGGTTGATCATCTTTCTTCAGGCTGCACAATTTGTGCAGCCTTCAACCCCAGGGCTTTGAGGGATAGGAGGTCGAAGTTGATTCTGGCAGGATTTCTGCCCCTGGACACGGCTTCATCCTCTTCTCCCTCTGTGGCACCGACTGCTACCGCAGCGGTGCCGCCTTCCATCCCTGCTCCCCTGGCCAGGACTCACCCTCCCACCGAGGCTCAGGAGGAGAGGGAATCTAGGAGGGAGAGAAAAAAGGACAGGCACCACAAGCGGCGAGCCGAAGCTTCCTCTTCGGCTCCGCCAACGAAGCAGCTAGTCTCTCCTAGGGCCTCCGGGCCTTCTGCTTCCTGGCTCCATTCACCCCATTTTTCCCTGGGGCCAGAGGAGGAGGAGACCTGGTCGCCTTCGAGGTCTTTGAGGCATCACTCCAGGCCTGCCTCGGTGGCCTCGTCAAGATCTACAAGAAGCTTGTCAGATGCAGATATGGACCGGATGATGCATAGGTTTCTCCAGGCCCAAATGCAGATGGGAGTGATCCTGCCTCCCCCCCCCAGGGGGGAGCTCGACCTCCTTTTTTGCCCTGATTGCTCTTTCTCTGACCCACTTCCGGGGTTCGGAGCCATCAGATCCAGGCAGCATCGGAGCTGGGGGAGGCTTGGCGCCAATAGTACACCTTTCTTCGTCTCCGACCATACCCTCGAGCTTGTCAGGTCCCTTTTCGGATCCGAGCTCTTGAAGCCGTGAGCTGAGCTTCGAATCCGGAGGTGTTAGTGCATCTTCAGCTCCGTCTCGGTCGAAGCACACTGGCCCTTCGGATCCGACTGCTTCGGCGCCGGCCCGCACCTCGGATCTGAAGGAGCTGCTCTCGGAGCTTAGAGAGAGCAGTTCTCCTTCGGTGTTTGACATTGTGGAGAGGGGGTCTTGTCGAGGGACTCGAGGCCCCAGGCTCCTGCTGCGGTTCCACCCATGACTCCCTCTCAGACGGGCCTACCTTCCATCACCCGGTCCCAGGGACAGCCTGCGCCTACATCCCAAATGGTTCCCTTAGAGGAACAGGATGTGGTTGGTGAGGCATCCTCAGACAGCCCCCCCAGGAGGTTCCTCACAAATGTAAGTGCAAGAGGAGGCACTTGGACTCACCTGAGCCCCTGACAGAGGACACAGACAGAGGAAGGGGAAGGTTCCCCAAGGTCACCCCCCCCGACGACGTCTCCTTCGGAGACATTATTGAAATGCTTCATATTAGAGGGGGGTGGTCAGCCCAAAAGGCTTCCTCTGATGAGTCTGTTTATGGAGGCATTTGATGCAGGCCCATCTACCTCTTGGGTGTCCCCTCCCGCTGATCCCCTGGTAGACCTGATCACTACCAGGGCATGGAAGGAACCGGACACTATGGCATGGAAGGAACCGGACACTGTGCAGCCCATACCAAAGAGACCTGACAAAATTCTTAGCCCTCCCACAGATAGGATGGTTTGGAGCAAGGGTGCTCCAGCAGATGCCATGTTGGCGGCGGCTGCCGCTAAGAAGGAATTGGCCCAGGAGAGTTCCTCGGGGTCCATCCTCCCAAGGAGTCTCAGCCAATGGACCGCATAGGGAAGCAGATGTTTGCTTCAGCCACCTTCTCTGTAAGGTCGCTGAACTACATGGCACATGTCATACAACTCCAGCGGGATCTTATCAAAGAATACGCAGGGTCGCCCCCAGAGTCCATCATCTGCCGAGGATAAGAAAGTATTCTCAGCCCGAATGGCCACTCTTAAGTCCATTTCGAACACATCTCTGCATCTCCTTTGCCATGCCATGGAAGGAGTCGCTAGAGCTAGCAGAGCGGGCATTGTCTTACAGAGACATGCTTGACTCCGCCTCTGCGACTTTGTGGAACCCTTCAAGGCGTCCTTTACAAATGCCCCTTTTGACAGCTCTTTGCTTTTTGGCAAGTCCGTCCGTGACACGCTGGTCCAGAGCGAGAAAGATGGGAAGACGTCTGCCGTCGGGATCCACTTCTCTGCTCCCCAGAGGTCCTTCTCCAGGAGCCAAAAGGGACAAAAGAAGATGTGGTTCCGGAAATCTCAACAATCCCGTTTCGCTCTGGACCCCTTGTCCTTCAGAGGTGGAGGAGGACAGGTTGGACAACGGCCCAGAGGCAGAGGGGGACCGAAGAACTTCGGGTCAAGAGAACCCTTTTCGGATCAGCCCGCACAGCAACCCTGAGGGGTTACCCGGCTGCTCCACTCTGGAGGCAGTCGGGGGTACTTCTCGAGGCACCTAGCAGTTTGGGAGTCAATCACAGTGGATCGCTGGGTGCTTCGAATCATATCCAGAGGTTACACTATCCCTTTTCTGAATCATCCTCTCAGACCCCGGAGCCTCCCCGATGTCCCACCCAATCAGAGGGAGGCAGTAGCCACAGAAATAAATTAGCTGCTAGAAAAAGAGAGTAATCCAGCCCATCCCCCCAAGACCAGTCCTGATCAGGCTTCTACTCCAGGTTCTTTTTAGTGCCAAAAAAGACGGGGGACTTAAGAACAATCCTCGACCTGTCCCTTCTGAACCTAACGGTTGCCAAAGAAAAATTCCGGATGGTCACCATTCAATCCATTCTCCCACTTCTACAGGAGAACAACTGGATGTGCTCTATAGACCTCAAGGATGTGTGCTACCACATTTTGATGGACAGACAATCCAGGAGGTTTCTCCGCTTCCGGCTGGGAGCCATTCACTATCAGTTCAGGGTCCCTCCCTTTGGTCTCACCACAGCCCCCAGGGTGTTCACCAAAGTGATGGCAGTTGTAGCGGCCCACCTGAGGCTTCAAGGAATTCAGGTCTTTCCGTACCTAGACGACTGGCTCCTCACCGCCCCCACCAGGCATCTACTCTGTTCAGCCAGGAATTACTTCCTTCATTTGGCCTCTCATCTGGGAATTTCTATCAATCTCAAGAAATCCTCCCTTCAGCCAATTCAGACTTTAGATTTCATAGGGGCCAGACTAGACACAAACCTGTTGAGGGCCTTCCTAACTCCGGACAGGCTTCAAACTTTGACATTCCACGTGATGGCTCTCTTACAATCCTCGGCCCCCCCAGCAGAATTGGTCCAGAGGGCACTAGGTTCCATGGCGACTGCCATCAGTCTTTTACCATTGGCTTTTCTGAACATGAGGGTCCTGCAGTGGACATTGCAGGTCCAATGGTCCATCCTGCAACATCCGCTAAGTACGGCTATCCCCCTCAGCAATGCTTGCAAGAGGTCCCTACTCTGGTGGATCCAATCCTCGGATCTCCAGGAAGGGCACCCTTTTTCGATGACCTCACCCCAAGCCACGGTGACCACGGACACTTCTCGCCTCGGGTGGAGGGGCATTGCATGGGCAGAACCGTCCAAGGCACGTGGACACAGAGACCTTGTTGCACATCAATGTCCTAGAGATGAGGGCAGTGCTTTTAGCGTTGCAAGCACTCCAGGCCCTTCTTCCCTTAGGGACAATTGCGATTCACTCAGACATGTCAGTAGTCTGGTATATCAACAAATAGGGGGAACCAGATCCTACCCTCTGTGTCGAGAGGCCATGAGAGTTTGGGAGTGGGCGATCACCAGCAACCGCTTTCTCATAGCAATGCACATTCTGGGTCGGTCCAACATTTTGGCAGACAAGCTGAGTCGAACCATCCTCTCACCTTATGAGTGGTCTCTGAACCAGAGAGTAGCGAAGCAGATCTTCCTCAAGTGGGGTCAACCTTGCTGCGATCTTTTCACATCGCCTTCAAATGCAAAGTGCAGCGAGTACTTTGCTCTACTTCCTCCACCAAGGGAATCCCCCCAGAGATGCTCTAGTCCATGCTTGGCCATCCGGTCTACTTTATGATTATCCACCTCTTCCTCTCATGGTAAGATTCTTGCAGAAAGCTCGTCGGTTGGGGAGCAGAGTGATCCTCATAGCCCCATTCTGGCCTCGTCAAACTTGGTTCCCTTGCCTATGGTCTCATCCGGTCAATCCCCCATGGATTCTGGATCCCACTCCGGATCTGATTTTCACCCCCTAGAGTTGACAACTCCAAACCTGGACAACCTCAAGCTCATGGCTTGGTTGATCCAGTTCCAATCATAGCTAGGACTCCCAGTATCTCTTCTTCCATTAAAGTTATTCTAGTAGCCGCTCATAAACCCTCTACCAGAAAGGTCTATAAGAGCAAATGGAAACGTTTTTCGATCTGGGCAGAACATAGACATATGGATCCCTTTACAGCCCCAATACCAGCTTTATTATAGTTTCTGTTGCACTTATTTGATCCAGGTGCCAGCTCCTCTACCGTCAAAGTCCAATTAGCAGCAATTTCACACTTTCATGTGGGAAGTGATCTCAGTTCTTTAGCTTCCTCCAAGATCTGCAAGACCTTTGTAAAAGGTACTTTCCTATTAAGACCTCCCGTGAAGGATGCAGTTCCTCCGTGGGATTTAACCCTTGTTCTTCAGGCTCTTACTGGCGCCCCCCCTTTGAACCTGCAGCTTCGGTAGACCTTAAATACTTATCTTGGAAGACGGCTTTTCTCATTGCCATCACTCCAGCTAGAAGGGGTTCAGAGCTTCAAGCCCTTTGCGCCAACCCCCCATATCTGGTCTTCCATAAAGATAGAGTTTCTGTCAGGACCAATCCGTCCTTCTTACCTAAAGTCACCTCTGAGTCCAACATTAAATCAATCCATCAATTTACCAGTGTTTTTTCCTGAATTATCAAAACAAGGGTGAATACAATTTACACTCTTTAGATGTCAACAGACAATTGAGGTTCTATTTACACAGGACTGCTGGTCATAGAAAATCTGAGCAACTCCTTGTATCCTTTGGTAAACCCTTTTTGGGCAAACCGGTGTCAAAAGCTACAATGTCCAGATGGATTTCACAATGTATACTTCTTGCATATAAGAGTTCTGGCTGACCAGAACCTGTTGGAGTTCACGCCCATTCCACTCGATCGATTTCAACCGGCTGCCTTTTGGTCAAGGGTGTCCTTGGATGATATTTGTTCTGCAGCCACTTGGACTTCATCCCATACCTTTATTACACATTACAAGCTGGATTTAATTTCCAGAGGAAGGGCATCCTTTGGCTCTGCAGTGCTCCGGAATATTCTTCCATGAGGACCTCCCAAGTTTAGGTAGCTGGGGACTCTGTCTCACAGGTTGAACAAATTAAGTTAACTACTTCAGATAAAAAAGTTATGTACTTACCATAACATTTCATCTGAGTAGGTAACTTCATTTGTCAGCAACCAACCCCCCCCCTCCGTCCCCCTAACCTGTAGTTAGTCACTTTTAGGACCATGTGTTTTCTGTACCAGATGACATCAGGTTAGGATGTTTAGTTGATCCTAATTGTACTAGTTTATAAGGCTAAGCAAACTCGATCTGAGGAAAGAGAAGGATGGCAGGGGGTTATGGGTAAGAGGGAGGAGCTTGGAGCTCAGATCTTAGCTGAATAAAGCTGCCAGCTCAGATCTGATTTGGATCAGATACCCACAGGTTGCTGACAAATGAAGTTACCTACTCAGATGGAACATTATGGTAAGCACATAACTTCTTTTTTCCCTCACATTGATATGCTTTTGCCAGAGGGAGGGCTGTCATTGAGCCTG
Source organism: Protopterus annectens (assembly GCF_019279795.1). NCBI lineage: Eukaryota > Metazoa > Chordata > Ceratodontiformes > Protopteridae > Protopterus > Protopterus annectens. Next base: position 402,087,935 of record NC_056738.1, read on the forward strand.
TACCTTGAGTTCTTTCATGGTGGCACCCCACCCCCAGATCGGAGGCCTCTGTGTACATGAAATTGTACTGGTTTGGAGGGCTGTAGGGGAAGACCTGGATTTTGGCCTATTTGTTGAAGCAACCATCACAACTCTTTTTTCAGGAAAGGCAGGAAGGGCACTTGAAAGTTCAGGGGGTGATTGTGCTGTGACCAGACATTTTTCAAGTACCACTGGAACTTCCTCGTGCAGCCTGGCAAGGGGTAGCATTGGAAGAGTGGCTGGTATGAGGCCTAGAAGGCATAGAAATTCTCAGGCTGAGATGTAGGTGACTAGGAGTAGGCCTTATAAGAAGTTTTTTAGAGAAGCGACCTAGTCTTGTGAGAGGAAGGCCTTCATCTTCTATCCTTATTCTGCAATCCAAGATCATCTGGTGTTGGAATGGGGTGAGGAAGGACTTCATAATGTTCAGGGAGAACCCCAGACTTCAAAGGAGAGATATAGTGAATTTCAGGTGTGTGAAGAGTGCTCGTCTCTTCTCCTTGGATGACTAGGTTGTCTACAGTAGGGGTAGATCTGAATGCCCTTTGTTCTGCAGAAGGCTACTGCTGGTGCTAGGCACTTTGTGAAAACTCTTGGTGCTGTACACAAGCCAAAGCAGTAAACTGAGTTTGAGGATGGCACAGCAAAACATAGAAATCTCCTGAAGTCTGGGTGAATGGGAATATGGAGATAAGTCTCCTCTACAGGTCCAAAGTGGCCATTGAAGCCCCCCTGTGTCAACAGTGGAAGAAGGGTTTGTAGGGATAGCATGCGGAAGGAAGGTACATGCAGGAAAGGGTTCAATAGGGATAGGTCCAGTATAGGCCTCCAAGGGCACATTTTTTTGGGACCAGGAAGAGCCTGGAGTAAAACTCCTGACCCTCCTGTCCTGCTGGAACCCTCTTTATAGTTTCCTGTGATAATATATATTGCAAGGCCTGGGGGATCAGATGCATCTATTTTTTTTTTGGAGGTATGGGGATACCTCTTGATAATGGCTTTTCTGGCCAGGTCATGAAATATCCTTTCTCCACTACTGATAAGACCCAGCAGTCTGAAGTGATATATTGCCACAGGGGAAGACAGAGAGGCAAGTGGACAAGGGCAGATGGTGTGGGGGGTTTAGGCAGTCATGCATTGTTTAGTCTGTCTGGAAAGGGCTGCCTGGGGATAGACTGGGAGGGAGTAGTCCTAGGGAACAAGGGTTTCCTAGCTCTTTTCCTATGTTTTGAGGAAGGAGCAGGTGCCTGTCTAACAAAAGAAGGTTTAGCATAGTAGTTCCTGTAGAATTTGGGAACTGGGGATACCAGTAGATGATTTAGGTCCTGCAGTGCCTTGTTTTTTCCTGCAAACTCTTAAATAGTTCAATCAGTTGTTTGCCAAAGAGGAATTTATTGTCCAGGAATGCATACAAGATCTTGTTCTTGAAATCTTTCATCAGGCAGGGACTGAAGTCTGAGCCAGGAGTGCCTGTGTAATACAGAAGCAGATGCAGCTGATCTGGCTGAGGCTTCAATAGCATCATAGCTGCATGTTTATGGAGTGCCTGGCTACCTGTGCTGCCAAGGAAAGTTTAGAGGCCACTTGGGGCTTTGCAGGGAAGGCAGACATGGAAGAAAACAATGTAGATGCCTGGGAAACTAGATCCAGAGCATACTTTACCATACTAGCCTGGTAATTAATGGCCCTAAAGGCCAGAGTGGAAGAAGTGCAGATCTTTTTTCCCCAGTCTGTCCATCACCTTATTGTCTTTATCTGATGGCAGCAGGGAAGAGGAAGTAATCTGCCTAGATTGCTTGTCTGGTGCTACTGCAATGACAGCTGGGTCTGCCATGGGTGGCTTGATGAGGAACTTGAAATTATCAGGGACTTTATAGAACCTGTCCAGCCTTTTTGGGACTGGAGGTTGGGCTTCAGGGGGTCTTAGAGGTGGAAGCAAAAACATCCAAATAAGCTGGAAACACAGGGAAAATATAGCAGAGGGCAAGGGTGACAACCATCCGGAGAAGGTCAAAGTATCTTTTTTGTACCTCAGTCATTTGAGTGTAGTCCCACGAAGTACTCTCTCATTTTGGAGATAGTCCCCCCAAAGGTGATATCTTCTGGTGAGGAATCTTATTCTAAGGAGTCGTCATCTGGAGAACACTATTTCAAGGGGGAAGCCAGCTGAGAGGTATAAGTGAGAGATTAATCAGAGGAAGAACAGCCTTCCTCCTGAGCCTGGTGAAGGAAGATGGAACTGGCAAAGGCAGGCCCAGGACTAAAGGTAGGCAGACCAGGAGTATGTGAGGCTGCAGGCCTCAGGGTCATAAAGGCCTGGACCAGGGACTGCAATGTTTGCCAGTCTGGCTAGTCTTCTACAGGGGCAGACAAATGTGGAGTTTGTTTTATCTTAACCAAAGGAGCCTTGGAAATAGTAAGAGAGGCCAAAGGCCTAGTGTCAGGCATCAGACCTGGTGCTGAGGTGCCCTGATCGGAAGCTGAAGGTGGATGTCTAGCCAAGCCCGGTTCCCCCTCAACATCTGTGGAAGCCGTAGTTTCAAAAACCTCAGTGGACATGCCAACTAGAGGATGCTAGGATGGCTTCCAACACGATACCTGCCGAAGTCGCCAGATCTTCCAGATATCCCTCAGCCCCTAGCAGCTGGCAGGATGTCCAACGTCAGAGGTGCAGCAGTAGCAGGCCTTGAAACCTTGGCCGCCTTCTAAGGCAGCTCCACCTCAATGGCTGATTCAGGATCCACACCTAGGCCCAGACGTTTTAGTTGTTGATTCTCAATGAACAATTTAAGGGCTGCCAGATGGCTGCACAAGGTCTTAGGGACAAACAACTGACAAATTACAGGTTTATGGTTGTGGGACTTCCCTAAGCAAAATACGCAAAGTTCATCTGTATCTTTGTGTGGAATTTGTCGACCACACTTACATTTTACCTTCCTAGATGATACTGGCTAAAAGGGAACAAACAGCAACCTACGCGCTATCAAAATTAGGAAAATTCCCAAATGGGGGTACTTACCTTAAATGCCTTCCATAATGAGGAGCAGAATGAGTAAGCTGACATTCGAATGAGACAAAGAAGTTCTGAGGTCTGTACGTGTGGCTGTCACATTTATGGCCCATGGCTGATGTGCCAAGCGTGCGATATCCCACGCACCAGACAATAACCAGCCTTAAGCTTTGGTAAATAAGCCAGACGCCTGAGGTGGAGGATCCCACAAGTGAGAATACTGCAACATGAGAATAGAAGGACATCAAGAATCATTTAGAGGGACTGACAAATGATAAAATATTGCAGAATAGACGGAATCTCACAGAACAAGAGGAGGAGCAACTGCAGAGTGCTAAGCAGAAAAATAAAGGATTACCTCTAACATGCATGAGTCGAGAAAATGTGCTGCTAAGCAAAGCTTTTTTTTTTTTTTTTTTTTTTGGATAATGCCAGAGCACAAACTTTTAGTGCAATGACTCATGCAACAGAAAGTAGAAAGGGTTCTCACCAAGCTTAGGGAGCCCATAACAAGGAAGTTAACAAGAGATCCTGTAGAAGTATTAGAAATATTTCTGAAATTTTATGAAAGTCTGAAAAAGTAGAGAAATATGGAGATCAGGAAACTCTACAAATGGAAATGTTTATAAAAGAATTAAATATACCAAGGTTAGAGATAGGTGAGGCTCAATTACTAATAGGGTAGGAAGAGATGAGATAAAAATGGTGATGTATAACCAATCAACAGGAAAGTCCCCATAAATAGATGGTATTCCTGTGGAAGTTTGGAAGTCAGGAGGGGAAAAACTGATAAAGATCTGGAAGGTTTTAACAGTATTTTAAAAGAAGCACCAACTTCTTGGAAGAAAGTCATGGTGGCTTTAATAACTAAAGAGAGTAAAGACCCAGCAGATCCAGCTTTACATACAGGTCCATTTCAAACCTAAACCATGACTATAAAGTGTTATCTGTAATGGTTAAAACAATAGCAAAGGTGATGCCAAAATTGATCAACATGAATTAATGTGGTTTTGTGGAGGGGAGGCAAACATTTGACAACATTAACAGAACACCAATGATCCAGAGGGAAGTCAAATGTAAGAAATACCCTGCTGTTGGTCTTGATGCAGAGAAAGCATTTGACAGAGTAAGCTGGGAGTTTATGAGCAAGGCAATGGAAGCATTTGCATTCCCTGATAAAATTATCAGGTTGATTAGGAGGCTATAGGAGGGATTGGAGGCAAAAAAAAGTAGGTAGGTTCCTCTCTGATAATTTCTGTTTGAGCATAAGAACCAGGCAGAAGTGTATTATCTCCCCTTTATTTGCCTTATATTTTGAACAACTGGCAAAGAAAATAAGATGTTCAGAAATGTAAGGGTATAATTGGTATGGTAGCCAAAAAAGCTGGCTCTATTTGCAGATATTTTATACCTGGTAAAAAAACAAAGGACATTTCAGTGTTGTGGAACATTTTGAGGCAGTTTCAGATCTTTTTGGGATACAAAATTAATGAAGCTAAACAAAAGCAGTAGCTGTAAATTATGTACCCGCACACAAATTGGCTCAGGAATATCCATATTTATGAGTACATGATAAAATGAAGTACTTTAGTATAGCATGAATGAAAAAGGATTCTGTTGCGGCAGCCAAGAAATATGGGAACAGACTAAAAAAAAAGATAATACAAAATCAGAGAAACTGGAAGCTCTGTTATATGGATAGCAAGATACAAACAGTTAAATTGTTTTTAGTCCCATTAGTTTTACACACGGGTCTGGCATATTTTTATCAACCAGAGAAGTTGTGGATGGCAATAGAGAGCTGAAGGATTTTATTTGGGAGGGGAAAGTCAAGTGGGATAAGCTGATTCTTCCAACTGAACAAGGCGGTTTGGGATTACCTGATTTCAGGAGTATTTCAGAGCTACACAGTTAAGGATCCTACACACAGCACAAACAGAAACCTATAATACAAAGTGGAAAGGAATGATGATGAAACAGGGAAGTTCAACAAACAAGGAGTGTCTGGAATTTTGGATGTAGATCCTTAAGGTGAACAATAACCATACAGACTATTATAGTTATACAGCAGCAGAAAGTATTCTAAGGACTAAGCCAACAAGGGAATGGAGAAAGGGGATTGTTGATAGTGATGACTGCAATTAGGGATACAGACAATAGTTAAGGGGCTGGAATTTATTGGAGAAAACTGGTAAAATAATCAAGGTATTGGAAGCAAATAATTAGAGGGGGAATAGAATGGGAAGAAGCCAAGAAATTATTTGGCCTTCAGGATAGAGATAGTCTTCACTATCAAGGGCTGATAAAATATAGACAAAAAGAAAGCAAAAAGACAGCCACTGGTAGAGTTTTTAGTAGAATCTAGAGGAGAAGCTGCTGTTAAAAAAGGAATAGTGGAGCATACAAAACACTGCATAACTAAGAATTATCAGTTGGTTAGAAAGGATTGAGAAAAGAGATTGGATAAGCAGTTCACAAAGAAACAATAGGAGATATATACACACACACACACACATATATATATATATATATATATATATATATATATATATATAGGGGATATAAATATGCAGCAAAGTCTAGAAGACATAGGATGTTTACTTACAAGTGTATTTTATACACTAAGTAGATGCCAAAGAATTTTTCCTCAGGTAGCAAATGTTGGAAGTGTAATGGGGAAGAAAAAGGTAACTGGGAAAGTACAGTTGTGTACACTTACCATAAATGTAGATGTTCGAGAGTATTCACTGTTGCAGTCATTACATTTGGATAATCTGCTGGCAGGTTGCCCTCAGTCGGCCTGAATTTCAAAGTCTTGGGTCCTGTGTTGGTTGCTATCTCCTCTTCCATGACGTCAGGTCATCAGGGGTATAAAACATGCAGCCGACATCATTTTCTTTAGTTTTTCTTGCCCCCGATGTCAGGTGCCCCCAAAAAGGTAGCAATATACTAAATATTTATATATACATGCATCAATGTAACTTTACCTTCATCTACAAGCAAATACACCGCATAGGTTGTAGAAGATAGATAAGGAAAGATAAACTGTAGAATGACAGGGGGATGGCGGGAGGGTAACCTGGACTGCAACAATGAATACACTCGAACATCTACATTTATGGTAAGTGTACACAACTGTACTATGTTCTTCGTGTTTCACTGTTGCAATCATTACATTTGGATAGAATCCCAAAGCTATGGTTGGGATGCTGGAGCTAAACAGCATTAGGTGAGACTATAAGGCCTTGGAGTGGCAAAGCCTGCCTGGACTTCGAGTAGAGAGGCAAATGGTAATGGTTTGTGAAGATGTGAACAGAACTCCAAGTAGCAGCCTCTAGAATGTCTTTGGTTGGTACTCCCCTGTGAAAGGCTGTTGAAGTAGCTGCAGCCCTGGTGGAGTGAGACCTAATGCTCTTGGGCACAGGTTTGCCATGGTGTAAGTAGCAGAAACGGATGCAATGGCTTATCCACTTTGAAACTGTCTGCTTTGAAATAGCCTTTCCTTCTTATCCTGCAGCATATGACACTAGTAATTGCTCAGTTTTTCTTAGAGCTTTAGTCCTGCTCAAGTAGAATCTTAGCTGTCTGTGTACGTCTAAGGGATGCAGAATTCCCTCCACTTTGTTCTGCGGATTTAGATTAAAAAGTTGGCAGATTGTTTGGAAACTGGAAACAACCTTAGGCATAAAAGTAGGATTTGTCCTCAGAGACACCCTGTCTGGATAAAATATGATAAAAGGCTCTACAGCCATGAGGGCCTGTAGCTCTGAAACTCTTCTTGCTGAAGTAATTGCTAGTAGCAGAGCTGTCTTCCATGATAAGAACTTTATATCAGCGGTAGCAGCTGGTTCAAATGGAGGCAGGGTGAGCTTTTCCAACACATAATTGAGGTCCCATGCAGGTAATGGTGATCTTCTAGGAGGCCTTAAATTTTTGGCTCCTCTAAGATACTGCTTTAGTAAAGGATGAGGAAAGATTGGTGGCTCTATTGTAATGAGCCGAAATGGCAGAGGCATGGATTTTGATTGATGAGAAAGATAGGCCTTTGTCAAGCATCTCAGTTAAGTATTGTAATATCTGAGGAATATGCGGTTCTCTGCTGTATTAGTTCCTTGTGCTTGATTCCAAGCACAGAATTTCTTCCATTTGTCAGCATAAGATTTTCTAGTACTAGGCCTTCTGGCTTCCAAAATGACATCCATCACAGCTTTACTGAGAGGTGTCGTCTGTACGATTACAGGATTAGCCATGCTGCCAGGTTCAGAGTCTGTACTTGATTGTGCAGGATCTGATTGCTTTGCTGGGACAGTAGTTGTGGTTTTTGAGGCAAGATCCAAGCTGGGTATTGAGACAAGTTCCTTAGGATTGGGTACCAGTATTGGTGGGGCCAGTCTGGGGCAATTAATATCATCTTTGGCTTCTCTTGTCTGACTTTCAGGAGGACCTTGGGTAGAAGAGGCAGAGAAGGAAAGGCGTAAACTGATAGGTTTTTCCAACTGAAGGATAGGGCGTCCACTTTCCATGCTTGTCTGTGATAAGTCCCTGTGCAGAATCTTTTCAGTTGATAATTTTGAGGAGAGGCAAATAGGTCTATGTCTGGGCTCCCTCATTTCTCTGCTATCATGCTGAAGACTTGTGGATTTAGTTTCCACTCGTGAGGATCCATAAGGTTTCTGCTTAAATCGTCTGCCAGAGTGTTTTGTTTTCCTGGCAGGAATTGAGCTTGAAGATTTATGTGGTAGGTCAAAGCTGTGTCCCACAGTGCCATGGCTAATCTGCAAAGGGGGTATGAGTGTGTGCCCCCTTGCTTGTTTATATACCACATGACTGTGGTGTTGTCTGTCTTTATCAGTAGTTGTCCTGGATGAAGTAAGTCCTTGAAGGCTGTTAGAGCATTTTGAACAGCTAACATCTCTTTCTGGTTGATATGTAGATGCATTTGATTTGGTGCCCATATGCCCTGAATGCATCTTCCTGCCATGTGGGCCCCCCAGGCATAATCTGATGCGTCTGTTAAGGTTTGGCTGGCAGGGGGTAGAGTGAAGGGCCGTCCCATGTTTTGGTGATGGGCCTTTGCCCATCATAGAAATTCCTGTTGCAGGTAGGGGATGAGAGGAATCATTGTTCCAGACTGTGTGAATGTTGACTCCATAAACTTTTTAGGTACCATTGAAGTTTCCTCATATGCAGTCTTGCATATGGAATTAGTAGGATGCAGGATGCCATGAAGCCCAGAGCCTGCAGAATTTGTCTTGCAGAAGACTGGGTTTTTGTTGCCATCAGCTTGAAGTAAGTAGTCAGTTGCCTTTGTTTGTCTGGCGTGAGGTAAGCCATCTGGGCAGTTGTATTCAAGCTTGCACCCAGGAATGTTATCTTTTAAGAGGGTACTAGTTGTGATTTCTTTTCATTTATTGTGTACCCTAAGCATGTTAGAAGCCTTTTCACAAATGCCAGGTGTCGTAGAAGAGTGCCCTTGTTCTCTGCTTGAATGAGACAGTCGTCCTAGTAAGGATATATTTGAATACTTCTGTCTGCAAAATGCAATTACTGGTGCTAGGCACTTTGGAAAGACCCTGGGTGCAGTAGATAAGCCAAAGGGCAGTGCAGAGAATTGGTATTGCATTAAGCCAGCCTTGAATCTGAGGTATCTTCTGCACGACTGTCTTATTGGGACATGCATGTATGCCTCATTTAGGTCTAAAGTCACTAGCCAAGCATTCTTGCCCAGCATGGGCAGAAGCTGTTGCAAAGTGAGCATTTTGGAATGTCCAGGTATGTGTTCAGAATCGATAAATCCAGTATTGGCCGCCAGGCCTTGTCCTTTCTGGATACCAAGAACAGTCTTGAGTAAAAACCTTGTTCTTTTTCCTGTTCTGGTATTGTCTGAATTGCCCCCATAACTATGAAGGGCGTAACCTGTTTCTGTGCCTCTGCCCATTGGTTTTTTGGCAGATCTGGCCAACCATTTTTCATTGGCAGAGTGTGGAAATGGAATCTGTATCCCTGTGATACGATGTTTAGTACCCACTTGTCCTGTGTTATTAACTGTCAATTTTGAGCAAAAAGTGCTAATTTTCCCCTATGGGTGCTGCCAAAAGGTAAGTGCTTGGTGTAGGCAGAGGGAAGTTATTGGGATTGCTTTCTGTAGGTTTGCGCTTTGTCTCCTCCAGATTTGGAGGTGGATGCTCCCCATTGCTTTGACCTGTATGAATCTTGAGCCTGGTACCTGGAACCCTTAGGGCATCTGGATTTGCCCCTTTGAGCTCTGACACAGGAAAGGACCAATGTTTTTGTAGGCCAGTGTCTACTGAATCTAGGTGGCTGCACTTGTAAGAAATCTTTAACAGTTTGCATAGACTTTGCTTTGTCTTCCATTTTCTTTAAAACCTCTTCTGTCTTAATACCAAACAGAGAATCATGCTGTAAAAGTGCATCTAGCAATTTAGCTTTAACATTATCAGGCAAATTTTGTTCCTTTAACCAGGCATGCCTCCTAATCACAGATCCAGTAACTGTGGCCCTGCAGGAGGCCCCTAAAGAATCAAAACCACATTGCAAAGTATGCTTTCCAACTTGTTCAGCTGCATGCAATAATTCCTTATGTTCTGCACATTCTAAAATCAACATCATTTTCTGTTTCAGCAATCCCATAACATGTTGTTGGTACTTAAGCATATGAAATTGACAGTTTAAGGCCCTGATTGCCAAGGTTGCAGATGTATAAACCTTTTTCCCCATCTGCCCAGTGCCCTTGAATCTCTGTCGGAGGGGGTAGGGTTTTTTGCTGTTGAGGCCTCAACTCCCTTTGGACCCTGTGAAATAGTTTCAGGATCAGCAGCAGTGTTTCTAAATAAAAATTTATGAGAGTCAGGGACCCTGTAATACCAGTCAGGCTTACTGGGAGCCGGAGGTTAAGGAGACAGGAGTCAGGCTTGTCTCTGAAAACACATCATCCACAATGTCTAAAACAGGGGGAATGGCTAAAGGCTTGTGCTGATGGAGAAGGAGGAAATCCCTGAGCCTCTTTTTTGATTCTGAGAAGTCTTGACTCTCCCAGTGAAAATGCTCCCTCAAAGTATGCAAGGTTTCTCTAAATGAATAATCCTCAGGAGGAGATACAGATGGAAGAGACTCCTCAGCATCAGAATCGTCATAGGGAGGTAAAGATAATTCCTGATCAGAAGAAATGGAAACCTGATCTGAAGATTCATAGTCAGTGTCTTGCCTAGGCCTCTTATCTGGAGGGGGATGGGTACCCCTGATCAAGGTAATAAGGTCTTCAGCCATTTTGATCTTCTGTTTTTTAGGCATAGAGGCCTGTGCACGTGGCTCAGGCGTTGTTTTTTTTAGTTTTAGAAGGTGTCTTTGCCTTTGGTTTTGCAGCTTTCGTCAGTTTGATATAAAAAATGTTGAGGTCTGAATACACCCTCAGAAGCAGGTGCCTGCTCAGCGGCTCTGGACCCAGCCAAGGAAGATACATCTGTCAGTCCAATACCTTGAGTATCTTGTGGCATGCTGGACTCCACATGGGTGCCGGTAGAGGCCTGCGATTCGAAGGTAGCGGGTATCAGGGGCTGCAAAGGTGCCACACTGAGTACCAGCAAACCGGCGACTGGCTTAGGAGAAGCTTCATCATCAGTTTTGGATCTCGACTGCCTTTCTCTGTCCTTTTCTTTGCATTTATGTACTCCGATACTCGGATTGCTATCCGACGACATTTCTGGGTAGTTAAATCTGTTTCCAAAATACTTAGATGCAAAAATATATCGACGCTTAATAGTGCATTGGTTAAATCTACCACAAAACCGACAGCCAGGCACATTGTGATCAGAGCCTAGGCAAGGAATACAGTATAAATGGAAATCCTTATGCGGTATTTGCTTCCCATAAGTAATACAATTATTAACTTTTTCTGACATCGGTAAAAAGCAAGAAAAAAGTTTCCCCAATGGGGTACTTAGCTTTAGTGAAGACTTCGGTTCTGAAACTCAAACTCAAATATTTCAGTAGTCGGGCCGACCGGCACTTGTGAAATGCTTCTGCTTTGGGCACTGAACGGCAAGAAAGACTAAAGAAAATGGCATCTGCTGCATGTTTTATACCCCTGACGACCTGATGTCATGGAAGAGGAGACAGCAACTGACGCAGGACCCAAGACTTTGGAATTCAGGCCGACTGAAGGCAACCTGCCAGCAGATTACCCAAATGTAATGACTGCAACAGTGAAACATGAAGATCATCATATTTTCTGGGAGAGTAATGAGATGTCAGACTTTAAAGATTCCCTGCAGACAACTCTGCCAGAGACATTGGGTGAGCAAATGGGTGTACCTAAGGAAATTTATTTTTTTTTAGCTATGATACAGAATCAAAATTGCCTAGACACTATGGCCTTGCCAAGTGTAATTATGGTGGCTGCCAAAAAAGCAATTACTAGAAAGTGGAAATCAAACTCAAAACCAACTTTACTGGAAGTAGTGAATATAGTAACAGAGTTAAAACAACTGGAATTGGGGTCTTTCGAAAAGTGTAGGAGCAAATTACATGTAAAATTGGAAATTGTGGGAACAATACATGCACAGGAGGATCAAGGATTAAAAGAAGGTAGGATATGAACAATGATGGGATAGATAAGTAATGTATAATGATTGCAACTACAATCATGTCAACATGGCCCGTGACAAAGTTTGCAACTACAATTATGTAATATTGTTTGTTTTCATTTATATAAATGTGTGATTGCTCATGTCATGTGATAATTTAATAAATACTTTTTTTAAACAAGAATCTTGAGTAGGTTCTGGATCCTATGTAGAAAAACAACAACCACGAAATCCACCAAAAGGTTTAATAAAAAACTTTAGTCTCTGACGTCTCGGCCAAAGCCTTCAAGGAGTATAACACACAACAAAACTGTGGCAGTATATATACTAATACAAATACTAATTATCCACTTACATCTTAACAATCAATTAAACAATGCCTTCCAATTGAAGTCTTCATTCAGCCCAAATGGAGACATTGTTTTAAATTTTAAAATATACATAGCTTCTTTTTGTAATAAGTGTTTTAACATTCACATTATAATGTGTAGAAGAACAAACCTGTTCTAAAACAGTACCTTTAAGACAACTACTATTCCCCCCATGAAATTGTGCAAAATGCAAAGCTATTAGGCTTTCTTCATTACCATTATTTATATCCCTAATGTGCTCTAAGAGCCTCACCTTAAACGCCCTTTTAGTCTCTCCAATGTAGAATTTTTTACATGGACATTGTAGGGAACAAACAACACCTACTGAATTACAATGAAAAAAGTTTTTAGTACTAAATTTTATATTGTTAATAAAAGCAAAATATGGCACAATGAACTTGCAAGCTTTACACTTTCCACAGGAGAATGTGCCAACCTTATCAAATTCTTTATACAGCACAAGTGGAGGTAAGCTAAATTTACTTTTGACCAAGAAATCTTTAATATTTTTACCCCTACGATATGAAAATTTTAAGTTTAACTTTAGCCATTGTTGTACACTATTCAAGGAACACAGATAGTTCCAAAATTGAATAACAATTTCAATAAATTTCATAGTGAAACAGCCAAAGGTAGTAACAAAATATATGGTCTCCTTTTTATCCTGTACTCTATCATATGAGTTAACATCAGACCCATGAATAACAGGAAATATGGGACCTGTTTGTTTTTTACTGTTAAACAGCCTATTGAAGCTGTTGCTTAAAATTTCATTACTATAACCCCGGGCTGAGAATGATTGCACCATGGACCTTAATTCTTTATGAAATACTTCAGATTTGTTACACAATCTATGGATTCTTAACATTTCCCCATATGGGAGAGCATTTATTGTATGCAAGGGGTGGCCACTCGTACCATGTACATACTGGAACCCCCCTTCAAACTTCCTGTTTAAAGAGGTAACCAAATTAGTACCATCAGAAATGTCTAGTACTGCATCCAAAAAAGGAACAATAGTCCCAACTTTCAACCCATCAAATTGTAACATACATCTGTTGTTAAGATCAGTAAAAAAAATCCATTATGGCAGATTTGCTACCATCAACTAAAAATATCAAATCAACATACCTATAATAATGAATTACGTGTGTATGAAAAAAATTATGTTTATAAATAACCTCTAACTCAAACAACCCCATAACAAGATTAGCATACATGGGGGCAAAAGCAGCCCCCATGGCCGTACCCTGTAACTGCTGGTAGATGGTGTTATTAAATTCAAAAAAGTTGTGAGTCAAAGAAAAATAAATCAATTCAACTATGTATTCTGTAGCTGGGGACTCCCCTAAAAAGAACCTAATAGCTTCCATCCCAAACTGGTGTTTAATGTTTGTATATAGGCTCTTAACATCAATGGTAACCCACAGCATATTATGATTGAATTGTACATGCTTAATTTTCTCCAAAAAATCAAAAACATCTGTAATATAAGATGGTAACTTAGTTACATAGGGAGTAAGAAAATAATGCAAAAAAATACCTAGGTTGTGTAGAAAATAATGGCAACCTGAAACTATAGGCCTGCCTGGAGGTCTTGACAAATTTTTATGTATTTTAGGCAGACAGTAAAATAGAGCCATTGAACAACCTTCGACTTTAAATTTGTTCTTGACCTCTGCCTGACAAAAATACCCTAATCTAACTCCTTTATTGATAAGATCCAGGTATTCATCAATAGATGTAATATACACATTTAAATCCACTGTTTTATATGTACTAGTATCACTTAGATGCTCCATACACATGGCCAAATAATTGGTGGAATGCATCACAACCAATTTATTGCCCTTATCAGATGGCTTAAATATGATATCATTCAACCTACCAAGTGCCATTAAGGCCTTCCATTCCTCATACTGCATGTTATAATCAATATTTGATTTATTACCCATAAACTCTTTATATGCAATCTCAGTAAAATGGTTAATCAAATTAACACAATGACATACATCCACATTGAGATTATTAGGAACAAAAATTACTTGAAGAAGGAACCTTAGTCGTATCAAATTTGCAATAAGCATTTGCTACATCATCTGACACACACGAGTAAAAACTATCCGAAAGACTACTACTGCTATCATTGCACACAGTAGAATAAGAAAATTGGTTATAATTAAAAAAATATTTCAGATGTAGTTTTCTGCCAAATAAATACACATCCTTTTGGATGTCATGTAGTCTTGTGACTACAGTGGGGATGAATTTCAGCCCCTTGTTCAACACAGACATTTCTACATCATTAAATTCATAACCTGACAAATTAATAACATATTCCTTAGTATTAATGGCATAAGAGTCAGGACTATAGTCACCGTTTGCCACATTTAAATCTCCCCTGTCCAAAACGCTGGCCTCCTGCATTGGAGAACTGTTCACGCGAATGCTTCTGCCCTTGAGCGTTCTGAAATGTAGTAGTGGAGTCGCCACGAAAAGTTTGACGGAAACTATCCATTTGTTGAGCTGCAGGAAGCAAAGGGTATTCGGAATCAATGTTGTCTTCTTCAAACGAAGTGTATCCACCTTCCGACGCTGAAGAATAATGCGACTGATTGCCAACAGAACTTGGTTGAAACCTAACTTGTTTACGCCCCTTGTTACGTTGAGCTCTAGAAAGGAAAGCTCTGTTGGTTTCGTAATCACGCACATCACGTAGTAGCTTTCCTTTTTTTCTGTCAACTCATATGATAGAGTACAGGATAAAAAGGAGACCATATATTTTGTTACTACCTTTGGCTGTTTCACTATGAAATTTATTGAAATTGTTATTCAATTTTGTAACTATCTGTGTTCCTTGAATAGTGTACAACAATGGCTAAAGTTAAACTTAAAATTTTCATATCGTAGGGGTAAAAATATTAAAGATTTCTTGGTCAAAAGTAAATTTAGCTTACCTCCACTTGTGCTGTATAAAGAATTTGATAAGGTTGGCACATTCTCCTGTGGAAAGTGTAAAGCTTGCAAGTTCATTGTGCCATATTTTGCTTTTATTAACAATATAAAATTTAGTACTAAAAACTTTTTTCATTGTAATTCAGTAGGTGTTATTTATTCCCTACTATGTCCATGTAAACAATTCTACATTGGAGAGACTAAAAGGGCGTTTAAGGTGAGGCTCTTGGAGCACATTAGGGATATAAATAATGGTAAGGAAGAAAGCCCAATAGCTTTGCATTTTGCACAATTTCATGGGGGGAATAGTAGTTGTCTTAAAGGTACTGTTTTAGAACAGGTTTGTTCTTCTACACATTATAATGTGAATGTTAAAACACTTATTACAAAAAGAAGCTATGTATATTTTAAAATTTAAAACAATGTCTCCATTTGGGCTGAATGAAGACTTCAATTGGAAGGCATTGTTTAATTGATTGTTAAGATGTAAGTGGATAATTAGTATTTGTATTAGTATATATACTGCCACAGTTTTGTTGTGTGTTATACTCCTTGAAGGCTTTGGCCGAGACGTCAGAGACTAAAGTTTTTTATTAAACCTTTTGGTGGATTTCGTGGTTGTTGTTTTTCTACAATTTGTTCCTGTGCTCTGGATCCTATGTAGTCTGAAAGAGACCTTCTGGATGACTCACTCAACTTTTCTATTTCTAAGGCTGCTCCCCTCTCTCTGATTGGTGGGGCACTGGGGATTTTTTTCACTGCTGTAGAGGGAATTTGGGAAATGGTAGTTAATAACCTCTGGATATGATCATCTGCTCCCACCTATCTATTGTGATAGATGCTCAGGCTTTATGGTGCAGAGACAAGCCCCCCTGACTGCCTCTAGAGAATAGCAGACAGGCAACCTTTCAAGCATTCATACAAACAATCCCAAAAACCCTGGTTCTGTAGGCCCCACCTGTGCCTGGACAGTGACATCTTCCCTTAGTTCCCCAGAGACAGAGGGGAAACTATCTCCTGTGAGTCTTGGAAAGGACCCTGGGACTTGTGAAACCACATCTTTCTACCCTCTTGTTTATTCTGGGAAAAGGGTCTCTGAGGAGTAGAAAAATGGATCTCAATGGCAGACCAGGTCCTTCCATCTGGCTCACCTTTGGGCCGAACAAAGATGATCCATCAAAAGGAGCACTGATGAATGAAGACTTGAAGAGCCCTGCAAAATCACACAGGTGCATCCATGTCCCCTTATGGCTATGCTTGAAACTGCTGGCTGTGAGGTACCATATGCAGCATGGGACAGCAACATCATGGATGCATTACATATGGATTGAAGGTGGCCAGTTGTGAAGAATCCTTGTTCTAGTCCTCCAAAGACATGAATCTGGTAAGGGATTTAAGACAGCTCTTTTGTCAAATCTCTTTGTTACCTTGTAAAGTATGCTAAATAATTTAGTGATTGTAGGGCAAAGGTTACTGAACCATAAACGCACTTTCCAAACCTGTCCAAAGCCCTAGACTCCCTGTTATGGGGATGGACAGACAAGCTCTGAAAACTCTTTAGTGGCTGCTGCTACAACCACAACATCTACTGGGACCACCTTGCTCCAGTGTGCTCTGTCCTTTGGGGGTCTAAACTTCTATCTGGGCACTTAAGACAGGCTTACACAGTATCTGGGTCCCTCTATGCATGGCATGACAATGTCTGTCAGTTCATAAGCCAGCAGGTCATCCCAGACATAGCTGGATTAGGCCTGAAAGCCTCCAGGAATGTAGACGACTCCTGTGATGGGAGGGGGGTTCAAGACCATCCACCTTTTTGCTTTAAAAGTTCCAAGATTTCTCCAAAGGAAAAGTCTTCAGGTGGAGATCTGGGGGACCCTTCCCCTTCATCTTAGTCAGGGTCCTCAGTGAGAAATTCCTGACAGGAATAAGTGTCTCTTTTTGGATGTTCTCTTCCTAAGAACCTCATCAGTGAAATGGTATGGTGGGGTACCCAAAGTGACAGGGGAGTCCTGAAGGACTGACTGGATGCTTGAATGGGTTTGGCTGTCCCAGTGGGATAGAAGTGAGGGACTCAGAATTCAAACCCAATGGTGGAATAAAGATAGGATCAGAAGGGGACAAGGATGTCCTCTCTCTAGGTAGAGAGAAGGCCCTTCTCCTCTATCTCAAAGGCAGAAAGCCTAGCAGAAACAGAAGTCAGCAGGGCTGGAGCCAAAGCCCCCTGTGCCAACTAGACCTGAATCCCCCCAGGCCACCTTTCAAAGCTATCCAGTGCCGAAGCACTTACAGGCAAAGATGGCTCCAATAACTTTGCAGCTGGCTCCAACCCCCCCCCCCCCGGAACCAGCACAGACACCACTGCTCAGAGTACCCCTGCTCTGAAAGGATCAGAGACAGATGATTCAGGGACATGGTAGGAGTCAAAGAATGATCTGTCTTTGGATCAGACTACACCTCTCAAGAACCTAAGACCAGAGGGCTCCAAAACCATGATGGATCAGATGAAGAAAATAATTGAGGGCTGTTGGAGGGGCAGGCTCACCGGTCCAATGGGAGACAGAAACAGGATTACCTGATCTGGATCTGAGCTCTAAGGAACTTCACCACCCTATCCACCTCTGCTTCAGACAAGCTCCTGGAGGAGCCGGTAGATGGTGGCCTGGAGTGCTTCCTTGGAATCTCCTGCAGAAAGAGAGAAAGGAGTCAAGGACAGGTCAACTCCAGAGAGTATTGACATGACCAGATCTGAGGCGACAAGCTCTGAGGAGTTAGGAGCTAAGGGAGGCGAATCAGACTTTTTTGAAATTTTCAAAGGAGGCTCAGTGGTTGGAACCAAAGCTGAACAGTCCGAAGACCTTTTATCTGGAGTCCTTATCCTTCAGAGACTGTTCAAGTTTCCCTTTTTTGGACCTCAGAGGAAGTTTGAACCCCAGTAGCTACAGAAGAGGAAGGAGGGGTAAAAAACTTTCAACACCAATTTATTCCTTTGGTCACAAAGAGCTCTAGAGTGAAAACCTGTACAGATGACGTAGTCAGTACCTAAATGGGTAGTGTCCAAGCAGTAAATACTACCTGTGGCTTATGGCCAACAAAAGTGCACTTTTAAAACCAGTTGGCTTATGTGTCATGAGTTATGATTCTCAGAATAACTAAAAATATATACACACAGAAAAAGAAGAGCTGCTGTATATGGATTTTTGAATAGAAGCACCACCAATAATGGTACAAAGTGATACGCTCCAAAGGATAGGAAAAAGGAAGACAGAAAAGAAAGGCAAAGATTACCAACAATGGTACTCAAAAGAGTATCTTAATGGGTATGAAAAAAGGATTAACTGACAGAACCTGAGAACTACAGGGTAAGGGAGGACAGGTGAAAAGAAAGGTAAAAATAATCCAATGGAAACTTAGAACCCTTAAAATCTGAAAAAAAAAAACAAAATAAACTGCTAGAGAGAGGGTAATCTGCATCCGAGTGATATGTTGGCAAATGAGATCGGAGGTATGCTAGCATAGTGGGGAATTATGGGTAAAGGGAGGAGCTCAAGAGCTAGATCTATGAATCTGGAAAGAGGCGCCAAACTGGATCGGATATTGGATCAGAGATTAATCAGTTGAGTAATGAATGAAAATTACATCAGATCCAATGCTGTCTTGGCCAGAAGAGGGACAAAAGTAGGAGTTTTGGGGCTTCATTTTGAATTTTTACAAGTAGTTGCAGAGGTTTGAGGGCATACCACCGGAAAGAGAAGGTATTCTTAGTTTTAGCACTTGAATTTGCTTATTCGTGATCAGCACTTGTTCAGAACTTGTAAGCACTAAATAACCTGCTAATTACTACAGCACTCAACCTTCCTCATTACCTAGAGGAAAACAGTTTTGGTACTTACTTTCCTCACTTGCTTAGAGAAAAACAGCTCTTGTACTCACTTTCCTCACTTATCTAGAGGAAAATAGTTTTTTTTTTTATTCAGGCATATCCAAGGGTCAGCTCCCAGTGTTCTCTCCTGTCTGTCTGATGAATCTGGGCATCTTGGAGCAATGCAGAAATTGCCTCATGTACACAGACAACCCTCTCCTCCTACCACCCAACACTACAACCTGTGAGAGAAGCACTTATCTAGCCAAACTGGAGGTAAAGCTCTCTCCAATCAAGACTGAACTTGACAGTCAAGAGGAGAAGGTAAACACTTGCACCACATCACACATCACATAGTCTCACTAAATCTACACCACCAAAATCCACACACAGTAACACAAAAACATTTGCGGAAGCTCTCAATAATAATCTGTCTAAGCAACAGAGACCTCCAAAGCAGAAAAGCGCAAGCAACCTCCATCCCACAACACAACCCAAATGACACATAGCCCACAGACTCAGTGTGCCACTCAACCACAGCCAATAAGGCAAAACAACATACCCAACACACTAGTCATAGGTGACTCTATAGTCAGGCACACTGATGTCCCACTCACTAGATTAAACAAGGAGAAGGTTACTGTCAGCTGCCTGTCGGGTGCCAGGATCCACCACATAACCCACGCACTCAAGTCACTCCACAAGTAGTACAAATATGACTCTGTCATTGTCCATGTTGGTGTGAAAGACCTGAGACGTACCTCCCTGGACTACATGAAGAGAGACATGGAAGAGCTCTCTGATCTTGTAGCCCAGGCAGGTATGATCCTAGCCCTGAGTAGCATTCTGCCATCACCCAGAATGATTGACTTCAACAATTGGCTAAGCTTCTGGTGCCATTCTAAAGGGATCCAGTATCTGTCTGCCTGGGATGACATGGTCGACAGACCATGATGCTTTGCCAGAGATGGCCTGCACCTGTCACCCCTGGGATTCTGGATACTGGCTAAGGTTCTTGCCGCCCCTATAGTGCCTTTTTTAGGCAAGGTTCAAATGACAAATTCACCACCATAACAGGAACAGGCAAGCAAAAACTGAGATTGATGTTACTCAATGCTAGAAGTCTAAATTTCAAAATGCACTCACTTGAGGCACTCCTTAAAATGGAGAACATTGATATCTGTGCAGTGACTGAGATCTGGTTCAAGGCTCCAGAGAGCACCCCTGCACTACCAGGCTATAACTCATACCACACTTTTCGGCCATGTAACCTGGACCGGAACACCAAAGGCGGAGGAGTCTCCATATTCATTAAGGATATCCACACCTCCAGGCTAGTTGCTCAGCATAATGCAGCCAAGGTTATCTGAGTGCAACTAACTCAGGGCAAAACTGCAATCCAAATTGTAGCTTGCTACAGATCACCCACCATGCCCCAGGATTCCCACTCTTTTCTTGATATACTGGAAATATACCCTAATAATGGGCAATTTCAACTACCCCACCATTAACTGGGAAAACTACTCATGTACCAACTCCTTCGCTCAACGCTTTCTGGAATTCATAAACTCCAATGCCCTGGATCAACTTATCCACACCCCCACCAGGGGCAACAATATCCTAGATCTAGTCATTACCAACATGAGTGACCGGTGTTCCACACCTGAAATCAATGCCTCATTGGTCCGATCTGACCATAAGATAATTACCCTAGATATCCACATTCTGCCCCCACCCCCGATTAAGGAAACCATAGTAAAAATTTTCTCCAAAGCCAACTTCATGCTTCTTAAGACAGAAGTGGTGAACTTCATGACACCTATGCAGATGGACAATACAGTTATGACTACTGAATCCTACACAATTGCACTTTATAAGCACTTACATGAGTGCATGGATCGTGCTATCCCAAACAGAACCAAGATGCTATCCTCCAAAAAAAAAGAAGCCAATCTGGTGGTCCCCTGCCATAAACAAACTGTACCGGTTGGTGGAAATACAGTGGTTGAACAAGCAGCAGACCCAGTAGAGACTGAACCCTTGGGACTTATTAGGACTTTCAACTCTGGGGTTACAGGTTGGCTACAGGAGTGGCCATTGTTTGAACTGACAAGTAGTACTCAGAGGGGAGACCTGGCTGAAGGGACACAGAACTCTGCTGTGGATATCACCACTGACTTGAAGAACTTGGATGGAATGTTGGTGAAGTATAAAAAATTACAGTTAGAAATTTCATATTTTAAAGAATGTACTAGTGAAGGTAATGTCCCTAAAGGACTGAGGTCCTGGCAATACCTGAATAGCCTCATTCAAGGTTCACAATTTCATGAGGAGTTGTTGAAGTTGTTTAATAGACATGGTTTGGAATTATTGGACTTGATGAGTAAACACTATAGAATCATGACTAAAGTCCTTTTAAAAGAGGTGACTGCATTAGATGAAAAAATAAGAAATGCTGATTTTTCGAGGTACAAATTTGAATATGATAGATGCCTAACTAGTATAGACCAGCTTATTACCAAACTAAAAGTCACTAAAATAAAGAAACTGAACAGGGACAGGGAAGCATATGCATCTGGCTCTGCTTATCCTAACCCCCCACCATCACAAACTGGTCAGGCCCTTGGCTGAATTTTTGGATCAACGAACGGTACCGGTTATCAAGCTGGGATCAACCCTGGGTTAGATGGCAACAGGGGCCAGGGTCCTCCCCTACGTGAGCAGGCTGTAGGCACCTCAATGGAAACTACATGAGGCCAGAATGAAACTGGTAACCAATATAGGAATAACAACAACTTTGGAAACCAGCAGAATTTTTGGTCACATGCCTCGAGGTACACATGAGGCAGGGTCTTCCCAGGGTGAACTACAGGAACTTGAACAGCTATTAGTATTGGACCCACAACAACCCAGTGCGGAGAACAACTTTGAAATGGTATACAATAGCCAAGGTGACTTTAAAATTTTTAATTTTTCCACACAAAGTGAGCATTGAGCTAGCAGATTTATTAGCGAAAGGATTAACCTTTGTTCCATCTCACAAAGCCTCCTTTGCTGAAACTAAAATTGACTTAAAATTATTCACAAGGAAGCTTAACTTTAGTTACTTGTTTGGGGCTAGACAACAACCTCAGAATCCGTTCTATGTACATAGTACCTATTGCCCCCCATTACACCAGACATTAACGATGTTTGAACATGTTTGTGAAGTGGACTTACTCAATTGTATTTGTGTACAAAATCAAAGTAAAAGGAAGGGTCATAATGTTACTAAGGAAGAAGAACTAGCACTTAATTTGGTTCAACAGGCATGGGTGAGGGTGATGCAACCTGACAAGGGTGGAGGACTGGTTATAATGAATAATGATGAATATGTCAATAGAAAGGATAGTAATGACTGAAGCATACACGGAGGTGTCCCGTAACAAATTAAATATTGCTTACGGGAGAATTCATGCTAACTTAGAAGAACTGCTTATTGAGGCAAGGATTGACATGGATATATACAGTTTCTTATGTATGCCAGCACCTAGAATTCCAAATTTGTTTGGCATCCCCCAAGATCCACAAGAGTTTCTCGGATCCACCAACGAGACCTCTTGTGGATTCCAGGAATAGCATCACTTACCCATTAGCCAAATATATTGACTATTTTTTGCAGAAATATGTAAAATTACAAAAACAGATCTGCAAGGACTCATGGTCCTTTTTAAGGAGTATACGGGATTTACAGTGTAATGAGGGCTTCAATTTCCTAACTATAGACGTTAAAGATTTGTACACGTCCATCCCACATGTTGAGGGTGTAGAACAGCTCAGCCTGTTACTGCCAGAACTGGAAGCCCCTAGAAGTTTAATTTCTTTGCTCACTGAACTGTTGGACATAGTGTTGTCTAATAATTATATTACCTTCAGCAACAGGTTTTTTGTCCAGTCCATTGACGTAGCAATGGGCTCCCCATGTGGAGCCAGCTTCGCCAACCTAGTGATGGCTTCTTGGGAAAGGGAGTTTTATTTAAATGTACCTGAAATTAGAAGCCAAATACAGTTTTATACAAGATACCTGGACAATATCTTTATGTTGTTTAAGGGTGATGAGGTGGAAGCTAACAATCTAGTGACATACCTCAATAATACCACTGTTTTTTTACAGTTCACACATACTTTCCACATGGAAAGAATAGCTTACCTGGATGTTGATTTAAAAAAGGACCTAATTAATGGTTGCTATACAGCTCGTATTTTCAGGAAAGATACCTACTCGAATGCTTTTTTACATTTTGACAGTTGTCATCCACTATTTCAAAAGCGTTCAGTGGTAAAAGGCCAACTGGTATGAGCAGCTCGGACGGTTTCCACACAAGAGGAGTTTTTACTAGAATGCAATCAACTTCAGGATATGTTTATCAAGAGGGGATACCCTCTACCTATGGTTAGGGAACTGGTGAAAGAAGTACAAAACAAGAGACATAGGGGCATGTACCAACCTATACTGGGGGTTAAAATTAATGAGGAACAAATGGAAATCAACCAAGTTCAGATGGTTCATGATGATGCTCCTTTAGTAGGGTCCACTTTTATTACTACTTTTAGTAGCAATAGTTATATCAAAGACATCATTAATAAGAACTGGGATTTAATAGTCCTTGACCACAATTTATATGCTAAATTGAGGGACCCCCGTAGTTTTTAGACGTGGCAGGAATTTAAAAAGCTTATTACAGACTAGGAAGGAAGACCATTTTGGAAGCAGGAGGAAATGGATGATAAAGTGTAGCATGTGCCCCCAATGCCCCTTCATGGAGATTGGGGTCAACTTCTCGATCAGAGGAGTGCCCTATGCGTCAAAGGGTAAATTTGACTGTAATACTAAAAGTATAGTCTATTTGGCCCAATGTCAAGCCTGCCCAGCTTTTTATATTGGGAAGTCAGACAGGAAACTAAAAGAAAGGGTTTATGAACACCTTTACAGCATTAGAACATCAAAGCAGGAAAATGCTCTGGCTAGACTTGTGAGTGCTTTCCCATTACACTCTTTTAAATTTAGAGTGATTGACCAGGTTACGAGTGATGGAAGGGGTGGGCCCTAGTTCATTATTCCTAGAAAAACTGGAATTAATATGGCAACTTCATACTAGGGCCTGCTACCCGCCAGGACTGAATGAAGTTTATTCCATATCTTGCATCCTTAAACTAAAGAGTTTAATGAGGTGAATATATACCTTATTCACTTCAGCCTGCAAGAAAGGTTTCATATTTTTGCTTAAACAGGGTATGTTAAATATTTATCTAAATAGTCAAAAATGTACTTATTTGTTCAGTTAGGTATACACATGGTTATTCACATTCACTTAGTTGTTATCTGCACATGAATGTGTTTGCATTTAGAGTTGTTTTTGTGAATGTGTACACTCTTATTTCATCTTTCATCATATTCACCGGACGTCCTTTACAGGATGGTTTTCTCTGCTCCAGTCTTTACAGCTTTTTAGCTTGATGGTTTTAAATTCAGACAACATGGGGCTAATATAAGTGTTTTGTTATATATTTCTTCATCCTACTTTTTAGAACTATCATTATTAACTACTACTGAAAGTTATTTAAGATCTTAATACTTTTTCACACAGTGGTAAAGTATTTCAATTTTACACTTCATTCTTGACTTCTCACTTTTTACTGTTACCTTAACTATTGATTTTAATGTTAGCATGGTTTTTAAATATTTCTGAATATACTTTTAAAAGGTCTTTTAAGAGTGTTTTCGAACTGATGAGCTATGTTTATATTTACACATATACAAATGTATTTATTGCATACATACTTGTTTTACAAAAAGCTGGATTTTTAAAGAAGCATACAATGGGTTAATTGTTCATTCCTGTTTACCTTGGGGGCGGGTTTGCCTTTTGCTTGGAGGAAGTTGATGTGGTTTGAACTTGTATATACTGTTTGAAACATTCTTGTTGCAGCTGTCTGATGCAATCTCACTAAGGGGAGACGAAAAGCGCTTTATGGTTACTGTTTTTTATTATTTTTATCGTTTGTTTGAAGCAAAGTCTGAAGAATAAACTTTGGAAACTACTACTGTGTGCGTGCCTCAAGCCCTCTTGCCTGCATTCCTGTTTTTGCAATTACCTGTTTCAGTATTCCAAGTCTGCATAAACAAACTGTACAACAGAAGGAAGAAACTGTTGCAAAAGAGAATAAAATCCCATGAGTGGAGAAGCCTCCCTGGTCAGCCTCAGTAAGAAGCTGCGATCCCTGATAAAATCCTCCAAAGCTAGTTACGAAAACAAAATCACCACTGATTCTAAAGACCACTACAAAGCATTCTATAGCTATGTCAAGAATCTCAATGGCAACACTCAGATCTGCTCCGAGTTACAGCACAATGACACTAAATATACAGACCCAACTGATATTGCCAACATCCTGGCAGATGGGCTCTTTAGGGGGGTGAGAGGGGGGTAAAGTTAGCACTGAACCTATCTCTATACCGGAAGAATGCAAAGTTCCTGTAATCATGGCTGCACAGGTAAAAACCACACACTCCAAAGCCAAGAACACAGCATCCATGGGACCAGACAACATCCCAGGCTGCGTTCTACATGAACTACAGAACGAACTAGCACCCCACCTAAGTACCATGTTCAGTCATAGCCTCACCTCAGGCTTTGTGCCTGCTGAATGGTGCACAGCGATGGTTATCCCACTCCACAAGGGGGGAGCCACCACAGACCCTGGGAACTACTGCCCCATTAGCCTGACGAGCCTGGTCTGCAAGGCCATGGAACGTATTATCATGGAACTTATAAACAAAGACATTGGTAATCGCCAAACTCTGGACCCCACCCAGTTCGGGTTTGTAAAAGGCAGATCATGTCTCCAAAACCTGATAGAATTCTTTGAAGCAGTCACCAAAGCCATTGACAAGGGTAAGATGGTTCATACAGCCTATCTAGATCTTGCCAAGGATTGACACCATCCCCCACTCTGGAATTATAGATAAACTCACTAAACTAGGTATAAATCTCTATGTCACAAGATGGGTTGCCAACTGACTCACTGACAGAACCCACACTGTGAAAGTAGCAGACTCCAAATCCGACTTCAGACCAGTGACAAGTGGAGTACCACAGGGTTTAGTCCTGGGTCCTCTCCTGTTTGGTATCTACTTCTCTGAACTACAGGCTAACAGAAGGTCTTTGGCTAACGAAGTTCACAGATGACTGCAAACTAGGAGCCATAATCAAAACTCCTAACTATGTGGACATCCTACAAAAGAGCCTCACTGAGACAGATGCCTGGTGTCAAAGTCATGGCCGCAAGCTCAATGCCAAAAAGTGCATTGTCATCCTCTTTGGTAAAAACTCTGTACCCATGAACTACAACATAGGCGGTAGTATACTTAACACCAAAAGTGTGATAAGAGACCTTGGGACACAGGTGGACAGCAGTCTCCTTTGATAATCACATCGCCACAGTAGTCAGGAAATCCTTCTACGTGGCATACATCACAAAAGGTTTCTCATCCAGAAAAAAAGAGGTCATTGTTCCCCTCTACTCATCACTCAGACCCATTATAGAGTACAACGCCCCTTTTTGTATGTACCTCATAAGACATTACAATAACTGGAAAGGCCGCAGAAATACCTCACAAAGAGGATTACCGGCCTCAAACAGATGCCCTACACAGACCATCTCAAAAATCTCCAGCTATACTCCATCGCATATCGCCTAATCAGAGGTGATCTCTGCCTAACATACAAAGCTATAAATAAAAGATTAAAATAGAATAAAAGATAAAATATCTTTTTGGCTTCTGCATCGTGGTTTGGTGGCTACTCCTGGATATTTTCTTCAGTTTGTTATCGTTCATTTTCCAATGTCTGTAACATACAAAGCTATGTCAAACCCAGAGCTGTTGGACATGCTCCACTTAAAGAAATCCCAGTCCCTCCGAGCTACACACTCTAGAGACCTAAACCTTGTCACCACAACAAACAGAACATGCCGGAGGGATAGATTCCTGTCCCAGAGACTTCCCATACTCTGGAATAAACTACCTATCTATATCAAACAAAGCTCGTCATTAGCACTCTTCAAGAAAAATCTTGATGATTGGATGGGAAATAGGAAATTCACCCCGGGGATCACCTCTGTGGCTCTGCTCCACAGTGGCACAGGAAAATAATTTTCTTGGGTGGCAAAAGCCAGGGTACCTTTTTGGCTGGGCTTGTATGGGCCCCAGGGTCAATAGCCTAGTACCTACCTATGAACCTTATCTGTTCTCCAAGGTATGGCAGGACGACTCCTGGTGCAGAACAAGGGAAGTTGGCGTTTTTTTTTTAATGATGCAAGGTCTACTACTTGTGGAGTTTCCCACTAATGCCTTATTCTTTTAAAGATGTGATTGTTCAATGCCCATTCATGAGTGTCCTCCAAGGACCTGCTTAAGCAGTCCACCAGTACATTCTTCTGTTACGGAATGTATGCAGCTGTCAGAGTCCCACCAAATGTGTGACTTGGTGCCAAGCCCCCTGTGCTAGCCTGCAGAGTGGGAAAGATCTTGCACCCCCTGCTTGCTCAGATACCAAAGAACTGTGGTGCTGTCAGTGTACATCAGTAGTGAGCCTGGTTTCCTCATACAGGAGAATATCTGCAGTGCTTGCAGAAGGGCTCTCATTTCTTTCAGGGTGATGCATTATTTCAAGATGGGAGAAGGCCACTTTCCCTGCACTCAGGGTCCTGTCCAAGCCCCCTATGCTCTGTCTGAGGCATCTGTGAGAAGAATTTAATTGGGTTGGGCTGGGGTGAAAGGAAGGCCCGGGTTGTGCATTACCGATTTTTCTTAGAGTAGCTCCTTTGTGAGGCAAGGTAGAGCTCAAAGTATCCAGGAATGGGAATGTTAAGGCCAGACTGATTTCAGGTACCACTGAATTTTTCACATATTTAGTCTGGCCAGGGGAAGCATTGGAATGGCAGCTGCCATGAAACCAAAAGCCCTGAGTTCTCTCTCTTGCTGTGGACTGAGATACTGAGTGGAGTTATTTTTTTTAAAGGTGGCCAGACTGATAACTATTTCCTGAGGAAGACAAGCATTGACTGCTTACAGCCTGCATCCCAGAAAGAACAGGTTCTGAATGAGTGTGAGATGGTATTTTTTTAAGTTGATTGTGAACCCTAGGATGGATAAGAGATGTACTGTGAAACCTACATGCTTGAAGGAGTCTATGGAGAGAGCTTGGATGAGTGGGTCATCCAGGTAAGAGAAAATCTGAATTCCCTGTGTTCAAGAGAAGGCTACCACTGGAGCTAGGTACTTTGTAAAAACTCTTGGTACCACAGGACTGACCTAAGTCAAAACAGTAAACTGAAAACAGGATGAACCAAAGAAAAATCTGAGGAATTGTCTGCAAGACGGTTGAATGGGGATGTTGAGGTAGGCATCCTTTAGATCTAGTGATATAAGAAAGCCGTAGGGTAGAATGAAAGGCAGAAGGGTGTGCAGAGAACACATTCTGAAAGTGGGCACCTTTAGAAAGGTGTGTAAGAGGCAGATTCAGAATGGGTCTCCATTGCCCATCCTTCCTTCCTTCCTTGGCACCAGAAAGATTCTAGAATAGAACCCTTTTCCTATGAAAGACTGTGGCACTCTCTACAGTGCCTTGATCTAGTAAGTCCTGAATGATAGGGCAAGCAAAGGGAGATGGTTTTGTGGTGGAGGGGCCAGGTATTTTAGACAGGGAAAGCTTATACGATATAGCATATATATATATATATATATATATATATATATATATATATATATATATATATAAAACCACAGACAAACAGGTTCTGACTACTACTCAGAAAAGAAGGGACAAAGTCTTTCTAAAACAGAGGTGGAAAGATTGAGGAAGGAGGGGGATTGGGAAGTTAGTCACAGGTTTTTGACTGTGAAGGGAGGCATCCCTGAAGGAGATTCTCTATGTGGCTTGTCTGAAAAGATTTTTCTTGGAGATTTTCCTTGTGAGTGGACTGATGGCCCCTCTTAAAGTGCACTTGGCTGGGCAGTTCCTGTGGTAACTAGGGACTATAAAAAGTAAAATTTGCCTACAGTCTTCATATTGTTACTCTGCTCTTGAAGGGCTTTGAATACTTTTGCAGCTTCTGGGCTAAACAGTAAGTATCTGTCTATGAGTGAATCCAGGAGAAAGTAACAGTACCAGTGACCCAGGATGCACTACCTGCATTTGGGCTGGCAGAAAGTCTGAGGTATTTGTGTATATAACCTAATGCATACAAGCTAGGAGTCACATGGACCTCTTGAGAAGATAAAGCTTTTGTACCCCGGCTGGACAAACAGAGAAAAACCCATATGTTAAGAATATTACAACAGTAATTCCAGTCAGGACATCATGAGGTGTCTTTATTGCTTGGAGACTAGCAGAATACAGAGGAACAGTACAGTTGTGTAGACTCACCATAAACGTAGATGTTTGAGTGTATACACTGCTTCAGTCCTAACCATTGGCTTATCCATGCTGTAGTAGCCCTTAGTCGGTCCGAATACCAGTCTCAAAGTTTTGTGCATCAGCTGCTGTCGCTTGCTGGCTGACGTCAGGTCATACGAGCTGTAAAGGAGAGCAGGTGATACCATTACCTCAGTTTTTCTTGCGTTAACCAACCAAAGAAGTCCAAATTTAATAATTATTATTAGTCCTGGGGTCAGAGACTCCCCGCCATACAAATATGTCTCTCTAAAGAAAGCAGATATCAGGGGGAAAGGGAGAGAAAGCATAACTGCAGCAGTGAATACACTCGAACATCTACATTTATGGGGAGTGTACACAACTGTACTATGTTCTTCATTTTTCACTGCTGCAGTCGTTCTAACCATTGGGAAGATTCCCAAAGTTGAGGAGAAGGGTGGAAGGTTAATAGAAAGTAAGATTGGGTGAGCATGCTCTGCAGAATTGCAGAGGCAAACTCAGCCCTAGCTTTTGAGAATAGGTTCAGATGGTAATGTTTGGTGAAGTTATGGACTGAAGTCCATGTGGCAGCTTCCAGGATGTCCTTGGTGGGTACCCCTCTAAGGAATGCTGTGGAAGTAGAGGTTGCCATAGTGGAATGGGTTCCAATGGTCCTAGGGTGTGGTTTTTCATGCAAGGAGTAGCAAAATTGGATGCAGTGTGCTATCCATTTGGAAATGGCCTGTTTGGATATTGGTTTCCCCTGTGCCCCTGTTTTAAAGTTGACCAAGAGCTAGTCAGTTTTCCTGAATGTCTTTGTACAATCCAGATAAAATCTGAGTTGCCTGTGCACATCCAAAGAATGTGGTATCCTTTCCCCCTTGTTCTGAGGGTTAGGGAAGAAGGTGGGCAGGTGGATGGCCTGGCTGAGGATAACATCCGAAACTACATTTGGCATGAAGGACAGATTGGTGCTCAGGGAGACCCTGTCTGCATGGAAAATGATAAATGGATCAATGGCCATTAAGTCTTGAAGCTCTGACACTCTCCTGGCTGAAGTAATAGCCAGGAGAAAGGCAGTCTTCCAAGAGAAGTACTTTAGTTCTGAGGATGCTGCAGACTCGAAGGGAAGCAGAGTAAGCCTTTCTGAAACAGAGTTCTAGTCCCAAGTTGGGGTAGCCTGATATTAGAGGCTCCTCTAAGGAATTGATTGATAAGAGGGTGGGAGAACAATGGCTGTTCTGCATCAGTGTGCGCCGAGACAGCAGAGGCATGGATCTTTATGGAGGAGGAGGAGAAGGAGAGACCCCTGTTAAGAAGCTCAGCAAGATAATCTAGAATAAGAGGAACTGAGATCATATGCATATCTGGCCCCTTGGACTGGCTCCGGGAGCAGAATCTTTACCATTTTCCAGAGTAAGATTTTCTGATGCTGGACCTTC
Organism: Protopterus annectens; assembly: GCF_019279795.1. Classification (NCBI taxonomy): domain Eukaryota; kingdom Metazoa; phylum Chordata; order Ceratodontiformes; family Protopteridae; genus Protopterus; species Protopterus annectens. Next base: position 402,118,656 of record NC_056738.1, read on the forward strand.
TGGCTTCTGTGATGATGTCAAGGACTTGCTTGCTTAGCATAGATTCCTTGTTGGTTTTGGTAGAATAAGCCATGCTGAGAGCTTGAGTGTCTGAAGGTCTGGATGCAGCATTGTCTCCTCCCCGGGATAGCAGGTGAGGTATCAGAGGTAGCTTGCCAGGGGAGCTGGTGAGATAGGCTGCATAGCAGTGGGTACCAATGCTGTCTGGGCTAATCTGGGGCAATGAGTATTGCTCTTGGTTTTTCCTCCCTTATCTTGATTAGCACTTTTGGAATGAGAGGTAGAGGTGGGAATGCATACACAGAGAGGGTATTCCAAGGGAAGGTTAGGGCATCAACCTTCCAGGCCAGGTGATGGTACTCCCTGGTGCAGAATTTCTGTACTTGGTGATTTAAATGAGAGGCAGAGGTCCCCCATGTGTGGGTAATTTGCAGAAAAATGTCTCTGTGGATTTGCCATTCATGTGGGTCCAGCAAGTTTCTGCTTAGGTGATCTGCCAGGGTGTTTTTGATGCCCGGCAGATATTGGGCTATAAGATGTAGTCCCATGGATGTGGCTGCTAGCCAGAAGTTCATGGGCTAGTCTGCACAGGGGGTAAGATTGAATCCCTCCCTGTTTGTTGATGTACCACACGACTGTGGTGTTGTCCATTTTTAAGAGAACCACCCCTGGTTTGAGGTAGGGTTTAAAGGATGCAGGAGCATTTTGTACTGCTATCATTTCCTTTTGGTTGATGTGCAAGGGTAGTATTTGTGCATCCCCGAGACCTTGGGTGCATCTGCCTTCTAGGTGGGTGCCCCAGGCCATGTCCAAAGCATCTGTAGTTATGGTCTGGCCTGATGGACAGAGGGTGAATGGAAGTCCCATGTTCAGAGCACAGGCCTAGGCCCACCAGAGGAACTCAGATCTTATGCAAGGGATCACAGGCAGGGAGGTTTCCAGAGGCTGTGAGTGCTGACACCATAGGTTCTTTAGGTACCACTGAATTTTCTTCATGTGTAGTCTGGTCAGAGGTACCAGGAGGATGCATAAGGCCATGTAACCTAGAGCTTGTAGGAACTTCCTGGCAGAACGCTGGGTTTGGGAGGCCATAGTAGTGAAGTATTTTGGTAGGAAACTTTGTTTTTCTGGGGACAGAAAGGCCATTTGCTGTTCTATGGCCAGTAAGGCTCCCAGAAATATGCTTTCCTGGTAGGTGTCGGTTTTGATTTCCTTTCATTGATAGTGAACCCCTGAGAGGTGAGTAGGGTTTTTACAAATGAGAGGTGCTGCAGGAGCAGTTCCTTGCAGTCTGCCTGGATGAGACAGTCATCCAGGTAAGGGTAAATCTGTACATTGTTTTGCCTGCAAAAGGCAATGGCAGGAGCTAGACATTTGAATACCCTGGGAGCAGTAGATAAGCCAAAGGGAAAAGCAGAGAACTGAAAGTGTAGTGATCCTGGCTCTGAAGAGCAGGAATTTTCTGCACGATTCCCTTATTGGGATATGCAGGTAATCATCTTTTAGGTCTAAGGTAACCACCCAAACTTTGTTTGGCAGCATTGGTAGAAGCTGTCGTCAGGTAAGCATTTTGAATTTTGGGATTACCAGGAAGGTACTGCTAAGACTAGGTGCAGGATGGGATGCCAAGTCCCCTCTTTCCTGGAAACAATGAATAATCTGGAATAGAATCTTGTTGCACCTTGTTATGGAGGTACAGGTTCTACTGGCCCTAAGGATATTAGGTTTTGCACTTGTTTTAGTGCTTCTGCCCACTGCTTTGGAGGCAGGTCTGGGTACCCTCATGGAGGTGGTATTTCTTGGAAATTGAATTTGTACCCGAGCAATGATTTTTAAAACCCATTGATCTTTTGTTATAGAGTTCCAATTTTCTCTGCATAGAGAGAGCCTTCCTCCTAGCTTTTGGTGTGGTGGAGGCAGGCAGAGATGAGAAAAGGTAGTTATTGAGAGTTTTTTTTCCATACAGGGTTGCTTGTGAACTCCCTGCTCTAGTATTTGAGGGGGGGCATTGTTTTGTTCTTTGCTGGTTCTGAGTTTGAGTCCTGGTGGGTCTGTCCCTATGGGTTTTGCCTTGTGCCTGCCTGTTTGGTGTAGGAAAGGACCAGTGTTTAGAGGGGAAATTTCTGCTGAACCTAGGAGGCTGTACTTGAAGAAAATCTTTAACAGTTTGCATTGATTTTGCTTTGTCTTCCATTTTTTTTAAGTACCTCTTCAGTTTTCTGTCCGAACAAGCGGTCTTTGTCAAGAGGTGCATCCATGATTTTATCTTTGACATGATCAGGGAGAGGTTGTTCCTTCAGCCATGCATGACTTCTGATAACAGATGCTGTCACTGCTGCCCTGCTAGAAGCTTCTAGGGCATTAAATCCACAGTGCAAGGAGTGATTTGCCACCTGAGATGAAGAGTACAGTAATTCTGCTCTCTCTCTATTGTTGGCAAAATCTGGAAAAGCAGAATTTTTCTGTTTCAAAAGTTCCAAAGTGTGCTGTTGATATTTTAACATACGGAATTGACAGCTGAGAGCCCTTCTAGTTAAAGTTGCAGAGGTATAAACTTTTTTACCCATCTGTCCAGGACACCGGATTCTTTGAGGGAGTAGGATTCTTTGCAGAGGTAGCCTTAGGTCCCAGAGTAATCACTTCTGTATCTGCCATAGGATTTCTATAGAGGAATTTATGAGAGTCAGATACCCTGTAGTACCGGACAGGTTTTCTGGGGGCAGGCGGAAGGGTGTCAGGGGCAAGGCTGGATTCTTGGTAAACATCATCTACCACCTCCAAGATGGGGGGGGGGTGGCCAGGGGCCTGTGCTGGGGCTATTCCAGAAACTGCCTTAGTCTTTTCTTGGATTGAGGGAAATCCGTTGATTCCCATTGGAAGTGTTCCCTGAGGGTGTGTAGGGATTCCCCAAAGGGAAAGTCCTCTGGAGGTGATGCAGAAGGAATATATTCTTCTGCATCTGAGTCTTCATAGGCACTAAGAGGATTTTCCTCTTCAAAAACAGAGGCGTCAGATCCCTCAGTCTAAATCCAATGGGATGTCTGGAGAAGATTCCCTTCTCCTTTTGGCTGGTGTGGCCTGATTACCCCGGATGAAAGTGATGAGATCATCCACCATTTTAAGCATTCTAGTTTGAGGAGGGGGAGGAGTAGTGGAATGGAAACTTTTTGCTGTTTTCTTTGGAGTAGGTCTAAGTCTGGCCTGAAGAGTATCCCTCTGTGCTATTGGTGAGTTAGTCGGAAGAGAGGGCAAAGGCTTTGAAGTGAATTCCAAAGTGCGAGAAGTATCCTCGGAAGCCAGTGCTTGTGTAGCAGCTCTGGACTCAACCCAGGCAAAGACAGCCAAAGGTTCATTAGACAATGCAGTTTTGTGCAGCATACAGGTCTCCAAAAGGGTCGCAGTAGAGGCCTGTGAAGTAGAGTCGGGCATCAGGGGCTGCAAAAGCGCCTCACTGAATTCCAAAGAAATGATGACCCTTTTAGCGGTGGTGTTGTCAGAAGGCTTGGCCTTAATGTGTTCTGTCTCTATCCTTATCTTTAAGTTTTTTTCAGATCATCTGCAGTTCTGCAGACTGATGGACGCCATATCAGTAATCAGAGACAGAAGATGAAAATATCTGGCTGCAAACAGAGCTCTGCAATGATTAGTTCTAGCATTAGAGAGGGCACAGATGTGACAGCAGAGTAACGTCGTGATCTGGGCCTAAGCAAGTGACACAGTGAGAAAGGAAGTCTCTATGTGGTATTTGCTTTCCACAGGCGAGATAGTTATTGACTTTTTCGGACATCGGTTAGTGCAAGAAAAAGGAAGGGTCCCTAACGGGGTACTTAGCTTTAGACGTTTTCAGCTGAAGCTCAAAATCTGGAAACAGCCGACCGGCACTGTTGTGAATTGTTTCTGGTATGGGCTCCACGGCAAGAAAGACTGAGGTAATGGCATTGCCTGCTCTCCTTTATAGCTCAGACAACCTGACGTCAGCAGATGCACAAAACCTTGACTCTGGTATTCGGACCAACTGATGGCTACCACAGCATGGATAACCCAATGGTTAGGACTGCAGCAGTGAAACATGAACATCTGGATATTCTTGGAAACCACTGTTTGCAGCTTGATCTTACTACATGTAACATTCATCTGTCCTAAGTGATAGTTTCCTACTGGTCTGCAAAAAAGTGGTTCCTATTTTCCATCAATGGCATGGAGTGGATGGGGAGGTGCTGTGGAGAGACACATCTGCTCCATGATGGTAGCCTGAGGCCTCGGAGGTCTAGCTCTGAAGTCAGTTTGCCCCCCTCCCCTTTCGTGGTTTTCCTTTACAATGCTTAGAAAGAATGTGCCAATTTTTTCTAATTTCAAAATGTTTACTGGGCTAGACCCCTGATCAGTTCTGGCTAATTTCAATCTCTCAACTTACAAAGAGCAATAATAAGAAAAATAGTGGCATAGCTACAGAAAAAGTAATATACAAAAGCAGCAGCTGTATCAGGCTGGTGAGTACTGAAAGAGAGTCTGCAAGACTGCATAGTTCCTTCCTTTTACTGTAGCTTTTTGAGCACCTTTTCAGCAGGGACCCAAAGAGATGCTCCTTGTCTAAAAGGCATCAACCAATTCTGGCTTATGTTCCGGAAGGGGCAGGCCACTGAGCCAGGGCAAGTCTCCTGACTACACCCCCCAAAACAACTACCCGGGCATGATGAATGTACTACATCAGAGCCACACTTCATGGACTGCCTGACAACCTGAGAGCTAAGGCTTCAGAAGTCCAGCATGTCATTTTTAAAGCTCTTATACTTCATCTCTTCTGCTTCAACTGCTCATGTATAGACTCCAGGTACTTCAGTATTTTAAACGGATGCTGAGGTGTATGTTTTTGTCCCAAACCAAATATATTACTTTCCCTGTCATTTGGTACAGGATTCCTGGATGCAGCCCCATCAGATCCCCTTCCAGAGACACAAGTGCTGATCTGCCACTGGATTCTTATAAAGGGGTTTGTGGAAGTCATGGACACTGTGCAAGTGTTCTGGTTTCTGAAGAGAAGGAGGCTGAAAGTCTTGCTGCAAGGCTGTTTCATGGAAATCCTTATTCAAGTCTTCCAGGACTGGAGGGATAGTCAGGAGTCTAGGTAGGCCTGGAAGTTGACTGTAGCTTCACAGGCAAGTACTAGACCCACTACTCGAGGGCCATTTTAAGCCTAGCCTTTTTTCCTGTGTGCGCTCCAATTAATGGATTTCATTTGGTTAAAGACTGGCCTTATCCATCCCATAGCTGGTAATTATATATTACCTCTAATGAGGACAGCTAGTATCATACCATAGATAATGTGAAGGTGCACATGCATGGGATAAAGCATTTAGGAACTGCCTCTACTAGTAGTACAGGGAACAGTCCTGGGGTAAATTTTCTGTTTTCCATACATAGATCCAAGTCCTTGAATATGAACAAGAATAAACTTTGTTTTATGTAAATGGGCTATCTGTTCCAAAACAGCAGTATCTTCTCCTAGACATACCTGTCCCTCCAAACCATCCTATTGACGTCACTGAAGAGGCTTATATTCCTAGACAGACTTTCTGATGCCATTGACCTGATGTGCTGTAACTCCATAAGTACAGACTTCCAAAGTATCCAATAATGCATTTTCTGGCATTTATGGTACCAGTTATTTGTTTGGGATAAACCTTCCTGCAGGATGGCAAAGTCACTTGGAGATTCATTGACTACTGACTTGTAATCATCTGCAAACATAGTCAGCCAGAGCACTTTGGTATTTGCTTTTACTTTAGAAAAGTGGATGCAAAACAGGAGAGATCCCACTACAGAACTCTGGGGAACTCCACAGGTAACTGGTCTCTTTGTAGAGGTAACTCCCCCTATTTTGATTTCGTGTGTCCCATCTGTGAGCCAGTTAGAAAACCAGCAGGTGGCATAAGGGTTTATTCCCAGTTTAATTAGCTTTTCTATGCTTGAGTGAGAAATTTTGTCAAAAGTTTTTGCCAGGCTGAGGTATGTCATGTGTACCATTTTGCCTTCATCTACTGCACTGGTGACCTTTTCAAAAAACTACCAAGCTGAGTAAGCATGACTTGCCCTCGACAAATTCAACAAGATTAGTCCAGTTTACAGAGGTTCCCTATGTCACCGTTTATTAGTCCCACAAGTCTTTTTATTTCCTTTGCAGGAGTGACTGTAGCTGTTCTCTATATACTTGGTACAAAATCTGTATGGAAGGCTGAGATTGAACAGTGTTGTTAGGAGTGTGGCTAAATCATGTTTCAAGTTATTTTTGATGCATCCACAGATATTGTCAGGACCCACTGATGCAGTATTTTTAGCTTTTAATATGACTTTTAGGACTTGTTTTTTTGTAACCGCTGTAGGCAAGCAAGTTTCAGGTACACCTTGAGGGACAGAGAGAGTGGTAAAGTTATTGCCAAAACTAATTGGCAAGTAGGTTCTCTATATCTTTAACCTCAGTGCAGGTAACACTGCTCACAATAAGCTCAGTGCATTGGAGTATTGGGTTTTTGAGATCGCAAACATAACTAAAACAAAACGCCTTGTGATAGTCTTTGGTCTGGGTAGCTCTTTAGCCTCAAACATTGCTTTGGTGGAATTTATTAAGATCCCGAATTGATTATTTCAGTGATAAGGGCTTTAACCTTCTGGGAATTAATCAACTTTTGGTCAAAATTCTTCTTTCATTATAAAGCATGTTTATATTACAGTTCCACCATGTGAATTTATTTCAGGAATTTGCCATGCACTTGTTCCTATGGGGTAAAGCTGGATCTATGCAGCTGTTTATATGCTGGTAATAGTGTGGTGGTGTATGTTTCTACACATTCAGCAGAGTTTGGTGGGAATATGAAGCTTAGGAGTATATAGTTTGTCTTAAAAAAAATTGTAAATATACCTTGTGTGGAAGGAATCTCTGGTTTCAATTTTATTTTAAAGGAGACTGCTTTATGGCCAAACCTAACAAGTGATGAAGATATGCAAGTGATGGTGCAAGAAGCTCCCATATCAGTAAGGACAAGATCCAAAATGTTATTTCCCCCAATGGGCACTCTGTCAAAATACCATGGAAAATTTTAGCAAAGTCCAGGTTTATTCTGGATGGTCCGGTTTCCTCCCACATTCCTAAGACATGCATCTGGAGTGTTTCTCCCCGGGCCTCCATCTCAATCAGACTTTACTAATAAACAAATGATAAATAAATCACTGTACTTGTGTACTTCTGCTGGTGTAGGTTTCCCATTCAAAGTTGTATAATTTATGTCATCTAGGAAAATGGTACTGGGTTTAATACAGTGATTCTAGTTCCTTTAGATAGCATGGTTTTCTTATGTCATGTAGGGAGTCCTATAACTGGATAATATATGGTATGGGACCTTTCTGATGGTTATTTGGACATGAAGAAGCTCTAGGGCATCATGCTGCTTTATCAGCCTTGATAAGAGTCTCTTCTGAATGTAGAAAAAGAACTCGCCCCAACCCCCTCCTGCACAGTAGCTGATCTATGTGTGGAAGGCATTATAGCTCTGCACGGCCAAACTGCTCTGTCATTCTAGACATCTCAGTCAGTACACAGATGTCAACATCCTAGTGTGTGACAAGGGCTTGTAGGTAGTGGAGTTTGTTTAGGCTCCTAGCATTGATCAGTAACACCTTCATAGTTTCCTTTGCTTGTTTGATCTTGGCAGGTTTATCAGGATGACATTGCCTAAAGGCACTACAAGGATGGACAACTGCAGGTCAGCCACAGCAAAGCAGAGTGGTTTATCAATCATATCCTCCATGGTCTATCAATCATATCCTCTCAGGCTGACAAATGTTGGACCCCCTTTGAATACCAAAAACTAAGCCAATTACTGAAATCTATTATCTGATTTCAATCTTTCCATTCATCACTGATGGGTATGGTTCCAAGCCCTCGGAACAGAGTCAGCCTTTTTACCAAGCTCACACCAGCCAAAAAAACTCTCGAGCTAAGCTTCTTCCCAGACTACCCTTCTCCCTGTTACCTCAAATCTCATTTGCCGTAAAGCTGCGTTTCAGCTGAACTCTCAGCTAAGTGGAACTTTATTTGATATTTGTGTGGAAAACTTTTGATATCTTCATTTTTATTGCATGACTAGTATTTCTAGTCTGTTTTCTTCTGTCAGACCTTGTTTTTTTCCTTCTCTATTCTACTCGTTGGTAAACTTTCAAGTACCATTGTTGGTACGGCCTTTCCTCCCTTACCCTTGTGGTATTCCTTCAATACCATAGCTGGTATTTTTCTTTCGTGTCTAGCCTGTTCGGATTGGTTTTAGTAAGGTGTTTCTGTTTTCTCGCTTACATATCACTGTACTGATACTGGTACAATTGTGACTTTTTTAAACAGTGTTTGACTTGCTAGTTCTGACTGGTTATACTGTTGGCCTGTGGTGTGTTTCTATCAAGATGTCAGATAAGAAAGGTACTTCAGGTTTTAAGCATTGTGCTTCATGTAATGGCAAGTTACCTAATAGTGATTCTCACAATGATTGTGTATACTGTTTTTGGTGCAGCCTCCTTGTAACATTTGTTAGATTTTCAGTCGACACACTCAATGAGTGCAAAAATAAACTAATACTGAAAGAATTACTTAAGTCTCCCTTTTCAGAGGCCATTTCTGCAATAGAGGTCTCAATCCCTCCTACTAAAGACAAAACGAGGTCCCACTCAGTTCCGTCCTCACCACATGGTGATCAGGGTAAGCCTGTCAAATAAAAGGTCCCAAAGTTCTCTTCGGAGCATAAATCTGCCTCTACGGCTCCATCTTCCTCGGCTCCAAGCATCTCAAAACCTTTGATACGAGCACCAGTTTCGGCACCGATCCTGCTTCCAGCACTGATTACAGACCTCACCACACCTATTTTGACTTTGGTACCTGTGGCCACTTTGGCTCGGGGAACACCTTTGATACCTTCATCAGTTACAATTTTGGAACAGACCATTTCGGCTCAGTGTCACTTTGGCACAGAGCGTTTTATCGACAAAATTGGATTTGACCATTACTACCGGTCTCAAAACTTGAGACTTCAGTACCAGCAGACCTTGCACCACAGACCCGATACTCCCCTTCCATAGATCCATTTCTCAGCCCGGTATATAGCACATTCATTGAACATCCTCACTCCCCATCTGGAGTATCCACTAGATCCACCAGGAGCCTATTGGAACATGATGTGGTGCATCTTGTGGACCAGCTGTTGGTAGCCAGGGGGATACCCTTACTTTTAAGAACCCATCCACCTGCAGGAATTGGGTTGGTTTCTCCATGGACTCAGTCTTATACTCCTCTGACCATTTCGGTTCCGAAGCCTTCTGCTCCGAAATCCTTCTCAGAACCCATTACTGTGGCTCCTATAGTGCACTTCACTCCAGCTCAGAGTTTGTCCCCTTGGTCTTCGGTTCCTGTGGAACTGGTCCTTCCTCAAACTGGGGATTGGGGGGGCAGGCGCTTCAGCCTGGGGCACGGAGCTGTGTTTCTCCTCTGTTCCATCCTCAGTGCCGATAGCCACGTCTGCACCAATCCTGCTTGAGGCTCCATCCATGGGGGTGGGTTCAGAGTGAAGTGTGACCCCAATCCCAAGGTTGTCTTTCTTGGTTCCAGGCTCCCATCCCTCTTTGAGCAGACCTGCTTTCCATGCAATGGAGAGGGCTGTTGCTTCTGGAAGCACTCCTTTGATGCCAGAACCCCAGTTTTCACCCCCTGAGCTACAGCTGCCACAGACCACCCCCCTAGAACACTGGGTACAGAAGCCGCAGGACACCCCTGTTCAGGGTACCCACTCTTTCGAGTCCTCCTTAGAGACTCCCACTGAGGAGCTCCCTCGAATGACGATGTGCAAGAGGAAGCACATGGACTCGCCAGAGGAGTTCTTAACAGAAGATGGTGAAGTCTCCCCTCGGTCACCTCCTGATGATGTCACCTTCAGACATCCTGGAAATGCTAAAGCAGAGAGGTGACTGGAAGCCCTCCAACCCTTTGTCTGAGAAGTCCGTGTTCCTGCAGGCTTTTTGTGCATGGCCTTCTACCTCTTGGGTGACCCTGCCTGTCGATGAGCTCACCCAGCTCATCGTGCAGCACACTTGGAAGAACCCTGACTCCATTGAGGCAATCCCTCAGAGACCTGACAAAATTCTTTCCCCTCCCGAGAACCCGTATTGGTCCAAAGGGTTACCAGTCAATGCTAGGGTAGTGGCGGCTAAACAAAAGGATTTGGCTGAGGAAATTCCCACAGTCCACCCACCAAACAGGGAGTCCCAGTGGTGGACAGACTTGGGAAGAGAGTTTTTGCATCAGGGACCTTTGGTATATGGTCCCTGAACTATTTGGCATTTTTACGAGGCTCCACAGGCACTTGATCTCTGAACTCTCTGGGACACTTGCAGGACAGGTGTCTGATGAGGTCAGGGACAAAGTGGCCTTGCAGCTTGCAACCCTGGAATCGATATCCAACTCATCCATGAGGTTGCTTTCACATGCGACTGAAGGGGTGGCCAGAGCAGCGGGTTCGGGCATTGTCATGAGGCATCATGCCTGGATGCACATTTGTGACCTCATGGACCCCTTAAAGTCTTCCTTTTTGAATGCTCCCATTGAAGCATTGTCCCTTTTTGGCTCCAAAGTAAAGGACACACTAGTCAGGTGTGAGCAAGATGGAAAGACCCTGCCTGGCATAGGCCTACGGTTTTTCAATCCTCAATGTACCTTCTCCAGGAATCAGAGTGGGAAAATGCGGTACAAAAATCTCAGGATCCTTTAAGTGCCATGTATGATGCCCTCAGGGGCAGAGGAGGTAACAATTCTGGCAGATGCCCCTACAGAGGCAGAGGGGGTCCTCGTAACCAAGGCTTCAGGGATTACTTCCCTGGACAGCCTTACCAGCACTCCTGAGGAGCAGCCTAATTGCTTACCTCTGGAAGCAGTCGCTGGTCGTTTCTCTCTGCACCAAACTGCCTGGCAATCTATTACCACCGATCATTGGGTACAGAGTATCATCACCAGAGGTTACACCATTCCCCTTTTTTTCAACCAAATCTTCTGAGAAAACTTCCAGATGTCCCACCCAGTCAACAGGAAGCAGCAGCTTCAGAGATAATAAAGCTGTCAAAAAAAAAAAAAAAAAGCGTCATCCAACCAGTCCCACCAGATCAATGTGGATCCAGATTTTACTCTATTCTTTTTTGGTGCCAAAAGAAGGCAGGGGACTGGAGGCCCATTTTGGATCTCAGCAGCTTAAACAAGTCTGTCATGCAAACCAAATTCCAGATGGTCACTGTTCAGTCTATTCTCCCCCCTTTTTGAGAGAAGGTGATTGGATGTGCTCGACAGATCTTCAGGATGCACATTACCACATCAAGGTGGACAAATGCTCCAAGAGTTTGCTTTGCTTCCGGCTAGGGGCCAGTCATCAATTTTGTGCCCTGCCATTCGGTCTCTCTACAGCCCCCAGAGTGTTCACGAAATGCATGGTAGTGGTCACAGCTCACTTGAGACTACAAGGATTCTGGGTGTTTTCATATTTGGATGACTGGCTCCTCGCCACCCCCACCGAGCATCTTCTGGTAACAGCACTGCATTATACTCTCTGGCAAAATTGTTAGGAATAATGATACATTGGGAGAAATCAAACCTTACTCCTACACAACAAATAGAATTCATTGAAGCAGTGTTCAATACCCAGCTCCGAGTGATACTCTCACAAATGTTTCAGCAACGGAAGTTCTTCAGGCCCTGGGTTCTATGCCAGCTTCGATTCCAATAGTGCCACTAGTGAAGCTACATATGCAATATTGCAATGGCTCCCCAACTATCACCCCCTCTATTACCAGATTCGAATAACCAACTCCTGCAGACAGGACCTCCCTTTGGTGGATGAGGCCAGACACAGAACTTTGGAGTCACCCATTTCAATCCCCTCAGCTCACAGCCATTGTGACCATGGATGCTTCCCTGATCGGATGGGGGGGCTATTTCAAGGGGGAGACTGTCCAAGGCACATAGCCCACCTGCATATCCGTGTTCTGGAACTGAGCGCAGTGATGTTAGCGTTACAGGCCTTTCATTCGGCTCTCCCTTCTGGGACAATAGCATTTCAATCAGACAATATGTTAGTGGTCTGGTACATCAATAAGCAAGGAGGAACCAAATCCTACCCGGTCAAGAAGCCATGAGAATTTGGCAGTGGGCGACAGCTTAAAACTGCTTTCTGATAGCAACGCATATCCTGGGGAGCTCCAATGCAATTGCAGACAAACTGTGCAGATGCATCCTCCTGCCTCACGAGTGGTCCATCAACCCCGAGGTGGTGATAGAAATCTTCAGCCACTGGGGCCAGCCTTGCTGCAGATCTTTTCACCTCTCCTTCGAACAAGTGCAGCAGCTATTTTGCCCTTCTCTCCCCCACAGCAGGAGTCTCCAAGGGACACTCTAATCCAGGATTGGCCCACAGGACTTCTTTATGCCTATCCTCCTATTCCCCGGATTCCACAATTTCTAAAGAAAGCTCTTCAGTTGAGATGCAAGGTGATCCTCATAGCTCCATTCTGGCCTCGATAAGTTTGGATCCACTTTCTTCGGCCTCATCTAGTATACCTGCCATGGATTCTGGACCATCTTCCAGATCTGATTACTCACCCCCAAGGGTTGAGCCACCCAAATCTGTCCAGTCTCAAGCTGACAGCTTGGTTTCTCCACTTCCATTAGTTGCCAGGCAAGTTAATCTCTCCTTGCCTGTTCGAGACATCATCCTGGCCTCTCGTAAACCATCCACCAGCAGACTATATCAGGATAAATGGAAAAGGTTCTCCATCTGGTCTAAGGATAACATGCTAGACCCTTATTCGGCTCCAGTAATTGCAGTGCTTCAATACTTGGCTAAGTTTTTTTGATAATGGAGCCTCTGCATCTACTGTATGAGTACGCCTAGCAGTAATTTCTAATTTCCACAAAGGTATAGATGATACCCTTCTTATCTCTTTACGTCTATGCAAGGCCTTCCTCAAGGGAACCTCGCATATCAGGCCTCCTGTCAGACAGCCTGTGGAACCATGGAACCTCACACTTTAGTCCTTCAGTCTTTGATTCAAAACCTTTTGAACCTGCTGCGAAGCTTGAACCAAAGGTTTTGTCTTGTAAATGTTTGTTTTTGGTAGCCATCATGTCTGCCAGAAGGGTCTCGGAGCTGCAGGCATTGTGTATCTGGTCTTCCATCTTTCCTTCCCAAAGTTGTTTTTGAATTCTCCATTAACCAGACCATTGACCTACCAATGTTCTTTCTGAATTTTTCCAATAAAGGAGAGTACTGCCTTCACTCCTTGGATGTACACAGGCAACTGAGATTTTACCTAGACAGGACTAAACCTATCCATAAGTCTGAACAGCTTTTCATCTCCTTTTCTGGGCCCAGAATGGGAGATGCTGTTTCCAACATTACATTATCGAAATGGCTAAGGGACAGCATATGTTTCATCTATTCCCTCAGTAACGAACCTATGCCAAAACTTAAAGCTCAATCCACTAGATCTATGGCAACATCTGTAGCTTTCCATTCCAGGGTTTCCATGGATGACATCTGCACAGCAGCTACTTGGGCTAAGCCTCATACCTTTATCAATCAAGAAGATGAACACAGATGGAACGTTAAGCTAAGACATAACTTCTTTTTTTGCTAAAATCACATCATTCTTGGAGAAGGCAGAATGATGCTCAGTGCTAAGCTCATAAGCCCAACCCCCTGGACACAGTCTGAGAACTCCAGCATGTGTCTCTTCATATAGTCCAGGGAAGTACACCTGAAGTATATGAACGAATAAGCAGAAACACCAATAAACTGATGAACAAAACCACGGTGACCAGATTTACCAGCTTTTAATAACAGTCGTACTCAGTAAAACTCTAGCACCTCGGCTCAAAAAGCCTTCCAGGAGCAAAATCTTAAGACTGCCTTCTTATATACAAAAAAATTCCTCCCCATTACACAATTAAACAATTAAGCAATAACACAATTAAATTAAACAAGGTTTAGATGGCAAGCTAACCACATCTAATTAACATTAAGTTCCCTAGGGGACAATGTTAAAAACTTTAAAATAAACTCTCCTTATACAGTAATTTCTGTTTTACATCAAAATCAAACATTTCTCCATTTACCTTTTCCAAAACTGTCCCCTTCAGGCTATTTGGGCTACAACCATGATGGTATTTAAAATGTTTTGCTAGAGGGCTTTCAAGTTTACCATTCTTGATGTCTCAAATGTTCTTGCAGTTTAAGTTTAAAAGCCCTCAGTCTCTCCAATATAAAATATGCCACAACAACATTTTAAAGCATAAGTTACGCTGTCTGACAACAGTATTTACCAGTGGGTTTAAATAAAACCCCACTAATTCTATCAAATGACTGCGCAATATAATCACAGCTAATATATTTGTTGCAAGGAAAAGTGCCCATAAGTTGCTCTACTAAAATATCCGTCGGTTGTTCAAATCTATGAACTACAATATCCCTAATATTTCGTCCCCTCTTATAAGAAAACATTGGGGCTCTTAATTTTTGCAAATCCTTATATTTCCATAAGAAATCCCAATGATACAACTTTAACTTCACTAAGAATATTGTAGTTAGCAACTATAGCTTTTCTCATTTCTATAACTTTTATAACTAGTAGTACCCTTTAGCTCAGATTTTTCATCCATCTTTTTATGAGCACTCTCCAATGGTTCTTCTATTAGCTCTTTATTATAACCCCTTCCAAGAAACATATTTGCAGTTTTCACCCACTCTTCTCTCAAAGCATTTTTATCATTACATAGATGAGAGATGTGCAAACTGCCCATAAGGAAGCGCTTTGATTGTAGGAGGTGGGTGGCAACTATTTGCATTCAAAAATTGATTTCATCAAACTTACTTATTCATTCCAGCTTTTATAAATCCATTACAACTACCTTGTAAAGAAATACCTAAAAAGACATTAGTTCCACATGTAGCCCATCAAATTTAATGCCAAACCTATTTGTATGTCCTCTACAAAATGTTCCACATTTTCTGACCCTCCTTTACAAAGAAAAATGAAGTCATCTATAAATCTGTAATATCTAACATTTACAGAAAAATTCATGTTTATAGAGATATTCTCTTTCAAATAAACCCATAAATAGATTAGCATACATAAGGGCAAATGGAGCCTCCATAGCCATACCTTGTAATTGGTGATAAATGATCTTAAATTCAAAAAAATTGCGTGTTAAGCTATAAAGTATACCAAATCGATAATATAACAAGCCATTGGACTATCTCCCAAGAAAAGATTTAATGCTTCCATTCCAAAATTATGACATATGCCCGTATAGAAGCTTTTCACATCTATGGTGACCCAATACATGTTACTTTCCCATTGGTTATCTGATATTTTTTGTAAAAAATCAAAAGAATCTTTAATTCAAGATGGCAACCTAACCACATCTAATATTTATGCAAAAGTAATCCAATGTTATGTAAAAAAAATATTGGCAAGCCGCCACAATGGGTCTTGCCAGGTGGATGTTGCATATTTGTATAGCTCTTAGGGAGGCAGTAAAAATGAGCCATTTTACATCCCTTTTTCAACATCAACTTGGGAAAGATATCGTAATCTAAACCCTTTGTTTAATAACGGGTAGTGATGTTCTAACTCTTCATTTTAATCCCTGTATATTCACAACTTTTTATAAACCTTTTCATCATTTAACAGTTCATAACACATTTACATACTGCGAAACATGCATCACAACAATATTACCCTTGAGGTCTTTATGATTAACTTCCTTTGATTTCCAAATTACTTCAAGGCTTGCCATTCATTTCTAGTTAAATTGTAACATACTTCACTTTTATTCACCATAAAATTAGAAAATGCTTTTTCTATCCCATAAGTAATCACAGCTTGAAATTTTTCGATACCTGCATGTCTAAATGAAGGTATGAAACTTTTATATAGTGTCAGTGTTCAAACAATATACATTACATTCATTTTCTATACTCGAAGCACATGAAAAAAATGTATCATTTAAAGTATCATCTCCTTCAAACTCAGAGTCAATGCTGATTTCAGTTATCTGTTGATTACTTTTCTACATAATTTTGTTTGTCCCAAAATAGTCTCTCAGATGTAGTTTTCAGTCGAAATGCTTCAATTTTCAATTCATAAAGTCTAGGCAGTACTGTTGGAATGAACTTTAAACCACAATGTACTGCAGATAACAAAGCTTCACTTTAAGTACTATTAGATAAATTAATAACTGAACATTGTGAAAGACTAATATTCCGGATCAATACCATCTTGTTCTCCTACCCTGAAAATACTGTTGCCTCTCTCTCTGTTACGAAAAGGTTCTTGCATTTATCGTCCATTGCGAGCTCTGGGAAGAAAAGAATAATCATTCTTTATCGAAATTGTCAATTCTATTAGTGCCTACTGAAGCTGAAACCCTGCCATTCCAGCTTCAGGTCCCCTTCCTGATGACGAAATTGAGCAGTAGAATGTTTCTTCTGTCTGGAGGAATACGAAGGCAGAACCATTCTCATAATTGCGTAGATCTCTGTGTAACTTGTGTTTTTTTATGTCCAACAAATCTTTTCTAAAGCAATTAACTTACTATTAATATCTTTTAAACAGTTCCACAAATCTAAGGTAGCTAATGCTGATGCCAATGAGGAACATACTGTAGAAATTTCCACTTTTAGCTTGTTCAGATTAATACTTTCCTTCGCTATTAGAATATTGAGCTAGTCCATAGCGCATTGATGAGCTGCCACTACCCACCTAGATTCAAATTTCTTTTCCTCTTTGTCTGCTACATCAAAAGGAGCAGGAGGAGACTTGAAAGGTCTAAGTCCCCATGGAGTAATATCCAACTCCACATATCATTGCAAGCTAAGCATATTGTAATATACTGCAGTCTCAACTGTTCCAATTTAGAAAAAAGCATTAAAGCTTCTGGAGACATAGTTCTAGTGGGGCGCTTACCAATCATAATAAAAGGATTAGAAACTGTGTTTGCCCGAGTTATCTCTAGGAAACATTGTCATGTAGATGGGTAGCACCTCCCACTAGATTCAGCATTTTGATGATCTCTAAGGAAACTGTCCACAGTCCGCTGGGAGGGGGATCCACATTTTTCTCTAAAAGTTCTTGGCAGATTAAAAACCGGATCACTGGTCATAAATCCAATTATATGAACGAATAAGGAGAAACTTGTGAACAAAACTTAGTGCAATAAAGTAAGAAAGCAAGCCGATGCAGTACTCCAGACCCAAAATTGTATTAGTTTAGCATTTTGTCTAGTGCAAGACAAGACTTCTTCAGAACAAATGTTAAAACCACACAGTTCCCTTAAATATAGATAAATAGGTAATTGATCTGTAAATAGCTGTTAAAGCTGTAAGCCGTAAAACCATGAAACAAACTAATAGTTCTAAAGAACATCAAGTAAAACAACCATATTTTTTTCATCTTTAAAATACTTAAAATAAAATACTAACACTTATTTAACCCTGGAAGTTCTGTGGCATTGAGCCTCAGTTGTCAATGTAATTCACATAATTCAAGTTGTTCTGGAACCACCCTTCCTTGTGCATCATATATAAATTGTTGTACCACAAAAATCTTAAAACATGTGATCACTAATTCTGTGTGTGTCTACTTAGAGCATTTATCCTTACTGATTTTGAAATGTCTGAAATGTGTTCAGAAATGCAGTTTCTAAATTTTCTACTCTTCTTTCCTACATAAAATGCAGGACACTTTAAACATTTCACAATATAAACCACATTTTTAGACATACAATCAAAATAAGCACATATATTGACCCTATGTTTATTCACCAAAACTAATCGGTCTGTTTCCAGTATGTGTACACATTTATTACATCTGCCACATTTAAAATTGCCTGGTCTAAGATACGACTTTCCAGGTTGACTATAATTTCCATTTCTTTCTAGTAAGTTTTTAATGTAAACACCCCTCTTAAAAGTAAATTTGGGACTACTTCCCAAACATTGAAGTATTTCATATTCAGAAGCTAACAAATCCCAGTTTTTCCCCAACAATGTTACACACCTCTAAGGTGTTTTTGTTGTATGTGCAAATAAATGCTACTTGACTTTGTATTTCTCTTCATTGCATTTGTTCTCTGAAAGCAATTTAATTCACATCTTCTACTTCCCAAAATCAGGGCATAAAATCCTTTTGATCTTTTTGTTCATCACCTCTTTTTTTCAGAATGGTCAACATCTTGTCAGGGTACCCTCTAACCCTAATAGGTTCATAGGTAGGTACTAGGCTATCTGGTGGAGAGCATTTATAAGCCTAGCCAGTGTGTGTCGGCTTTCGCCGCCCCATTGATTAACAGATCCTCTGTCAAGCAGAGCCAATGAAGTGATCCCAGGGGTGTATTTTCTGTTACCCATCCCCTCGTCAAGGTTTCTCGAAGAGTGTTAGTAAGGGGCTCTGCCTGATGTAGCTTGGAATTTTGTTCCAAAACATGGGGAGTCTCTGACAGGAATCTATCCCTCCAGCATGTTCTATTTATTGTTGTGGCGAGATTTAGCTCACTAAAGCGTGTGGCTCACAGTGACTTGGATTTCTTTAGGTGGAGCATGTCCATCAATTCTGAGTTAGACATGGCTTTGTAAGTCAGGCAGAGATCACCTCCGAGTAAGTGATATGCCACTGAGTACAGCTGGAGTTTTTTCAGTTGGGCTGCGTAGGACATATGTTTGAGACCAGTAATCCCTCTTGGTGAGGTACCAATCATCCGAGTAATGTATTCAATTCCTTCTATAAAAAACACATTCCCTTGTTACCATTCTGGCCGCCTTCACCATTTGGCCCTTAACTACAGACCTCTTCTGAAAATGGGGGTGGCAACTAGAGAATTCCAAATACGAATTAGAAAAGGTAGGCTTTCTGTGTATATTTGCCAACAAATTTTCCTCTTGGTGGAAGATTATTTTTATGTCTAAACAGTGGGTAGTATCACCACTATATTGATGGGTGAATTTTAAGAATTCCACTGTCCTATTGATGTACCGCAATAATTCTTCTAACTGCACTTGAGTACGCCTCTATAAGAAAAAGATGTCATCCAAAAACCTAGTATAGTCAGAAATATATTGATAATACTCACTTTGAAAAATATATTGAGTCTCCCAAAAGGACATAACCAGGTTGGCATAAGTAGGGGCACACGCTGCCCCTAGTGCTAGACCAATATTCTGTGTAAATAATTGTCCCTCAAAAAATAAAGTTGTTAAAAAAGGACCACTTCCATAAGGGTTACTAAAGTAGTAACTCTACTGGCTTTGAATCTGTTTGATCTCCATAACAGACTTTCTAACCATTGTAATCCTGTTTCATGTGGTATTACACTAAACAAGTTAATGACATCTGTAGTTAAAAAAATGTTGTTTCACTAAGTTCTACCATATTAAGGTTGGACAAAAACTCCCAAGAATCCTTACAAATATAGTCATTTATCTGTTCAAGAACAACTTGAATTATCTGAATTACGTTGGCAACTGAGGCTCAATGCCACAGAACTTCCAGGGTTAAATGAGTATGTTAGTATTTTAAATATTTAAAAGATGAAAAAATATGGTTGCTTTAATTGTTTTTTTTTTAGAAGTATTCGTTTAATGTTTTTATGGCTTACAACTTTAACTAATTACACATTTACCTAAAGGAAGTGCGCGGTTTTAACATTTGTTCTTAAGAAGTCTTGTCTCACACTAGACAAAAGCGCTAAACAAATAAAATTTTGGGTCTGGAGTACTGCATCAGCCTGCTTTCTTACTTTACTGCACTAAGTTTTGTTCACTAGTTGGTGGTTTGGAGGTTACTATGTCTAGAAGTGCGAGTGGAGTGAGCGGGCTTGGCGGAGCTAGCCAGAACAACCCAGAAAATGCCACAAATGTTACAAAGGCTACTAACAGTGATTTAACAACTTTATTCCAACAAGTGAGTTCCCAGTTGTCTTTACATGCTGCTCAACTACAGCAATGTATGAGAATTTCAACTCAAGAGATGAGTACCTTAGGCATTCCTCTGACTCCGGTACCACCTAATGTTGAAGTTACTCAACACATTTCCAATATATCTGGATATAGACATTCTTGGAAACCAAATGTATTCAATTTTCACACTAACAACGGTACTGGGAGAGTAGTAGTTCCAGTACCACCTACCCTTAATGAAAGGTTGAAATTTTTCCATGACTCCTTGTTTAAATACAAAAAAATTCAGTTGGAAAATAAGTTATGTACTCACCATAACGTTCCATGTGAGTTGTTCATCTTGCCTTCATTCTTGACTGATGGGTTCGGAGCCGATCCATCGGCTCCGGTACGGCCACATGCAAAGCTCGAGGTCTTCCAGCAGCTTGAGGCCAAGCCCCTATCCCATGATGCAATGTGAATTACCTCAGATCTTGTTTGCTGCGTGTACTATAACCATATAAAATAGTTATCCCCCTATGGAAAGGAAGAAGAAATGAGCAATCAGGATGAGACCAACATCTAGGTCAGCTATCAGCCAGGAGGGGGAAGGAGGGAGAGATGTAAGAATGAAGGCAAGATGAACAACTCACATGGAACATTATGGTGAGCACATAACTTCTTAATGTGAAGTTGTTCAATATCGCCATTTATTCTTGACTGATGGGTAGCATCCCTAGCACCATCAATCCTGGGTGGCTCATGGGAATACATTTTTCAGGACCGTGGACCCAAAGGAAGCCCTGCCCCTGGAGGCCTTATCAACTTTGTAATGAGTGACAAAGGTATGAGGTTTTGACCAAGTGGCTGCTGCACAAATGTTATCAAGGGGCAGTTTGGCTGAAAATGCAGAGGATGTAGAAACTGCTCTGATTGAGTGACCTTTAATCTTGTGTTGCAAAGGCATATATTAGCAGGTGAATAAACAAAGGTGATACAATCAGATAACCATTTAGACAGAGTTGTTTTAGCCACTGGTCTATCTTTCCTGGACTCAGAGAATGAAACAAATAGCTGGTCTGATTTCCTGATATCTTGTTTTATCCAAATATCTGAGCTGTCTGTGAACATCAAGCTTGTGCATCTACTCCAACTTGTTGCAATGATTAGGGAAGAAAACTGGTAACTCAGTAACTTGGTTGATATTGGTTTCTGAACAAACTTTGGGCAAAAAGGAAGGATTTTTCCTAAGTGATACTCTGTCAGCATGAAAAATCAAATAAGGAGGGCATAGATAAAGCCTGAAGCTCTGACACTCTCTGGGCAGAAATAATAGCTACCAGAAAAATGTTTTTCCACGACAAATATTTGAGGTCACAGGATGATGCTGGTTCAAACAGAGGGAGGATTATGCTTGCCAGCATAAAATTTAGATTCCATGGAGAATAGGGAGTTTTCACAGGTGGTCTCATATGAAATGTCCCCTTGAGAAAGGCCTTGGATAACTTGTGGGACATATTTAACCCGTCAGTCCCAAGAAGAAAATTAGATATAGCAGCCAACTGGACCTGAACTGTTGCTGCTCCCGCTCCTTTGCTAAAAATCATAGTCAAGAATTCTAGTATGGATGTCAAGGAGGCTTGGTAAGGATCAATATTATGCTTAGAGGCCCATATGGAAAATCTCTTCCACTTACTAAGATATAATCTTTTAATGGACGGCTTATAAGACAAAAGGATCTGTTTTGTCTCATTGGAAAAGTTATTAAACCTGGCTATGAGGGGAGCTGCAGCAGTGAAGCTGTCAGCTTCAATGACTGCAGAGGGGGATGAAGGTCCCCTGACGGATGTGTCAGAAGGTCTGGAACTGGGTCCAGAATCCAGGGATCCTCCCAAGAGATGATGTTGAAGGAATGGGAACCAAATCGGCTGAGGGGTTAGAAGGATGATGGTCCTTCCCAGGGATTTTGCTTTCTGTAAAACCTTTGATATCAATTGTAATGGTAGAAATGCATAAATGAGACCCAGAGGCCAATCGTGTACGAGTTCGTCCATCGGGGCTTCTCCTGGAGGGGGAATCAGGGCAAAGTAGTTTCTGCATTTTGTGTTGATGTGACTTGCAAAAAGGTCACAGCAAGGCTGGCCCCATTTGCAGAAAATCCTGTCCCCAATCTCTTTCTTGAGGGACCACTCGTGTGGCAACAAGATTGCCCTGCTCAGTTTTGTCTGCTATCACGTTGGATCTCCCCGGGAAATGCGGTGCCAACAGACAGTGCTGGGAGGAAACAGCTCACTGCCAAACTCTGAGGGCTTCTCGGCAAAGGGGGTAAGATAGTACAGTTGTGTACACTTACCATAAATGTAGATGTTCGAGTGTATTCACTGTTGCAGTCATCACATTTGGGTTATCTGCTTGCAGTAGCCCTTAGTCGGCCTGATTAACAAAGTTTTGGGTCCTGCATCAGTTGCTGTCTCTTTTTCCATGATGTCAGGTCGTCAGGGGTATAAAACATGCAGCCGCCATTTTAATCGGTTTTTCTTGCCCCAGATGTCAGGTGCCCCCCAAATGGGGAGCAAAAATATATATATAAACTGTAAATATATAAATGCACTTTAGAAACATAAAATTTACCTTCAACTAAAAGCAAATACACCACAAAGGCTTTTGAGTATAGTGAAGGAAAAAAGGTATAGAAAGGGGGCTGGCGGGTGGGTAATCCAGACTGCAACAGTGAATACACTTGAACATCTACATTTATGGTAAGTGTACACAACTGTACTATGTTATTCATGTTTCACTGTTGCAGTCATTACATTTGGGTAGAATCCCAAAGCTATGGATGGGAGGATGGAACTAAATGGCATTAGGAACAGCTATAAGGCCCTGCAGGACTGCAGTGGCAAAGTCTGCCCTGAATTTAGAGAAGAGAGGCAAGTGATAATGCTTTGTGAAGGTATGAACTGAGCTCCAAGTAGCAGCTTCTAGAATGTCTCTTTTAGGGGACCCCTCTGAGAAAAGCTGAAGTAGAGGCAGCCCCGGTGGAATGGGATCTGATCCCCTTGGGCACAGGTTTACCATGGTGCAAGTAGCAGAAACAAATGCAATGACTTATCCATTTAGAAATAGTCTGCTTTGATATAGCCTTCCCCTCTGATCCTGCAGCAAATGCTACCAGTAGTTGTTCAGACTCTTACTTAGAGATTTTGTCCTGTTTAAGTAGAATCTTAGTTGTCTGTGTACATCCAATGAATGCAGAATCTGCTCCCCCTTGTTCTGCGGATTTGGGAAAAAAGTTGGCAGGTGAATGGTCTGGTTAAGAGCCACACTGGATAACCACCTTAGGCATAAAAGAAGGATTGGTCCTGAGGGCCACTCTGTCCGGGTAAAAAACAATGAAAGGCTCCACTACCGTGAGAGCCTGTAGTTCTGAAACCCTTCTAGCTGAAGTAACTGCCAAAAGAAAAGCTGTCTTCCAAGAAAGAAATTTTATATCCGCAGTAGCTGCTGGTTCAAAAGGAGGCAGAGTGAGTTTTTCCAGCACAAAATTGAGGTCCCATGCAGGAATTGGTGCTCTCCTGGGAGGCCTTAAATTTTTGGCCCCTCTGAGGTACTGTTTTAGCAGGGGATGAGAAAAGAGGGGAAGCTCTGTGTTGTAGTGAGCCAAGATGGCAGAGGCATGGATTTTTATTGAAGAAAAAGATAGGCCCTTGTCAAGCTTCTCAGTTAAGTATTGTAAAATCTGAGGAATACTGAGCTTTGCTGTGTCTATTCCTTGTGCTTGGTTCCAAGCACAGAATCTCTTTCTTTGACCAGCATAAGATTTTCTAGCTCTAGGCCTTCTGGCTTCCAAAATGACATCCATCACAGGGTTTACTGAGAGATGTGGTTGGTAAAATTAGTTGATTAGCCATGCTGCAGGATTCAGAGTTTGGAGCTGAGTGTGCAGAATTTGATAGTTCTGCTGAGACAATAGGTGAAGTGGTTTGAGGCAAGTACCACGGAGGAAGGTGTGACATATTCCAGTGTTGGCGAGGCCAGTCCAGAGCAATTAGAATAATTTTTGTTTTTTCCTGTCTGACTTTTAGTAAGACCTTGGAGATTAGACGTAGAGG
The DNA here is from genome assembly GCF_019279795.1 of Protopterus annectens. NCBI lineage: Eukaryota > Metazoa > Chordata > Ceratodontiformes > Protopteridae > Protopterus > Protopterus annectens. The sequence continues at coordinate 402,142,774 of NC_056738.1, forward strand.
GGGAAGGCATAGACTGATAGGTTTTTCCAGCTGAAGGATAGAGCATCCACTTTCCATGCTTTTTTGTGATGAGTTCTTGTGCAGAATTTGTCCAACTGATAGATCTATTTGCCTCTCCCCAAAACTATGTCTGGGCTTCCCCATTTCTGTGTTAACATGCTGAAGATTTGTGGATCCAGTTTCCATTCGTGCGGGTCCATAAGATTTCTACTTAGGTCATCTGCTAGGGTATTTTGCTTTCCTGGCAGGAAATGAGCTTGAAGATGTATTTGGTAAGTCAAGGCTGTGTTCCACAAGGCCATGGCTAGTCTGCAAAGGGGTAGGAAAGGGTAACCCCCTGCTTATGTACCAGATAACTGTGGTGTTGTCCGTCTTTATCAGTAGTTGTCCTGGATGAAGTAAGTCCTTGAAGGCTGTCAGAGCATTCTAAACAGCTAGCATTTCTTTCTGGTTGCTATGCAGATGCATTTGGTTTGGGCTCCATTTGCCCTGAATGCATTGCCCTGCCAGGTGGGCCCCCCAAGCATAGTCTGATGCGTCTGTACTTAGGGTTTGGGTGGCAGGGGGTAGAGTAAATGACAGTCCTTTCTTTTGGTGACATGTCGCTGCCCACCAAAGAAACTCCTGTTGCAGGAAGGGAATGAGAAGAATAATTGTTTCCAGGCTGTGACAATGTTGACTGCATAAGCTTTTTAGGTACTATTGAAGTTTCCTCATATGCAGTCTCGCATATGGAATTAGAAGAATGTAGGATGCCATGAACCCCAAAGCCTGCAGAATTTGTCTTGCAGATAACTAGGTTTTTGTTGCCATTTGTTTGAAGTATGCTGTCAATTGCATTTGTCTGGCATGAGGTAAGCCATCTGGGCAGATGTATTCAAGCTTGCACCCAGGAATGTAATTATTTGAGAGGGTACCAGCTGTGATTTCTTTTCATTTATGGTGTACTCTAAGCATGCTAGAAGCCTTTTTACAAACGCCAGATTTTGAAGAAGAGTGTCCTTGTCCTCTGCCTGAATGAGACAATCGTCCAAATAAGGATAAATTTGAATGTTTCTTTGCCTGCAGAATGCAATTACTGGTGCCAGGCACTTTGTAAAGACCCTGGACGCAGTAGATAAGCCAAAGGGCAGTGCAGAGAATTGGTAATGCAAAAAGCCTGCTTTGAAGCAGAGGTATCTTCTGCCAGATTCCCTTATTGGGATATGCAGGTATGCCTCAAGTCCAGAGTTACCAACCAGGCATTGTTGCCAGCATAAGCAGTAGCTGTTGTAAAGTCAGCATTTTGAATTTTGGAATGTCCAGGAAAGTACAGTTTTGTACCTACCATAAATGTAGATGTCCGAACAGGATATCATCTGCAGTCATAACAAATGGGTTGTCCTGTCGTCAGGCAGCCCTTCGGTCGGCCGGATTCCAAAGTCTGGGTCCGGCTTCGGCTGATGTCGCACTTCACCCGATGTCATCTCTGCTGATCTTCGGGTATAAAGGCATCAGCCGACGCCATTTTCCTCAGTGTTTCTTGCCCCAGATGCCAGTTGCCCTCTAGGAAAGCTAAATTTTGGATAAATGCCAATGTTTCCAAAATAGTAGAAGGCAAACACAAAAAATAAGCATGTATGTACATATATACAAACAAATACACCATAAGAGATTCCCCCCAGCTAGCTATTAGGAGGGAAAATACCCTAGGAGTACCACAGAGGGGAAGGAGGGTGGGTAATCCTGACTGCAGATGCTATCCTGTTCGGACATCTACATTTATGGTAGGTACAAAACTGTACTATGTCCTTCAAGGATGCATCTGCAGTCATAACAAATGGGTAGAATACCATAGCCAAACTAGGGGAGGAGGAAGAAGAATTATGGTGTAGTTAGGATCCCTTGCAATACAGCAGTGGCAAACCCTGCTCAGGATCTAGAGTATAGGGGTAAATTATAATGCTTGGCAAATGTATGCACGGAGGTCCAAGTAGCCGCCTCAATAATGTCCTTGGTTGCCACTCCTCGTAAGAAAGCTGTGGTAGTGGCTGTAGCCCTTGTAGAATGAGGTCTTATGTTCTGTGGAACTGGTTTTCCATGGTAGGAGTAACAGAATCTTATGCAATTTCCTATCCATTTGGAGACTGTCTGTTTGGAAATTGCTTTTCCTTCCCTTCCTGTTGCATAGGCTACTAAAAGCTGGTCAGTTTTTCTGTTACATTTGGTTCTGTCCAGGTAGTAGCGTAACTGTCTATGTACATCCAAGGTATGCAGCAGCCTTTCCCCCCTGTTCTGTGGATTGGGAAAGAAGGTAGGTAGGTGGATTGCCTGGTTTAAAGACAGTCTGGATACCACCTTAGGCATAAATGTAGGATTAGTTCTCATGGACACTATCTTGATGGAAGATTAGGAAGGGTTGTACTGCCATTAAGGCCTGTAGTTCTGAAACCCTCCTTGCTGAAGTAATTGCCAGTAGGAAAGCAGTTTTCCATGATAGGGGTTGAAGATCTGCTGTTGCTGCTGGTTCAAATGGAGGGAGTGTCAATTTTTCTAGCACAAAGTTCAAGTCCCATGCTGGTAATGGTGGTTTCCTAGGAGGTTTTACATTCTTGATCCCTCTGAGGAATTGCCTGAGTAGAGGATGCGAAAAGACAGGTGGATCGAAGCTGTATTCTGCGGAAATAGCTGATGCATGTATCTTGATGGAGGAATAGGACAGGCCCGTATGTAGAAGCTCTGCCAAGTACTCCAGGATGTTAGCAATATCTATGTTCGAGACATCTTTTCCTCTTTCAGTACTCCAAATGACAAACCTTTTCCATTTTCCTGCATAGTTCCTTCTTGTTGAAGGTCTGCGGGCTTCAAGGATAATGTCTTTAACCCTTTGGGATAAGTCTGGGTTAGTAGCTGTTATGTGATGTTCCAGGCAGTCAGTTGCAAGGTTTTTAGGTTTGGGTGCATGATGTTGTAGTTGTTCTGAGTTAACATCAAAGGCATCAGGGTATTGGCCACATTCTCCCTGAGACATGCTCCTCAGCAAAGGATACCAGTGTTGTCTTGGCCAATTCGAGCCATCAGAATTATCCTTGGACGTTCCTCTTTGATTTTCAGTAGTACCTTGTGCATCAAAGGAAGAGGTGGAAATGCATATGCTGTCAGGCCTTTCCAACTGAAGGATAGAGAGTCCACCTTCCATGCTAGTGGGTGGCATGTCCTTGTGCAGAATTTTTTGAGCTGGTGATTGAGTGGGGATGCGAATAGGTCTATTTGTGGCATTCCCCATTTCTTTGTGATGGCCTTGAAGATGTCCGGGTGTAGCATCCATTCGTGAGCATCCGAGGTGGTTCTGCTTAACATGTCTGCTAGGGTGTTTTCTTTTCCCGGCACAAATATTGCCTGTAACTGGATGTTGTAGCTCAGAGCCATATTCCAAAGGTCCAGAGTCATTCTGCATAGGGGGTATGAATGTGTGCCTCCCTGTTTGTTGATGTACCACATGACTGTGGTGTTGTCTGTCCTTATCATTAAATGGCCTTCTTTGGGGAATGGTTTGAATTTCTGGATTGCTAGTTTTACTGTCAGCATTTCTTTTTGGTTTATGTGCAGGTGCAGCTGGTCTGGAGTCCACAATCCTTGTATGCACTTGTCCAACATGTGCGCCCCCCAACCTCGGTCTGAGGCATCCGTTGTGATGGTTTGGTTTGCTTGAAAGTTGTGGAAGGGCAAGCCTGGGTTTGACTGGCATGCTTGAGCCCACCATAGGAACTCTTGTTTCAGGCATGGGATTAGTGGGGATTTCGGTTTCTAAGCTGTGCCTGTGTTGAGACCATAAATTCTTTAGGTACCACTGTAGTTTTCTCATATGCAGTCTGGCATGGGGGACCAGGATTATGCATGATGCCATGAAGCCCAAGGCCTGCAGTACTTTTCTTGCTGTTAGTTTCTGCTGCTTTGTTAATGCCAAGAAGTAAAGAGGGAGTTGTGCTTGTTTTTCTGCAGTTAGGAATGCCATTTGTTTTACTGTGCCCAATTCCGCACCCAAGAATGTTCTTGTCTGGGATGGTATCAGTCTTGACTTTTTTAAATTGACTGTGTATCCCAGGGCTTGTAGCAAGCAAATGACTCTTTGTAAATCTGTTGTCAGCTTGCTTTTGTTGTCCGCTTGTAACAGGCAGTCGTCCAGGTATGGATAAATTTGGATTCCCTGTAGCCTGCAAATGAGCGATTACTGATGCCAGGCATTTTGTGAATACTCTGGGCACAGTAGATAAGCCAAAGGGCAATGCTGAGAATTGATAATGCTCTGATCCTGCAAGAAATCTGAGGTATCTTCTGCAATTTGGTCGTATGGGGACGTGCAGGTATGCCTCCTTGAGATCTAGAGTTACCAGCCAACACTCCTTGCCCAGCATGGGAAGAAGTTGCTGTAGGGTCAGCATTTTGAATTTTGGTACAATGATGTATGTGTTTAAGATGGACAGGTCGAGAATAGGTCTCCAACTTTTCTCTTTTCTTGGTACTAGGAAGAGTCTGGAGTAGAATCCTTTGCCCTGTTGTGTTATTGGTACTCTTTCCACAGCTCTCATCTTTGTTAATTGAGCTATCTGCTTTAGAGCTTCTGTTTTTTTATTTGGAGGTAGGTTTGGCATTCCTCTTTTTACTGGTAAGGTGTGGAAGTGGAACCTGTAGCCTTGGTCTATGGTTTGCAAAATCCACTTGTCTTTTGTGATATGGTGCCAATTTTTTGAAAATAAGGCTAACTTTCCGCCTAAAGGTGCTGCTATTTGCTCCCTGGTAGGCGGTGTCAGAGTCAAGTCACTGTGATTGTCCTGTTGCAGTGGCAGTGATTGTGTCTGTGCCTCTCTGGTTATTGCCTTGCCACTGGCGTCCTCTATAGGCACCTCCTCTGGATTGATTTCTGCCTCTAGAGCGTCTATTCCTGCCTCTTTGAGATTTTGAGGAGTCTGGAAAGGACCAATTTTTGGCAGGCCAGTTCCTGCTAAACCTTGGGGGCTGAACCTGTAAGAAATCCTTAACTGTTTGCACAGATTTTGCCTTCTCTTCCATTTTCTTCATTACTTGCTGAGCAAGTGTACCAAATAGACTGGCCTTATCCATAGGAGCATCTAACAGCTTTGCTTTAACATGATCCGGCAAAACCTGTTCCTTCAACCATGCATGCCTTCTTATCACTGTGCCAGTCATGGCTGATCTAAATGAAGCCTCCAGTGCATCATAGCCACATTTTAAAGAATGGTTACTAACCTGCTGAATGTTATTCACCATTTCTAAAACATATTTCTTATCTAAGGAGTCATCAGAGGACAGCTTCTTAGTTAACTGATCAAGCATAAACTCTTGGTATTGGATCATGTGAAACTGACAGTTTAAAGCTCTAGCTGAGAGAGTAGCAGAGGTGTAAACTTTTTTCCCCCATCTCTCTAAGGACCTGGATTCCCTTTCAGAAGGAAGAGGGTTTTTTGCTGAGGTCGAAGCTACTGCCTTAGGCCCCTGGGATATAGTCTCAGGATCTGCAAGTGGGGCCTTGTATAGGTGGTGATGAGTGTCTGGCACCCTGTAAAATCTATCTGGTTTGGCAGGGGCTGGAGGTAAAGTATCAGGAGCAGTGCAAACATCATTAAATGCATCATCCACAACAGGCAGAACTGGAGGTATAGCTAAGGGCCTATGTTGTGGTAAGTGCAGAAAGGTCCTAAGCCTTTTTCTTGAATCTGAGAAATCTTGTCCCTGCCATTGGAATTGTTCTCTCATGGCATGTAAGGTTTCCCCAAAGGAAAATTCCTCTGGTGGAGAGGCAGATGGAATGGATTCTTCAGCATCGGAATCTTCATAAGTAGAAAAAGGAGCCTCTGGCTGATCTGTAATGTCTGAGTCATCCAAGAATCATCAGAGGACACTGGCTCGGGGCTCTGCTCTAGGTCTCTTTTCTGGAGGCTGAGAGGCCCTGTCTGGGTGAGATTGGGATCCCCTAATTAAGGAGATTAAATCCTCTGCCAGAGTAAGCATTTGTGAACTAGACGTGGGCCTATGTGAGGGGGTCTTAACAGGCACTGATTTAACAGTTTTGGCTGCTTTAGCCCTGGCAAAGGCCTTTATAGACATGGCTGCAGGAGGCCTAGCAGCACCACGTGCTGGGGTAGAGACATCCAAAGGGATGGTGTCTGATAATTCACTAGGAACCACAGTAGTAGGCAAAACTTCAGAGGCCGATTCAACTAAGGTAGCAGGAGCCTCAGTAGTAGTCATGGATTCGGCTGAAGATTGAGCAGTTTTCTCGGTTTCGTCCGAAAACGAGACACTCGCGGCTTGCTTAACCGTGATTTTGGCCGAAACCGCGGACCGCGAGTGTCGGTCTTTTTCTTTGCGTTTTTTAACAATTTGGGTAGTCGGAGGATCAGACGGCATAATGTACGCAAAATCTGAGCCGAAAAACTGTTCAGCAAACTCCGACCGACGCCTAAGCGTTCGTCGGTTGAAGGAAGCACAGGCTAAACAGGCTGCTACGTCGTGGTCTAGGCCTAAACAAGGTAGGCAGTAAGAGTGGAAATCTTTATGAGGTATTTGTTTCCCACAAGTTAAACAGTTATTTACTTTTTCTGACATCGGCTGAGGCAAGAAAGAGTCCCCAACGGGTACTTAGCTTTTAGAAGTCTTCAAGTAGTATTCGGTAGTAGTAATCTCTGGATCTGACCGACCGGCACTTGCGAACAGCTTCTGCTTCGGCCACGCGCAAGAAAGACTGAGGAAAATGGCATCGGCTGATGCCTTTATACCCGAAGACCAGCAGAGATGACGTCGGGTGAAGTGCGACATCAGCCGAAGCCGGACCCAGACTTTGGAATCCGGCCGACCGAAGGGCTGCCTGACGACAGGACAACCCATTTGTTGACTGCAGATGCATCCTTGAAGGACATCATGTTCAGAATTGATAAGTCCAGTATTGGACGCCATGATTTGTCTTTTCAGGGTACCAGGAAAAGTCTTGAATAAAATCCTTGTCCTTTTTCCTTTTCTGGTACTGGTTGAATAGCCCCCATATCCATGAGGGACGACTTGTTTCTGGGCCTCTGCCCACTGGTTTTGTGGCAGATCTGGCCATCCATCTGGAATTGGCAAAGTGTGGAAATTAAATCTGTACCCCAGGGATACTATGTTTAACACCCACTTGTCCTAGGTAATTAACTGCCAATTTTGAGCATGAAGTGCTAGTTTTCCCCCCAAGGGGGCTGCCAAAAAAATAAGTGCTTGGAGATGGTAGAGGAAAGTCATTGAGACTGCTTACTGTATGGTTGTGCTTTACCTCCTGATTTGGAGGTGGAGGCACCCCATTGCTTTGACTTGTAAGATCCCTGTGATTGATATCTGGAGCTTTTGGAGCACCTGGATTTGCCCTGAGTGCCTCTGTTGGACACAGGAAAGGACCAATTCTTAGTAGGCCAGTGCCTACTGAACCTGGCTGGCTGCACTTGCAAGACATATTTTACAGTTTGCATAGATTTAGCTTAGTCTTCCATTTTCTTTAAAACGTCTTCTGCATTATTACCAGACTATCATGCTGTAAAGGGGCATCCAACAATTTAGCTTTAACATGATCAGGCTAATTTTGCTCCTTGAGTCAGACATGCCTTCTTATCACAGATCCAGTTACGGCAGCATTGCAAGAGGCCTCCAAGGAATCAAAACCACATTGCAAAGTATGCTTTCCAACCTGTTCCGCTGAATGCAATAAATCCTGTAACTCTCTATTTTCCACACAATCAGAAATCAACATAATTTTCTGTTTCAGTGAGCCCATAACATGCTGTTGATATTTAAGCATACGAAACTGGCAGTTTAAAGCCCTGATTGCCAAGGTTGCAGACGTATAAACCTTCTTACCCCATCTATCCAGCGCCCTGGAATCTCTATCAGAAGGGGCAGGATTTTTGGCTGTAGAAGCCTCAACCCCCTTGGGACCCTGAGAAATAGTCTCAGGATCAGCAGCAGGATTTTTGAAAATAAATTTGTGGGAGTCAGGAACCCTGTAATATCTGTCTGGCTTACTAGGAGCCGGAGGCAGGGAATCCAGAGCCATGCTCGATTCCAAGAACACATCAACAATGTCTAATACAGGAGGTATTGCCAAAGGCCTATGCTGAGGAAGAAGAAAATCCCTAAGCCTCTTTTTTGATTCAGAGAAGTCCTGACTCTCCCAGTGAAAATGTTCCCTTAAAGTATGCAAAGTCTCTCCAAAAGAGTAACCCTCAAGAGGAGATGCAGATGGGATGGATTCCTCTGCATCAAAGTCTTCATAAGGTGGAAAAGAAAATTCCTGATCAGAAGAGGAATCAGAATAAATGGAAACCTGATCTGAAGATTCATAATCAGTGCCTTGCCTAGGCCTCTTTGCAGAGGGGAGGGGGGGGGGGTTGGGAACCCCTGATCAAGGTAATTAAATCCTCAGCCATTTTGATCATTTGTTTTTTAGGTATAGGGGCCTGAGCACATGGCTTATGCGTCGGTTTTTTAACACAGAAGTAATTTTTTACCTTGTTTTTGTTGATGGCATCGGTTTAATATAAAAATGTTGAGGCCTGAAAACACCCTCAGAAGCTGGCACCTGCTCAGCAGCTCGAGGATCCATCCAAGGGAGAGACATCCGCGGGTTCAATACTTTGCGAATCTCGTGGCATACCGGACTCTGAATGGGTCTCGGTAGAGGCCTGTGACTCAAAAGTAGCGGGTATCAAGGGGCTGTGAAAGTGTCTGAGTACCAGCGGCTGGCTTAGGAGAAGCTTCGTTGTCGGCTTTGGACCACGACAGTGTCTTTTTCCTTGCATTTTTTGTGAACTCCGGTAGTCGGATTGCTAATGACGACATTGCAGGGTAGTTAATCTTGAACGAAAATATTTAGAAGCATTGGTTAAATTTAGCACAAAACTGACAGCAAGGCACATTGTGATCAGGGCCTAGGCAAGGAATACAGTACAAATGAAAATCCTTATGAGGTATTTGCTTCCCTCAAGTAATGCAATTATTAACTTTTACTGACATCAGTAAGGAGCAAGAAAAAGTTTCCCCAATGGGGTACTTAGCTTTAGTTTGAAAACTTCGGTTCTGAAACTCGAAAACGAAAATTTCAGGAGTCGACCGACTGGCACTTGCGAATTGCTTCTGCTTCGGGCACCTCATGGCAAGAAAGACTGATTAAAATGGTGTCGGCTGCATGTTTTATACCCCTGATGACCTGATGTCATGGAATAGGAGACAGCAACTGATGCAGGACCCAAGACTTTGTTATTCGGCCAACTGAGGACAACCTGCCAGCAGATTACCCAAATGTAATGACTGCAACAGTGAAACATGAAGAACATCATGCAGCCAACACCATTACATCAGTTTTTCTTGCCCGAGATGTCAGGTCCCCCCTAATGGGAAGCAATTAAATCTATAAATATACAAGATTATACCTCAAACAAAAAAGAAAATACACCAAAAAGCTTTTAAGCATAGTAAAGAACAGTAGAGGTATAGCCAAAAGTAGTAAGGGGGCTGGAGGGAGGGTAACCAGGACTGCAACAGTGAATACACTCGAACATCTACTTTTATGGTAAGTGTACACAACTGTACTATGTTCATGTTTCACTGTTGCAGTCATCACATTTGGGTAGATTCCCAAAGCTAAGGATGGGCGGAGGAATTTAGATAGCATTAGGACCAGCAATAAGGCCCTGCAAGACTGCAGTGACAAAGCCAGCTCTGGATTTAGAGAAAATTGTCAGATGGTAATGCTTGGTGAAAGTATGTACAGAACTCCAGTTAGCAGCTTCTAGGATGTCTCTGGTAGGGACACCTCTGAGAAAGGCTGTAGAGGTAGATGCAGCCTTGGTAGAGTGGGGTCTGATCCCCTGTGGAATAGGTTTTCCATGGTGCTTATAGCAGAAATTAATGCAATGGCCTATCCGTTTAGAAATAGTTTGCTTTGAAATAGCCTTCCCCTGTGCCCCTGCAGCAAATGCCACCAGCAGTTCAGATTTTCTTTGAGGTTTAGTTCTGTCCAAGTAGAATCTAAGTTGTCTGTGCACATGTAAGGAGTGCAGTATCCTTTCCCCTTTGTTCTGTGGATTAGGAAAGAAGGTTGGCAGCTGAATGGACTGATTAAGGGCCACACTGGATGCCACCTTGGCCATGAAAGAGGGGTTGGTCCTGAGGGACACCCTGTCTGCATGAAAGACGATGAAAGGCTCCACTGCCATAAGGGCTTGTAGTTCAGATACCTTTCTTGCTGAAGTGATTGCTAAAAGGAAAGCTGTTTTCCAAGAAAGGAATTTTAAATCTGCAGTAGCAGCTGGCTCAAAAGGAGGAAGAGTGAGTTTCTCCAATACAAAGTTAAGGTCCCAGGCAGGAGTTGGAGCCCTCCTGGGTGGTCTTAAATTGTTGGCCCCTCTGAGGAACTGCTTGAGCAAGTGGATGAGAGAAGAGGGGAGGTTCTGTGTTATAATGAGCTGAAATGGCTGAGGTCTGAATTTTGATGGAGAGACGGGCCTTTGTGAAGCATTTGAGCTGGTGTAAAATTCTCAGGTAAATTTGGTACTGCTGTGCTCATTCCTTGAGACTGGCTCCAGGCACAGAATCTTTTCCATTTTTTAGCATAGGTTTTTCTAGTACTAGACCTCCTTGCCTCTAAGATGATATCCATCACTGGTTTACTGAGGGATGGTAAAGGAGAGATTAGGTAATTAGCCAGGCTGCTAGGTTCAGTGTTTGAAGCTGAGGGTGCAGGAATCTGGTTCTCCTGCTGAGACAACAGGGTAGGAATCTGAGGCAGGTGCCGTGGGGCCAACAGTGACACACTGCACAAGAGGGGGCACCAGTGTTGGCGTGGCCAGTCTGGTGCAACCAAAATAGTCCTTGGTTTGTCTTGTTTGACCTTTAGTAGTACTTTGGTGAGCAGAGGAAGAAAGGCATAAACTGATAGGTTTTTCCAGCTGAAGGACAGAACATCCACTTTCCAGGCTTGTTTGTGGGGAGTCCTTGTGCAAAATTTGTCCAATTGATAGTTATGGGGGTAGGCAAACCGGTCTCTACCTGGGCTTCCCCATTTGCTTGTCAACACGTTGAAAATCCTTGGTTCCAGTTTCCACTCGTGTGGGTCCATGAGGTTTCTGCTTAGACCGTCTGCCAGTGTATTTAGTTTTCCTGGCAGGAATTGAGCTTGCAGATGCCCTATGTAGCTCAAGGCTCTGTTCCACAATGCCATGGTTAGTCTGCAGAGGGGGTAAGAATGCGTCTCCCCATGCTTGTTTATGTACCATATAACAGTGGTGTCCGTCTTTACCATTAATTGTCCTGGAAGAATGTGGTCCTTGAAGGCTGTCAGACCATTCTGTACAGCTAACATTTCTTTTTGATTGATATGCAGGTGCATTTGACTTGGGTTCCATTTGCCCTGAATGCACTTCCCTGACAGGTGAGCCCACCATGCATAGTCTGATGCGTCTGTTAGGGTTTGAGCGGCAGGGGGTAGTGTGAATGGTAGTCCCTTGTTTTGATGGCAGGCCTCTGCCAACCAAAGGAACTCTAGGCATAGTCATGGTATGATAGGATTCATTGCTTCTAGATCCTGAGAATGTTGACATCATAGGCTTGTTAGATACCATTGTAGTTTCCTCATATGCAGTCTTGCATATGGAATTAGAAGAATGCAGGAGGCCATGAACCCCAAGGCTTGCAGTATTTGCCTTGCAGATAGCAAGGTTTTTATCGCCACTTGTTTGAAGTAGGTAGTCAAATATATTTGTTTCTCTGGTGTGTGGAAAGCCATCTGGGAAGTTGTATTCAAGCTTGCTCCCAGGACTATAATTTGTTGACAGGGTACCAGGTGTGATTTCTTTTCGTTGATTGTGTACCCCAGACAAGTTAGCACCCTTTTTACAAAGGCCAGGTGATTCAAAAGCATGTCCTGGCTTTCTGCTTGAATTAGACAATCGTGCAGGTATGGGTATATTTGCATATTTCTTTGTCTGCAAAATACAATGACTGGAGCTTGGCACTTTGTGAATACCCTGAGCGCAGTAGATAAGCCAAAGGGCAGTGCAGAGAAAGTACAGTTGTGTACCTACCATAAATGTAGATGTTAGAGTGTATTCACTGCTGCAGTCATTACACTTGGGTTATCCTGCTGGCAGGCTACCCGCAGTCGACCTGAGTTCCAAAGTCCTGGTCCAGCGTCGGTTGCTGTCACCTCTTCCCTGACGTCAGTGCGCCAGGGGTATAAAAGATGCAGCAGACGCCATTTTCTTCACTTTTTCTTGCCCCAGATGTCAGGTGCCCCCCAAAAGGGTAGGCTAAAAATTCTGCTCATAAAAAAGCATGCACTAACAAACATTACCTTCATCTACAAGCAAATACACCACATAGGTTGTACAGAATAGAGAAGTACAGATAAGTCCAGCAATAAAAGGGGGATGGTGGGAGGGTAACCTGGACTGCAACAGTGAATGCACTCGAACATCTACATTTATGGTAGGTACACAACTGTACTATGTTCATCGTGTTTCACTGTTGCAGTCATTACACTTGGGTTGAATCCCAAAGCTGAGGTTGGGTGGCTGGGCCTAAATAGAATTAGGAGAGGCTATGAGGCCCTGCAGAACTGCAGTGGCAAAGCCTGCTCTGGATTTAGAGTAAAGAGGTAAGTGGTAGTGCTTTATAAAAGTGTGCACTGAAGTCCAAGTTGCAGCCTCCAAAATATCCTTGGTTGGTACTCCTCTGAGGAAGGCTGCTGAAGTGGCTGCTGCTCTGGTTGAATGTGGCCTAATGCCCTTAGGCACTGACTTGCCATGTTGTGAATAGCAGAAACGAATGCAGTGGCCTATCCATTTTGAAATAGTCTGCTCTGAAATAGCTTTTCCTTGCGATCCTGCAGCATATGCCACTAACAGTTGCTTAGTCTTTCTGAAAGCTTTAGTTTTGTCCAAGTAGAAGCGTAGCTGTCTGTGTATGTCCAAAGAATGCAGAAGTCTCTCCCCTTTATTCTGTGGGTTTGGATAAAAGGTAGGCAAATGAATTGTTTGGTTAAGTGCCACACTGGATACTACCTTAGCCATAAATGTTGGGTTTGTCCTTAGAGAAACCCTGTCCAGATGAAAAATAATAAAAGGTTCCACAGCCATTAGTGTCTAACTTTGAGACTCTTCTTGCTGAAGGTATTGCTAGGAGCAGAGCTGTTTTCCATGATAAGTACTTTATCTCAGCTGTATTGGCTGGCTCAAAAGGAGGCAGTGTGAGTTTTTCCAAGACAAAATTGAGGTCCCATGCAGGTATTGGCGCTCTCCTTGGAGGTCTTATGTTTTTAGCCCCTCTGAGGTACTGCCTTAGCAGTGGATGTGAAAAAATAGGTGGGTCCATATTGTAATGAGCTGAAATGGCACAGGCATGGATCTTAATTGATGAGAAGGATAGGCCTTTGTCCAGCATCTCAGTTAGGTATTGTAAAATCTGAGGAATATTTGGTACAAGCGTGTCAATTCCTTGTGCTTTGTTTCAAGCACAGAATTTCTCCCATTTTTCTGCATAAGATTTTCTGGTGCTGGGCCTCCTGCCCTCCAAAATAACATCCATAACTGCTTTAAACAGAGGTGTGTTCTGAATGGTTATATTATCTGCCATGCAGCCAGATTTAGGGTTCTGAGTTGGCTGAGCAGGATATGATTGTTTTGTTGGGTCAGTAAATGAAGAATTTGAGGTAATGTCCAGGCTGGGCCTTGAGACAAGCTCTTTAGGATTGGATACTAGTGCTGGCGTGGCCAGCCTGGGGCAATCAGTATAATTTTTCGCTTCTCTTGTTTGACCTTTAGAAGTACCTTGGGGAGGAGAGGCAGTGGAGGAAATGCATATACTTGTAAGGGTTTTCCAGCTGAATGATAGAGAATCCACTTTCCATGCTTGCTTGTGATAAGTCCTTGTGCAGAATCTCTGTAGTTGGCAGTTGTGAGGGGAGGCAAATAGATCTATGTCTGAGCATCCCCATTTCCTTGTTATCATGCTGAAGATTTGTAGATCTAGTTTGCACTCATGAGGCTCCATGAGGTTTCTGCTTAGTTCGTCTGCCAGAGTATTTGTCTTTCCTGGCAGGAATTGTGCTTGCAGGTGTACTTGATAAGTCAATGCTGTGTCCCACAAAGTCATGGCGTGTCTGCAGAGGGGGTAGGAATGTGTGCCTCCTTGCTTGTTTATGTATCACATGACTGTAGTATTGTCCGTCCTTATCAGCAGTTGTCCTGGATGAAGTAGATCCTTGAAGGCTGTCAGGGCAGTCTGTGCAACTAGCATCTCTTTTTGATTGATACACTTGGATTGAATCCCAAAGCTGAGGTTGGGTGGCTGGGCCTAAATAGAATTAGGAGTGGCTATGAGGCCCTGCAGAACTGCAGTGGCAAAGCCTGCTCTGGATTTAGAGTAAAGAGGTAAGTGGTAGTGCTTTGTAAAAGTGTGCACTGAAGTCCAAGTTGCAGCCTCCAAAATATCCTTGGTTGGTACTCCTCTGAGGAAGGCTGCTGAAGTGGCTGCTGCTCTGGTTGAATGTGGCCTAATCCCCTTAGGCACTGGTTTGCCATGTTGTGAATAGCAGTAACTTCATTTACTGTGTATAGCGCGTCATGTTAATGAGTACTCCTCTAGTATCATGAAGTAGTTAGGTAGGGGTTTGAATCCTGTACTTGACAACTGTGTGCGTGTGTGTGTGTATAATCTCCTTGGAGAGGAGCAACCTTTGGGGTTGGGAGGGTTACCTAATGGTTAAGGTGTTTGCCTTACAAAGACAAGGTGCAGGGTTTGAGTTTCACAAGGGATAATTGGCTAAGCTTAAAATGGCTCGCAAGGGAAGTTAGCTTAGTGCTAATCTATGAACCTATGAAGATGCATTTGGCTTGCAGGCCATGTGCCCTGAATACATTTTCCTGCCATGTGGGCCCCCCGCCCCAGGCATAATCTGATGCATCTGTTGTTAGTGTCTGCCTGGCTGTGGGTAAAGTGAATGGCTGTCCCTTGTTGTGGTGACAGGCCTGTGCCCATCGAAACTCCTGTTGCAGGCAGGGAATGAGGATAATTAATGTTTCCAGGCTGTGGCAATGTTGAGCCCAAACACTTTTTAGATACCACTGTAGCTTCCTCATATGCAGTCTTGCATATGGAATTAGCAGAATGTAGGATGCCATGAAGCCCAAAGCCTGCAGAATTTTTCTTGCAGATAACTGCGTCTTTGTTGCCATCTTTTCGAAGTAAGAAGTCAGTTGCCTTTGTTTGTCTGGCATGAGATAAGCCATCCAGTTGTATTTAAGCTTGCACCCAGGAATATTATCTCTTGAGAGGGTACCAGTTTTGATTTATTTTCGTTTACTGTGTACCCAAGGCAAATTAGTAATCTTTTACAAATGCCAGATACTTCAGTAGAATGTCCTTGTTCTCTGCTTGAATAAGGCAGTCATCCAAGTAAGGATATTTTTGGATTCCTTTTTGCCTGCAAAATGCAATTACTGTTGCCAGGCATTTCGTGAAGACCCTGGGTGCAGTAGATAAGCCAAAGGGCAGTGCAGAGAATTGGTAGTGCATTGAGGCAGCTATGAATCTGAGGTATCTTCTGCAAGATTGTCTGATTGGGACATGCAGGTATGCCTCTTTGAGGTCCAAAGTTACAAGCCAAGCCTTCTTGCCCAGCATGGGCAGAAGCTGCTGCAGTCAACATTTTGAATTTTGGAACGTCCAGAAAAGTGTTTAGAATAGACAGGTCCAGTATTGGTCTCCAGGCTTTGTCCTTTTTGGGTACCAAGAAAAGTCTTGAGTAAAATCCTTGCCCCTGCTCTTGCTGTGGTACTCGCTGAATAGTCCTCATGTCCATGAGGGATGAAACTTGCTTTTGTGCCAATTTTGTGAAAAAAGTGCTAGTTTGCTGCCAAAAGATAAGTGCTTGGCATTGGCAGAGGAAAGTCATTGGGACTGTTTCCTATATGGCTGTGATTTGTCTTCTCCGCTTTTGGAGGTAGAAGCACCCCATTGTTTAGGCCTGTATGAGCCTTGTGGCTGGGATCTGCCTCTAGGGCATCTGTATCTGCCTCTTTGTGGCCTGACACTGGAAAGGACCAATTCTTAGAAGGCCAGTTCCTGCTAAATCTGGGTGGCTGTACCTGTAAGAAATCCTTAACTCTCTGTATAGATTTTGCTTTATCCTCCATTTTCTTCAACACTTCTGCCTTAATACCAAAGTATCATGCTGTAATGGAGCATCCAATAATTTTTCTTTAACATTAGGCAAATTCTGGTCCTTTAACCAAGCATGCCTTCTAATGACAGAACCTGTAACAGCGGCCCTGCAAGAGGCCTCCAGTGAATCAAAACCACATTGCAAAGTATGCTTTCCCACTTGTTCAGCTACATGCAATAAATCCTACATCTCATTGTTTTCAGAACATTCAGAATTTGTCAACATTTTCTGTTTTAGCAGTGCCATTAAGGATTGCTGATATTTAAGCATATGAAACTGACAATTTAAAGCCCTTACAGCCAAGGTAGCAGAAGTGTAAACTTTTTTCCCCCCCATCTGTCCAGTGCCCTAGAATCCCTATTAGAGGGGACAGAGTTTTTTTGCAGTGGAAGCCTTGACCCCCTTTGGGACCCTGAGATATAGTTTCTAGGTCAGCAGCAGGGTTTTTATATAGAAATGTATGAGAATCTGGAACCCTGTAGTATCTGTCTGGCTTAACAGGTGCAGGAGGTAAAGAGTCAGGAGACAGGCCGGACTCTGAAAATACATCTACAATGTCTAGAACAGGAGGAATAGCAAGAGGTCTGTGCTGAGGTAGTAAAAGAAAGTTTCTGAGCCTTTTCTTAGATTCTGAGTAATCTTGGCTCTCCCATTGAAAATGCTCCCTCATGGCATGCAGGGTTTCCTCAAAAGAATAATCCTCAGGAGGAGAGGCTGAAGGAATAGATTCTTCAGCATCAGAATCCTCATAGGGAGGAAAAGAGTATCCCTGTTCTGAAGAGGAGTCAGAGGAAATGGAAACCTGATCAGAAGAGTCATATTGTCTTGCCTAGGCCTCTTAGGAGGGAGATGGGGAACCCCTGATCAGAGTAATTAGGTCTTCGGCAATTTTAAGCATCTGTTTCTTAGGCATGGAAATCTGTCCAGGAGAATGCTGTACTTGTTTCTTTGTCTTTAAAACTGTTTTAGTCTTTGCCTTGGAAGCTGAGGTTGGCTTGACATATAACTGTGTAGGTCTGAAAACACCCTCAGAAGCCGATGCCTGCTCAGCGACTCCAGACCCATCTGAAGGAATAGTTTCCGAGTGTCCAATACCTTGAGTATCCAGAGGCCTAGTTGTCTCCAAGTGGGATTTGGAAGCGGCCTGTGGCTCTGAGGTAGTGGGTGTCAGGGGCTGCGGAAGTGCCTCACTGAGAACCGGCAACTGGCCTAGCGGAGGCCTCATCTGTTTTGGACCTCGGATGCCTGTCCTTTTCCTTGCGCTTTTTATAAACTCCGGTCATCGGCTATTCCAACGGCATTATATAATTAAATATTCAGCCAAAGTAATGAAAGGCAAAATCGTACCGACGCTTAATAGTACGTTGGCTAAATCTAGCACAAAACTGACAGCTAGCAACGTCGGAGTCAGGGCCTAGGCAAGAAATACAGTAAGAATGAAAATCCTTATGAAGTATTTGCTTCCCACAAGAAATAGAATTGTTAACTTTTTCTGACATCGGTCTAGAGCAAGAAAAAAGTTTCCCCAATGGGGTACTTAGCTTTAATAAATACTTCAGATCTGAAATTCGATTTCGAAAATCTCAGGAGTCCGCCGACCGGCACATGCGAACTGCTTTTGCTTTGGGCACCACGCGGCAAGAAAGACTGAAGAAAATGGCATCGGCTGCATCTTTTATACCCCTGGCGCACTGACGTCAGGGAAGAGGCGACAGCAACCGATGCTGGACCAGGACTTTGGAATTCAGGCCGACTGCGGGTAGCCTGACAGCAGGACAACCCAAGTGTAATGACTGCAACAGTGAAACATGAACATCTGACAGTGCTTGTGGCCTGCTTTGAAGTGTAGGCATCTTCTGCAAGATTCCCGGATTGGGATGTGCAGGTATGTTTCCTTTAAATCTAGTGTTGCCAACCAGGCATCTTTGCCTAGCACAGGAAGCAACTTGGTTTAGAGTCAGCATCTTGAATTTTGGAATCACCAAAAAGGTGTTTAGAGTAGACAGGTCCAGGATAGGACGCCATGAACTGTCTTTTCTGGGTACCAGGAAAAGTCTGGAGTAGAAACCTTGTCCTTTTTCATCTTCTGGTACCAACTGAACAGCACCTATATGCTAAGAAGAGAAAGTACTTGCTTCTGGGCCTCTGCCCACTGATTTGGGGGTAGATCTGGCCACCCGCTTGGTGTTGGTAACGTGTGGAAATGAAATCTGTATCCTTGGGACACTATTTAAAACCCATTTGTCCTGGGTAATGAGTTCCCAGTTCTTTGCATGAAGAGCAATCTTTCCCCCCAAAAAGGAGCGGCCAGTTGAGAAGTGCTTGGAATTTTTAAAAAGAAGTCATTGAGACAGTTTACCATAGGGGGGAGTTTTATTACTCCCAGATTTGGAAGTTGAGACCCCCCACTGCTTAGTCCTGTGCGTACCCTGGGACTGAAGCCTGGGTGCTCTGCTGGATCTGGGTTTGGACTGAGAAGGACTAGAGACAGGAAAGGACCAATTCTTGGAAGGTCAATGCCTACCTAAACCATGGAGGCTGTACTTGTAAGAAATCTTTAACAGTTTGCATAGATTTAGCTTTTTCCTCCATCTTTTTAAGAACCTCTTCTGCCTTGTTGCCAAACAGGCGGTCCTGATTTAAGGGAGCATCCAGTAATTTTGCTTTAACATGATCTGGCAAGGATTGCTCCTTAAGCCAAGCATGCCTTCTAAGTACAGACCCAGTTACAGCAGCCCTGCAATAGTGAATCAAAACCACATTGCAAAGTATGTTTTCCAACTTGTTCAGCTGAATGCAGTAAATTCTGTAAATCCTTATTTTCAGCATAATCAGGAATCATTTTCTGTTTAAGCAATCAACTAATATGCTGCTGATACTTTAGCATATGAAACTGGCAGTTTAAGGCCCTAATGGCCAAAGCTGCAAAAGTGTATACCTTCGTACCCCATCTATCCAGCGCCCTGGAGTCTCTATCAGAGGGGGTAGAATTTTTAGCAGTAGTAGCTTTAATGCCCTTGGGTCCCTGTGAAATGGTCTCAGGATCTGCAATATGATTTTTGAAAAGGAACTTGTGAGAGGAACCCTGTAATATCGATCAGGTTTTCTGGGAGCAGGGGGTAGAGTCAGGGGCCAAGCTAGATTCCAAAAAGGCATCAACAATGTCTAGTACAGGAGGTATGGCTAAAGGCCTGTGCTGGGGCAGGAGTAAGAAATTCCTAAGCCTCTTTTTAGAATCAGAGAAATCCTGACTTTCCCAACAGAAGTGCTCCCTGAGGGTATGCAAGGTTTCACCAAAAGAGAAATCCTCTGGGGGGGGGGGGGAATGCAGAGGGAATAGAGTCTTCTGCATCAGAATCCTCATAGGTAGATAAGGGTAAATCCTGGTCATCAGAGGAAACAGAAAATTCAGAATCCTGGTCAGAAGTATCATAAGCAAACTCAGTTCTAGGTCTCAGGGGGGAAGATTGGCTTCCTCTGATTAAAGTAATAAGGTCTTCAGCCATTCTTATCATTCGTTTTTTTAGGCATAGAGGCCCGGCCATGCGGTCTGGGTGTCAGTTTTCTAGGCATGGTTAGAGTTTTAGGCCTTGAAGAAGATGGCATTGGTTTAATATGCAAGTCAGTAGGCCTGTATACACCCTCAGAAGCCAGTGCCTGCACAGCGGCTCCAGACCCATCCAAGGTAGAGACATCCGCAGGTTCCACAGTTGAAGCATCTCACGGCATACCGGACTCTGAATGGGTCTCAGTAGAGGCCTGAGAATCTGAAGTAGCGGATTATCAGGGGTTGTGAAAGCGCCTCACCAAGTACCGTCGAACTGGTGACTGGCTTAGATCCTTCGTCAGCAGCTTTGGACCTCGGCGGCCTGTCTTTATATTTGTGTTTGTTTGGAATGTCGGTAGTCAGATGGCTTACTGAAGACATATTGGGATAATTAAACTGAGCACCAAAATATTTTGAAGCGTAAATATACCAACAAAGGATAGTTCATGGTTTAAATAAGGCACAAAACAGACAGCAAGGTACTTCATGGTCAGGGCCTAGGCAAGGAATACAGTACGAATGAAAAATTTTATGAGGTATTTGCTTTCCACAAGAAATGCAATTATTTACTTTTACTGACATTGGTTTAGAACAAGAAAATGTTTCCCCAATGGGGTACTTAGCTTTTAGTTGAAGACTTCGGTTCTGAAACTCAAACGAAAATTTCAGGAGTCAGCCGACCGGCACTTGCGAACTGCTTCTACTTCGGGTACGGCAAGAGAGACTGATGTAATGGCGTCGGCTCCATGTTTTATACCCCTGACTACCTGACGTCACAGAAGAGACAGCAACCAACGCAGGACCCAAGACGTTGTTAATCAGGCTGACTGAGGGCTACTACAAGCAGATAACCCAAATGTGATGACTGCAACAGTGAAACACTAAGAACATCCGACTCCCCCTTGCTTGTTCAAGTACCAGACTACTGACATATGAATCGCAAACATTCCTAGAGGAAGAATGTCCTGGAAGTACTGCAATGCCAAAAGTACTGCTCTCATCTCCAAAACATTGATATGCAAGTGACGCCTGATCGGTCCATGTGCCTTGGGCAGTCTCCCTGAAAATGCCCCCCCACCCTACTATCAGGAAAGCATCCATGGTCACAATGGCTACTGGAGGGGGTAGAACAAAGGGGCATTCTATAGAGACATGAAGAGACGTCAACCAGCACTGGAGACCTTTCTTGCAAGAGCTCATAATCAATAGTGTGTGTGGTCCATAGGTAGTTCCTGGTAAGACCATTGAGTGAACAGCAGCCATTGAAGGATCCACATATGCATTCTTGCTAATGGTATGGCTAGGACTGCTGCAGCCATCATACCAAAAAGTTTCAGAACTTCTGAAGCTGGTGCTCTGTCTTTCGATACCAATGTGCTGACAAAGAAGAAAGACTCTCTCGATTGGTAGCCTTAGAGTGGTGGTTGAGATGTCTAGCTCTGCCCCGATAAAAACGATATGCTGTGATGGCAACAAGGCAGACTTTTCTGAGTTGACTGTGATACGTAAATGATTGCAGAGTGACAGTGTACTCCCTTGCCTGAATAAGTTTGATGCCTGGTGTTGGCAGTAAGGAGCCAATCACCTAGGTACGGAAACACCTGGTATCCTAGACACCTCAGATGAGACGTGACCACTGCCATGCATTTGGTGAACACTCTGGGGGCTGTAGTGAGATCAAAGGGCAGGGCTCAAAACTGAAAATTATAGGCGCCCAGCCAGAAATGCAGGTGATCTCTGGATGGCTTGGCCATCTTTATGTGGTAGTATGCATCCTTGAGATCTATCGAGCACATCCAATTGTCTTTCCCTAAGAAGGGAAGTATAGACTGAAGTGTGACCATCTGGAACTTCTCTTTTCTTTCTTTACATATTGGTTGAGTCTGCTGAGGTCCAAAATGGGTCTCCAGTCCCCTGTTTTCTTTGGAACCAAAAAGGATCGTGAGTAAGTTCCGGATCCTGTCTGGTCTACTGGGACTGGCTGGATGACTCTTGTGTAACAACTTTCAGACCTCTATAGTTGGTTGTTCCCTGTAACTGGGTGGAATGTCTGGGATTCTCCTTATGGATGGGGGGGGTGTGGCAAATGGTATGAAGTACCCTCCGGAAATGATACTTTGTACCCGGCAGTCTTATTTCTTGTCAGGCGTCTGGGTACAAAAATAAGCAACCCCCGACTGCCTCCACAGCAGGACAGTCAGGCCTTTCAGGAGCGCTGATAGGGTTGCCCAGAGAAGTGATTTCTGTCACCCTGATGATGCGGACCCCCTGTGATGCAAGGGCAGCGTCTTCCACTATTACCCCCTCCTCTGCCCCTGGAAGGGGGTTCACCATGTGTATCCTGAAATGCTCCTTGGGCTTTCCGGAGCCACATTTTCCCTTCCCTTTGACCTTTGGGATAAGGTGGGGTAGGGGAAGAAGAAAGTACAGTTGTGTACCTAAGACAAACTGGATCCGTACTACCAAAAGCACCACCACCACAGTGTATCTAACTGCCCAAATAAATCCTGCAAGCACGATAAAATAACATACTGTTTATTGCAAAAAACAAAAAGTCACAAAGCGCTTTTCGTCAGGCCACATAGCCCAACTTCTTCAGATAATTATACAACATAGGCCATAAACTATATAGGAAGTGAAAAGTCAGCTGGTTCCTGAACCAACAGGAATCTGCTCTTAAAGTGGCACCCACGTTCATTCACTACCTAAAATATAGCTTCTTAAACAGCTCTCATCTATGCATTTTAAAACAATATTTCAAAATAATAGATAAATGGTATAAAAAGATCTAAAACAAATAATTATCTATTATGAAATATTAATACAGTTAATGTTAAAATTAAAAGTATATATATGTATTTATATTTTTATTTTTATGTTAGAGTATAATGAACCTTAAAAACATGTAAATAAAAAA
The DNA here is from genome assembly GCF_019279795.1 of Protopterus annectens. Lineage (NCBI taxonomy): Eukaryota > Metazoa > Chordata > Ceratodontiformes > Protopteridae > Protopterus > Protopterus annectens. The sequence goes on from NC_056738.1 coordinate 402,165,481, forward strand.
CAGGAAATCCTAACTTAAGAAGCTGAAAGTCAAATACACTCTAAGACAATAATACGCATAGACCATTTTAAACACAGCATAATAGTCAACTCCTAACCAAATTTTTAAGTTGTAATATGCATTTGATTGAATACATTTTGTTAATGCCCAGAGGGTAACACGCAAAGGTGCGTAATTGCCAACTCGATTCTAATTTCTCTAAGAGCAAGGAAAGAGGCCCTCCACTAGGGTCAAAGGCAATACAATCTGTAGTCCTAAAAGTAAAACCATGGGTGGGTGCTTTCATAATGTGCCTAGCCAATGCGTTCTCTGATTTGTTAGACCTAACAGCGTATGTGTGTTCATAAACCCTGTCCCTAAGCCTTCTACCAGTTTTTCCGATATAGAAGGCAGGACACTTAGCCAGGTATACCACACCCTTGGAGTTACAATCAAATTTGTACTTAGTGTTGTATTCAAAACCTCTTATGCTAAATTTTGTTCCCTGCTCCATATATTTATAATAGGGGCATGACAAACACTTATTCATACCTGCATGGTTAAATGTACCAGAGTTTGAGTACCGAATTTCCACTAGATTCTTTAAGTTTTTTCCTTTTCTATAGACTATTTTAGGGAAGTCAATAGGGTCTCTTGGCAAGTGTGTGTCCATGTTTATCAAGTCCCAATTTTTCTTTAAAATATTTATAAAGTTGTAACTGTCTACACAATACGTAATAAGTCTATTTTCATTTAGTGTCCCATCCTGTAATGCACAACTCTTTGTTTCTAAACTATGGTTACTTGATAGTATTGCTTTGTAAAAGCCCACTTCTCTTATTTTTCACTTCCTGACAAATTTCTTGTAGAAGTGAAATAGGATAACCTCTCTTTTTAAACATGTCCATAAGTGTTGAGCATTCTTCAATGAACTGGTTGTCATCCGTAATCATTAGAGCTGCCCTTCCAAATTGGCCCTTAACAACCGAATGTTTTTGGTGGGCCGGATGGCAGCTACTGTAGTGAAGAAATGCATTTGAATATGTTTCCTTTCTATAAATCCTGGCTTTAAAACATTGGTTTTGTCTATCCTTACTAAAATCAACATCCAAATAAGCAATTCAATCCCATGAAAAATATGTGAATTTTAAAAATGTACTAGTGTTGTTTAAGTAAGTTAAAAAGTTGGAAGCCTCCTGTTGGTTACCCTGGAACAGGATAAATATATCATCCAGGAAACGTATATAGTATTTAATCTTACTTGTAAATGTAATTACACCAAAGACATGTTCATGTTCCCAGTAGGCCATTACTAAATTTGCAAATGTACTAGCACATGGAGAGCCCATCACCACTCCTATTTTTTGTAAGTAGTATCTGTTGTTAAAAGTGATGTAATTGTTGGAAAGAACTGTATCCAATAATTCAGCCATCAATTTTATTTCGTTCTGGGGGGGCTCCCATATAAATAATAGGTTTGAATTCAACTTCCTAATAAATAATAAAACCAGATGAAGAATGCATTTTCAGAACCAGTTTGTCACTATTGTATATAATTCCACTGGGGACTTTAAGATTTTTTATTACTCTGACTTTTATGTTGATACTACTTTGGCTAATTTATTAGCAAAAGGTTTCACTTTTGTTCCTTCATGTAGAACCAATGTAGCAGAGTTTATTTTAAATTATTTATTAGGAAGTTTAATTTAAACCTATTATTAGGAAAGGCACCATCCTCTATCACACCATTTTACATTACTAGTACATTTTGCCCCCATTCCCATCCAGATGTGGCTTTGTTTGAAAAAATATGTATGTTAGATATTTTTCATAAAATAAACAAGATGAATAATGAACACACCACTAGTTTTAATTATAACATCACCAAGGAAGAAAAACAAGCACTTGTGTATCTGCAACAAGCACACGTCAGGACCATGAAACCAGATAAAGGAGGGGGCATAGTTATTTTCAATTTGGATGATAATAAAATTCAGACCATTTTAGAAAGTGACACTTTATGAGAAGGTATCAAAGAACGAATTAAAACACAGCTTATAGAAGAGTTAGGGTATTTCTTGAAGAATTATTAATTGAAGCAAGAATAGATATGACTGTAGCAAATTATTTACATATGTCAGCCCCAAGGATACCTATTTTTGGAGTACCAAAAATACATAAATGCATAGACAACCCACCCATGAGACCATTGGTCGATGCTAGAGCAAGTATTACTTATGTTTGCTCTAAATTTATTGACCACACTTTAAAGAAATATGCGGCTCAACAAAAGCACATTTGTAAAGATTCTTGGGACATTTTTGGACAATATAAACCACCTACAATACAAAGATGATTTAAACTTTCTCACAATAGATGTGAAAGACTTGCATACATCAATTCCCCACACAGAGGGAATTGAATGGGTGAGTTTATTACTACAGGATATGGGAGTCCCCCCAGAATGAAATAAAATTGATGGCTGAATTATTGGATACAGTTCTTTCCAACAATTACATCACTTTTAACAACAGATACTACTTACAAAAAAATAGGAGTGGCAATGGGCTCTCCATGTGGTAGTACATTTGCAAATTTAGTAATGGCCTACTGGGAACATGAACATTTCTTTGGTGTAATTACATATACAAGTAAGATTAAATACTATATACGTTTCCTGGATGATATATTTATCCTGTTCCAGGGTAACCACCAGGAGGCTTCTAACTTTTTAACTTACTTGAGCAGTAGTACATTTTTAAAATTCACATATTTTTCACGGGATTGAATTGCTTATTTGGATGTTGATTTAAGTAAGGATAGACAAAACCAATGTTTTAAAGCCAGGATTTATAGAAAGGAAACATATTCAAATGCATTTCTTCACTACAGTAGCTGCCATCCGGCTCACCAAAAACGTTCGGTTGTTAAGGGCCAATTTGTAAGGGCAGCTCAGATGACAACCAATTCATTGAAGAATGCTCAACACTTATGGACATGTTTAAAAAGAGAGGTTATCCTATTTCACTCCTACAAGAAATTTGTCAGGAAGTGAAAAATAAAAGAGAAGTGGGCTTTTACAAAGCAATACTATCAAGTAACCATAGTTTAGAAACAAACAGTTGTGCATTACAGGATGGGACACTAAATGAAAATGAAAATAGACTTATTACGTATTGTATAGACAGTTACTTTATAAATATTTTAAAGAAAAATTGTGACTTGATAAACATGGACACACTTGCCAAGAGGCCCTATTGACTTCCCTAAAACAGTCTATAGAAAAGGAAAAAACTTAAAGAATCTAGTGGAAATTCGGTACTCAAACTCTGGTACATTTAACCATGCAGGTATGAATAAGTGTTTGTCATGCCCCTATTGTAAATATATGGAGCATGGAACAAAATTTAGCATAAGAGGTTTTGAATACAACACTAAGTACAAATTTGATTGCAACTCCAAGGGAGTGGTATACCTGGCTAAGTGTCATAGCTGTCCTGCCTTCTATATCGGAAAAACTGATAGAAGGCTTAGGGACAGGGTTTATGAACACACATACGCTATTAGGTCTAATCAGAGAATGCATTTGGCCAGGCATATTATGAAAACACCCACCCATGGTTTTACTTTTAGGGCTATAGATTGTATTGCCTATGACCCTAGAGGGCGGCCTCTTTCCTTGCTCTTAGAGAAATTAGAATTGAGTTGGCAATTACGCACCTTTGCATGTTACCCTCCGGGCATTAACGAAATGTATTCAATCAAATGCATATTACAACTTAAAAATTTGGTTAGGAGTTGACTATTATGCTGGGTTTAAAATGGTCTATGCATATTATTGTCTTAGAGTGTATTTGACTTTCAGCTTAAGTTAGGATTTCCTGTTTTTTATTTACATGTTTTTAAGGTTTATTATACTCGAACATAAAAATAATATAAAAACATATATATACTTTTAATTTTAACATGAACTGTTAATATTTCATAATAGATAATTATTGGTTTTAGATCTTTTTACACCATCTATTATTTTAAAATATTGTTTTAAAACAATGCGTAGATGAGAGCTGTTTAAGCTATATTTTAGGTAATGAATGAATGTGGTTGCCACTTTAAGAGCAGCTGATTCCTGTTGGTTCAGGAACCAGCTGACTTTTCACTTCCTATATAGTTTATGGCCTATGTTGCATAATTATCTGAAGTTGGGCTATGTGGCCTGACAAAAAGTGCTTTATGTGATTTTTTTTGTTTTTTGCAATAAACAGTACGTTATTTTATCGTGCTTGCAGGATTTATTTGGGCAGTTGGATACACTGTGGTGCTTCTACAGTTGTGTACCTACCATAAATGTAGATGTTCGAGTGTATTCACTGTTGCAGTCATTACACTTGGGTTTATCCTGCTGGCAGGCTACCCACAGTTGGCCTGAATTCCAAAGTCTTAGTCTGGCATCAGTTGCTGTCGCCTCTTCTCTGACGTCGGTGCGCCAGGGATATAAAAGATGCAGCAGACGCCATTTTCTTCAGTTTTTCTTGCCCCAGATGTCAGGTGCCCCCTGAAGGGTAGGCTAAGAAATTATGCCAATAAAAGAGCATGCACTAAAATAAAACAATCATCTATAAGCAAATACACCACATAGGTTGTAAAGAATAGAGAAGTACATATAAGTCCACCCCAAGAAAGGGGGATGGTGGGAGGGTAACCTGGACTGCAACAGTGAATACACTTGAACATCTACATTTATGGTAGGTACACAGCTGTACTATGTTCATCGTGCTTCACTGTTGCAGTCATTACACTTGGGTTGAATCGCAAGGCTGAGGTTGGGTGGCTGGGCCTAAATAGAATTAGAAGAGGCTATGAGGCCCTGCAGAACTGCAGTGGCGAAGCCTGCTCTGGATTTAGAGTAAAGGGGTAAGTGGTAGTGCTTTGCAAAAGTGTGCACTGAAGTCCAAGTTGCAGCCTCCAAAATGTCTTTGGTTGGTACTCCTCTGAGGAAGGCTGCTGAAGTAGCTGCTGCTCTGGTTGAATGTGGTCTGATGCCCTTAGGCACTGATTTGCCATGTTGAGAATAGCAGAAACGAATGCAGTTGGCTATCCATTTGGAAATAGTCTGCTTTGAGATAGCTTTTCCTTGAGATCCTGCAGCATATGCCACTAAGAGTTGCTCAGACTTTCTGAAAGCTTTAGTTTTGTCCAAGTAGAAGTGTAGCTGTGTATGTCCAAAGAATTGTAGAAGTCTCTCCCCTTTATTCTGTGGGTTTGCATAAAAGGTAGGCAAGTGAATTGTTTTAAGAGCCACACTGGACACTACCTTAGGCATAAATGTTGGGTTTGTCCTCAGAGAAAAGTACAGTTTTGTACCTACCATAAATGTAGATGTCCGATAGATATGCAACTGCAGTCCTTACCATATGGGTTGTCCTGCGTCAGGCAGCCCTCGGTCGGCCGGATTCCAAAGTCTGGGTCCAACGTCGGCTGATGTCGCCTCCTCCCTGACGTCAGAGCGGCTGGGGTATAAAAGCATCAGCCGACGCCATCTTCCTCAGTGTTTCTTGCCCCAGATGCCAGGTGCCCTCCAAGGAAGGCTAAAATTAAGACTGGATAAAAAATTCCAGACATACACAATAGCAATAAACAGATACACCATAACAGATATCCCCAGCTAAGTATAAAAGGAGGGAAGTGGACCCAATACACAGAGGGGTGGGAGGGAGGGAAAACCTGACTGCAGTTGCATATCTATCTGACATCTACATTTATGGTAGGTACAAAACTGTACTATGTCCTTCAAGAATGCAACTGCAGTCCTTGTATATGGGTTGAATACCATAGCCAAGCTGGGGGTGGTAGACTCTAAGATAAGGATGGTGTAGCTAAAATGCCCTGCAGGACTGCCGAAGCAAAGCCTGCTCGGGATCTGGAATATAAAGGGAGGTTGTAGTGCTTGGAAAATGTATGCACGGAGCTCCATGTAGCAGCTTCTAGAATGTCCTTTGTAGCCACCCCTCTTAGGAAGGCTGTGGAGGTGGCTGTAGCTCTGGTGGAGTGTGGCCTGATATTGGCTGGCACACCCTTTCCATGGAAAGAATAACAGAATCTGATGCAATGTCCAATCCATTTTGAAATTGTTTGGAAATTGCTTTTCCTTGCACTCCAGGAGCGTAAGCTACAAATAGTTGGTCAGACTTTCTATTGGCCTTTGTTCTGTCCAAGTAGTAGCGTAGTTGTCTGTGAATGTCCAAAGTGTGCAGCAGCTTTCCTCTTTATTTTGAGGATTGGGAAAGAAAGTAGGCAGGTGAATTGCTTGATTTAGAGACACCCTGGATATCACTTTTGGCATAAAAGAAGGATTGGTTCTTAAAGAAACCCTGTCCTGATGAAAAATGAGGAATGGAGGTACTGCCATGAGGGCCTGTATCTCTGAAACTCTTCTTGCTGAGGTTATTGCCAACAGGAAAACTGTTTTCCAGGAAAGAAATTGCAATTCTGAAGATGCTGCTGGTTCAAAGGGAGGAAGAATTAATTTTTCCAACACGAAAGTGAGGTCCCATGCAGGCACTGGTGGTTTTCTGGGAGGTTTGATATTCTTTACCCCTCTTAGAAATTGTCTTAGCAAAGGATGTGAAAACACAGGTGATCAGTGTTGTATCTTGCTGAAATTGCTGAAGCGTGTATTTTTATGGAAGAATAGGAAAGTCCATTATGCAGCATGTCTGCCAAGTATTCCAATATCTGTGGGATGCTCATTACTGATGCATCCTGTCCCTTGTTGGTATTCCAGATGTTGAATCTCTTCCATTTGGCTGAATAAGTTTTTCTGGTGGAAGGTCTGCGCGCTTCCAATAATATCTGTTGAACTTCTCTGGAGAGAGAGATATGGGGAGAAATCATGGGACCCTCCAAGCTGTCAGCTGCAGAGTTTGCAGGTTGGGATGAACCGTCCTGTAATTGTGCTGAGTCAAGAGTGGAGACCATTGAGGCAGGGGTCACGGTTTGGTGCAAGTTATGCTCCTTAGTAATGGATACCAGTGCTGTCTTGGCCAATCTGGAGCTATTAAGATGCCTTTCGGTTGCTCTGCTTTGATCTTCAGTAACACCTTGGTCATCAATGGTAGTGGTGGGAATGCATAGATTGTTAGAGAGTTCCAGCTGAATGAGAGAGCATCTATTTTCCAGGCTTGTGGATGGTGTGACCTCGAGCAGAACTTTTTCAGGTGATGATTGAGGAGGGAGGCAAAGAGATCTATGTCCGGCCTCCCCCATGCAGAAGTTATTTGTGCAAAAATGTCTGGATGCAAAACATCCATTCGTGTGGATCCAGGATGTTTCTGCTTAGACTGTCCGCTAGAACATTGTCCCTGCCCGGAACAAACTGGGATTGTAGCTGTATGTTCAGTTTCAGGGATTTTTTCCCAAAGAGTCATTGTTAGTCTGCAAAGGGGGTAAGAATGAGTACCTTCCTGCTTGTTTATGTACCACATAACAGTGGTGTTGTCTGTCTATTAGTAGATGACCTTGTTGAAGATATTTTCCGAAGGCCTCGATTGCATGCATTACTGCTAACATCTCTTTTTGATTGATGTGCAGATGTACTTTCTGGGGAGTCCATTGCCCTTGAATACATCTGCCCTCCATGTGCACCCCCCATCCATGGTCTGAGGCGTCTGTTGTAATGGTTTGGCTTGTTTGAGGCTTGTTGAAAGGCATACCCTTGTTTAACTGGCTTGCTTGGGCCCACCACAAAAATTCCCTTTGTAGACATGGGATGAGTGGGATAATTGCTTCTAAGTTGTGGCTGTGTTGGGACCATAAACTTTTTAGGTACCATTGTAATTTTCTCATGTGTAGTCTTGCCAGTGGAATCAGTAGAATGCAAGATGCCATGAAACCCAGGGCCTGCAGGAATTTCCATGCAGTCATCTGGGTGAGCTATGCTAGGCTTTTGAAGTAATGTGGTAATTGTTCTTGCTTCTCTTCTGTGAGGTAAGCCATTTGTGATTCTGTGTCCAGTTTGGCTCCTAGAAAAGTTATTTGTTGGGATGGCAGTAGTCTTGATTTTTGTAAGTTGACTGTGTATCCCAAAGCCTGTAGTAAGTGAATGACATAATTCAAGTTTTTTGTCAAGGCTTGCTTGCTGTCCGCTTGTATAAGGCAGTTGTCCAGGTAAGGGTATATTTGTATCCCCTGGAGTCTGCAGTGTGCAATTACTGATGCCAGGCATTTTGTGAATACTCTGGGCGCAGTAGATAAGCCAAAAGGCAATGCTGAGAATTGATAATGCTCTGACCCTGCAAGAAATCTGAGGTATCTTCTGCAACTGTGTCTGATTGGGACATGCAGGTATGCCTCCTTGAGGTCCAGAGTAACCAGCCAAGACCCCTTGCCCAGCATGGGAAGGAGTTGCTGTAGCATCAGCATTTTGAATTTTGGTACAATGAGAAAAGTGTTTAGAGCGGACAAGTCCAGTATAGGTCTCCATTGCTTTTCTTTTCTTGGAACAAGGAACAGTCTTGAGTAAAATCCCTGGCCTTGTTCCTGAAGAGGAACCTTTTCTATTGCTTTGATTTGTCTCAGCTTTGAAACTTGTTCGAATGCCTCTGCCCTTTGATTTTGTGGCAGGTTTGGCATGCCTTGTCTTGTTGGTAAAGTATGGAAGTGGAACCTGTAGCCTTGGTCTATTATATGTCAAGAATCCATTTGTCCTTTGTTAAAATGTGCCAATTTTTTGAAAATAAGGATAATTTTCCGCCTAAAGGTGCTTCTCTTTGAGCCTTGGTCGGCGGTGTCAAAGGCAAGTCATTGTGATTGTCCCTGTGGAGCAAGGGAAGTCCCTGCGCCACCTCTCTGATTAGTCAGTTGCCATTGGCGTCCCCTGTAGGAGCCTCTGTATTGCCCTCTTCCTCGGGCACGCCTGTTTTTTCCCCTTTGAAACTTGTCAGTGTCCGGAAAGGACCAGTTCTTAGAAGGCCAATTCCTGTTGAACCTAGGAGGCTGAACCTGGAGGAAATCCTTGACTGTTTGCACTGATTTAGCCTTTTCCTCAGTTGATTTCAACACATCCTGAGCATTAGCACCAAATAGCTTGTGTTTTTCCAGAGGAGCATCTAGAAGCATTGCTTTAACATGATCTGGTAATGGCTGTTCTTTTAACCATGCATGTCTACGTATCACGGCCCCTGTCATAGCTGCCCTACATGAAGCTTCCAATGTATCATATCCACACTGAAGAAAATGATTGTTAACCTGCTGTGTGTTGTGAACCACATCCTGCAAGGCCTTTCTATCTAAAGGCTCAGGAGAGGCTAACTTTTTCTGCAAATCATCCATCAAGAAATCCTGATACTGAAACATATGAAAAAGGCAATTGAGGGCTCCCATGGCAAGTGTGGTTGAGGTATAAACTTTTTTGCCCCACCTCTCCAGGGACCTAGCTTCCCTGTCTGAGGGCAAAGGATTCTTGGCCGTGGATGTTGTCACCCCTTTGGGCCCCTGGGAAATTGTTTCTAGATCAACAGTATGGGCCTTAAAGAAATGTTTGTGAGTTTCAGGAACCCTGTAGTATCTGTCTGGCTTGACAGGAGCAGGGGGGAGAGAATCAGGAGAAGCACTCGAATCTGAGTACACATCATCCAGAACATCTAGTACTGGAGGGACAGCTAAAGGCCTGTGTTGGGGAAGCTTAAGGAAGGTACAAAGCCATTTCCTGGAATCAGAGAATTCCTGGCCTTGCCACTGAAAGTGCTCTCTCATGGAGTGGAGAATTTCCCAAAAAGAAATATCCTCAGGAGGAGAGGCAGAAGGGATAGAATCCTCCACATCTGAATCCTCGGAGGCCTGGAAGGACTCTTCCTGGGTATCTGAGTGATCAGAGTCACCAGAGGCTTCATCTGAAGAAAGGGTGTCTGTATGCTCAACCCTGGGCCTTTTGTCAGAACGTGGCTGAGATCCTCTGTCAGGATGGGCCTGGGAGCTTCTGATTAAAGAAATTAAATCTGCAGCTAAAGACATGATTTGTTTATCAGTAGTGGGCTGAGGCAAAGCTTTAGGAGGGTGAGACTTAGCCTGGCTAGCAGCCTTAGCACGTGTGTAGGCCTTGATAGACATAGGGGGCCTAGCTGCCCCATGTGCTGGAGTAACCTTGTCCACTGGTATGGTCTCAGGCAAATCTTGGGCTTCAGAATCTGGAGGAAAATCAACCACCGGCACCAGCGCAGGCTCCGGGGCCGGAGTGATCGGTAAAGCGGTGTCGTCGGTCCGGAGCGGTGGAACAACCGCCTCAGAAGAGACCGATGCACTCGCGGTAATTTTTGGTGTGGTGTCGGTGGAAGTCGCGGGCCGAGGATGTCGGTCCCGGTCCTTCCGGTTTTTGGAAATATGAGGTGTCGGTAGTTCCGAAGGCATGGTATAAGAGAATTGATCGCCAAAAAAGTCTTCAGCAAACTCTGCCTGGTGCCTGAGGGTGCGCTTATTGAAGCAAGCACAGGCTGAGACGTCGTGGTCTGGGCCAAGGCAGGGGAGGCAGTAAGAATGGAAGTCCTTATGAGGTATTTGTTTACCACAAGACAAACAGTTAACTTTTTCAGTTTTTTTCTGACATCGGCTGAGGCAAGAAAAAGATCCCCAACGGGGTACTTAGCTTTTTTGACTACTTCGGATTCGTAAAACACAGGAGCTGACCGACCGGCAAATGCAAACTGCTTCTGCTTCAGGCACCGCGTGGCAAGAAAGACTGAGGAAGATGGCGTCGGCTGATGCTTTTATACCCCAGCTGCTCTGACGTCGGGGAGGAGGCGACAATAGCCTTAGTCAGACCCAGACTTTGGAATCCGGCCGACCGAGGGCTGCCTGAGGCAGGACAACCCATATGGAAGGACATCCCTGTCCGGATGGAAAATTATGAAAGGTTCAACCGCCATTAGTGCCTGTAACTCTGAGACTCTTCTTGCTGAAGTTATTTCTAAGAGCAGAGCTGTTTTCCATGATAAGAATTTTATTTCAGCTGTATTGGCTGGCTCAAAAGGAGACAGCGTGAGTTTTTCCAAAACAAAGTTGAGGTCCCATGCAGGTATTGGTGCTCTTCTTGGGGGCCTTATGTTTTTGGTACTGCCTTAGTAGTGGATGTGAAAAGATAGGTGGGTCTGTATTGTAATGAGCTGAAATGGCAGAGGCATGGATCTTAATTGATGAAAAGGATAGGCCTTTGTCCAGCATCTCAGTTAGATATTGTAAAATCTGAGGAATATTTGGTACAAGCATGTCAATTCCTTGTGCCCGGTTCCAAGCACAGAATCTCTTCCACTTTTCTGCATATGATTTTCTGGTGCTGGGCCGCCTGAATAACATCCATAACTGCTTTGGAGAGAGGTGTGTTCTGAATGGTTACATTATCCACCATGCAGCCAGATTTAGGGTTCTGAGTTGGCTGTGCAATATCTGATTGTTTTGTTGGGTCAGTAAATGAGCAATTTGAGGTAATGTCCAGGCTGGGCCTTGAGACAAGCTCTTTAGGATTGGGTACCAGTGCTGGCGTGGCCAGTCTGGGGCAATCAGGATCATTTTTGGCTTCTCTTGTCTGACCTTTAGGAGTACTTTGGGGAGGAGAGGTAGTGGAGGAAAGGCATATACTGTAAGGTTTTTCCAGTTGAATGATAGAGCATCCACTTTCCATGCTAGCTTGTGGTAAGTCCTTGTACAAAATCTCTGTAGTTGGCAGTTGTGAGGGAGGCAAATAGATCTATGTCTGGGCATCCCCATTTCCTTGTTGTTATGCTGAATATTTGTGGATCTAGTTTCCAGTCGTGAGTATCCATGAGGGTTCTGCTTAGTTCATCTGCCAGAGTATTTGTCTCTCCTGGCAGGAATTGCGCTTGCAGGTGCACTTGATAAGTCAATGCTGTGTTCCACAAAGTCATGGCTTGTCTGCAGAGGGGGTAGGAATGCGTGCCTCCCTGCTTATGTACCACATGACTGTAGTATTGTCATTCTTTATCAGCAGTTGTCCTGGATGAAGCAGATCCTTGAAGGCTGTCAGGGCATTCTGGACAGCCAGCATTTCATTTAGATTGATATGAAGATGCATTTGGCTTGCGGGCCATGTGCCCTGAATACATTTTCCTGCCATGTGGGCCCCCCAGGCATAATCTGATGCATCTGTTATTGTCTGCCTGGCAGTGGGTAGAGTGAAAGGCTGTCCCTTGTTGTGGTGACAGGCCTGTGCCCACCATTGAAACTCCTGTTGCAGGCAGGGAATGAGGGTAATTAGTTTTTCCAGGCTGTGGCAATGTTGAGTCCAAACACTTTTTAGATACCATTGTAGTTTCCTCATATGCAGTCTTGCATATGGAATTAACAGAATGCCGAATGCCATGAAGCCCAAAGCCTGCAGAATTTTTCTTGCAGATAACTAGGTTTTTCTTGCCAACATTTCTAAGTAAGAAGTCAGTTGCCTTTGTCTGGCATGAGATGAGCCATCTGGGCAGTTGTATTTAAGCTTGCACCCAGGAATATTATCTCTTGTGAGGGTACTAGTTTTTATTTCTTTTCGTTTACTATGTACCCTAGGCAAATTAACAATCTTTTTACAAATGCCAGATGCTTTAGTAGAATGCCCTTGTTCTCTGCTTGAATAAGGCAGTCATCCAAGTAGGGATATATTTGAATTCCTCTTTGTCTGCAAAAAGCAATTACTGGTGCCAGGCATTTTGTGAAGACCCTGGGCGCAGTAGATAAGTCACAGGGCAGTGCAGAGAATTGGTAGTGCATTGAGCCAACTATGAATCTGAGGTATATTTTGCAAGATTGTCTGATTGGGACATGCAGGTATGCCTCTTTTAGGTCCAAGGTTACAAGCCAAGACTTCTTGCCCAGCATGGGCAGAAGCTGCTGCAGTCAACATTTTGAATTTTGGAACGTCCAGAAAAAAGTGTTTAGGATAGACAGGTCCAGTATTGGTCTCCAGGCTTTTTCCTTTCTGGGTACCAAGAAAATTCATGAGTAAAATCCTTGTCCCTGCTCCTGTAGTGGTACTTGCTGAATGGCCCTCATGTCCATGAGGGATGAAACTTGCTTTTGTGCCTCTGCCCATTGATTGTGTGGCAGGTCTGCCATGCCTTTTGCCTTTGGCAGGGTGTGAAATTGGAACCTGTAACCCTGAGACACTATATTCAAGACCCATTTGTCCTGGGTGATCATGTGCCAGTTTTGTGAAAAAAGTGCTAGTTTTCCCCCTAAGGGAGCCTCCAAAATATAAGTGCTTGGTACTGGTAGAGGAAAGTCATTGGGACTGTTTCCTATTAGACTGAGATTTGTCTTCTCCACTTTTGGAGGTAGAAGCACCCCATTGTTTAGGCCTGTATGAGCCTTGGGGCTGGGGTCTGCCTCTAAGGCATCTGTATCCACCTCTTTGTGGCCTGACACTGGAAAGGACCAATTTATTTTGAAGGCCAGTTCCTGCTAAATCTGGGTGGGTGTACCTGTAAGAAATCCTTAACTGCATAGATTTCGCTTTATCCTCCATTTTCTTCAACACCTCTTCTGCCTTAACACCAAAGTATCATGCTGTAATGGAGCATCTAATAATTTTGCTTTAACAAGATCTGGCAGATTCTGTTCCTTTAACCAAGCATGCCTCCTAATCACAGAACCTGTTACAGCGGCCCTACAAGAGGCCTCCAAAGAATCAAAACCACATTGCAAATAAGAAGTTATGTACTCACCATAACGTTCCATCTGAGTAGGTAAACTTAATTTGTCAGCAACCTATGGGTTATCGGATCTGAGCCGGCAGTTTCCAACAGCTAAGATCCGAGCTCCAAGCTCCTCCCCCTTTCCCATAACTCCCTGCCATCCCTTCCTGACCTCAGATCGAGTTTGCCTAAAAGCAAGACTTGCAATCACAACCTGCCTAGTGTAAACTGGGTACAATCCACCATGAAGCAGGAATATCTATGAACATCCTTAGAGGACAGGGGGATGGAGGGAGGGACGGTTGCTGACAAATGAAGTTTACCTACTCAGATGGAACGTTATGGTGAGTACATAACTTCTTAATCTGAAGTAGTTAACTTCATTTGTGCATCAACCTATGGGACAGAGTCCCCAGCTACCTGAATCTTGGGAGGCCCTCGTGGAAGGATGTTCCGGAGCACTGCAGAGCCAAAGGATGCTCTCCCTCTGGAAACCAGATCCAACTTATAGTGGTTTATGAATGTATGAGAAGCCCACATGGCAGCTGAGCAAATGTCATCCAACGAAACTCTAGCCTGAAAAGCAGCAGAGGTAGAAACAGACCGAGTAGAATGGGCATGGACTCCATGAGGAGCAGGCCGGCCAGAACTCTCGTAAGTCGAGAGAATACACTGGGAAATCCACCTGGACAGTGTGACTTTAGAAACAGCTTTTCCCAAACTGAGTTTAGCAAAGGACACAAACAGCTGGTTTGATTGCCTATAAAGTACAGTTTTGTACCTACCATAAATGTAGATGTCCGAGAGGTATGCATCTGCAGTCCTAACAAATGGGTTGTCCTGTCCTCAGGCAGCCCTTCGGTCGGCCGGATTCCAAAGTCTGGGTCTGGCCTCGGCTAATGTCGCACTTCACCCGACGTCACAGCTGCAGTTCTTCGGGTATAAAGGTATCAGCCGACGCCATTTTCCTCAGTGTTTCTTGCCCCAGATGCCAGGTGCCCTCTAGGAAGGCTAAATTTGGATAAATATAAAAGTTTCCAAATAACAGAGAGCAAATAAAAATAAACATGTATATACATATATACAAACAAATACACCATAATGGATTCCCCCAGCTAGCTAGAAGATGGGCAAATACCCTAGGAGTACCACAGAGGGGAAGGAGGGAGGGTAATCCTGACTGCAGATGCATACCTCTTGGACATCTACATTTATGGTAGGTACAAAACCGTACTATGTCCTTCAAGGATGCATCTGCAGTCCTAACAAATGGGTAGAATACCATAGCCAAACTGGGGGAGGAGGTAATAATACGATTATGGTGTAGCTAAGATCCCTTGCAAAACAGCAGTGGCAAAACCTGCTCGGGATCTGGAGTATAAGGGTAGATTATAATGCTTGGCAAATGTATGCACGGAGCTCCAAGTAGCAGCCTCTAAAATGTCTTTGGTAGCCACTCCTTGTAAAAAAGCTGTAGTAGTGGCTGTAGCCCTTGTGGAGTGAGGTCTGATGTTTTCTGGAGTTGCCTGTCCATGGTAAGAGTAACAAAATCTAATGCAATTTCCTATCCACTTAGAGATTGTCTGTTTTGAAATTGCTTTTCCTTCCATTCCTGTTGCGTATGCTACCAGTAGCTGGTCAGTCTTTCTATTGCTTTTGGTTCTGTCCAGGTAGTAGCGCAATTGCCTATGTACATCCAAGGTATGTAATAGTCTTTCTCCCCTGTTCTGTGGATTGGGGAAGAATGTAGGCAGGTGGATAGCTTGGTTTAAAGATACCCTGGAGACCACCTTTGGCATAAAAGTAGGATTAGTTCTCATGGACACTATCTTGATGGAAGATAAGGAAGGGCTGTACTGCCATTAATGCCTGTAATTCAGAAACCCTTCTTGCTGAAGTGATTGCAAGCAGGAAAGCAGTTTTCCATGATAAGTACTGTAATTCTGCTGTTGCTGCTGGCTCAAAAGGAGGGAGTGTCAACTTTTCTAGCACAAAGTTCAAGTCCCATGCGGGCAATGGTGGCTTCCTTGGTGGTTTTACATTTTTGATTCCTCTCAGAAACTGCCTGAGTAGAGGGTGTGAGAAGACTGGAGGGTCCATGTTGTATTCTGCTGAAATAGCTGATGCATGAATCTTAATGGAAGAATAGGACAGGCCATTGTGGAAAAGTTCTGCCAAGTATTCCAGGATGTTAGCTATGTTTACCAGTGACACATTTTCTCCTTTTGCTGCACTCCAAATGAGATATCTTTTCCATTTTGCTGAATAAGTTTTCCTTGTTGAGGGTCTGCGAGCCTCCAAGATAATGTCTTTAACCCTTTGAGATAAATCTGGGTTATTTTGTCTTATGCAATGTTCCAGGCAGCTAGCTGCAGCGTTTTTAGGTTTGGATGCAGGGTTTTGAAGTTGTTCTGTGTTAGCAGTAAGGGAACTAGGGGCAAAGGCCATATTTGTTCCCGAGACATACTCCTCAGTAATGGGTACCAATGCTGCCTCGGCCAGTCTGGAGCTATCAGGATGATCCTTGGGCGGTCTTCTTTGATCTTCAATAGCACCTTGTGCATCAAAGGAAGAGGTGGGAATGCATATGCTGTCAGGTTTTTCCAGCTGAAAGATAGGGAAGTCCACCTTCCAAGCAAGTGGGTGGTATGCCCTTGTGCAGAATTTTTTCACTTGGTGATTGTGTGGGGATGCGAATAAGTCTATTTCTGGTAGTCCCCATTTCCTTGTAAGAGATTTGAAGATGTCTGGATGCAGCATCCATTCGTGGGCATCCGTGGTAGTTCTGCTTAGGATGTCTGCTAGTATATTTTCTTTTCCTGGTACAAATATTGCCTGTAGCTGAATGTTGTAGCTCAGGGCCACATTCCAGAGGTCCATTGCCATCCGGCATAGAGGGTATGAATGTGTGCCTCCCTGTTTGTTGATGTACCACATAACTGTGGTGTTGTCCGTCCTCATCAGCAATTGACCCCGTCGAGGAAACGGTCTGAATGTCTGAATTGCCAGTTTTACTGCCAGCATCTCCTTTTGATTTATGTGTAGGTTCAGCTGGTCTTGAGTCCATAAGCCTTGTATGCACTTGTCCAGCATGTGTGCCCCCCAACCGAGGTCTGAGGCATCCGTGGTGATAGTCTGGCTTGGTTGAGGGCTGTGGAAGGGCAGTCCTTTGTTCAATTGACAGGCCTGAGCCCACCATTGGAATTCTTGCTTCAGGCATGGTATTATTGGAATTTGGGTTTCTAGGCTGTGCTTGTGCTGAGACCATAAATTCCTTAGGTACCATTGCAACTTCCTCATATGTAGTCTGGCATGTGGAATCAATATTATGCAGGATGCCATGTAACCCAGGGCTTGCAGGACTTTCCTTGCTGTTAGCTGGTTCTGCGTTGTTAATGCCATGAAATAAAGAGGAAGGTGCTTCTGCTTTTCTGCTGTGAGGGATGCCATTTGATTTGATGTGTCCAGTTCTGCACCCAAGAAAGTTATCCTTTGGGATGGTATCAGCCTTGACTTTTTGATATTGACTGTGTATCCCAGGGCTTGCAGCAGATGAATGACCTTTTTCAAATCTTTTGCTAATTTGTTTTTGTTGTCCGCTTGTAACAGGCAGTCGCCCAGGTAAGGGTAAATTTGAATTCCCTGAAGCCTGCAATGAGCAATTACTGATGCCAGGCATTTCGTGAATACTCTGGGCGCAGTAGATAAGCCAAAGGGCAATGCTGAGAATTGATAATGCTCTGATCCTGCAAGAAATCTGAGGTATCTTCTGCAATTTGGTCGTATGGGGATGTGCAGGTATGCCTCCTTGAGATCTAGAGTTACCAGCCAAGACTCCTTGCCCAGCATGGGAAGAAGCTGCTGTAGGGTCAGCATTTTGAATTTTGGAACAATGAGATATGTGTTTAGAGCGGACAGGTCGAGAATAGGTCTCCATTGGTTTTCTTTTCTTGGCACCAGGAAAAGTCTGGAGTAAAATCCTTGCCCTTGTTCCATAGACGGTACCCTTTCTATAGCTCTCATCCTTATTAAGTGGTCTATTTGTTCTAGAGCTTTTGTCCTTTGATTTGGAGGTAGGTTTGGCATTCCTCTCTTCCTTGGTAGAGTATGGTAGCGAAACCTGTAACCTTGGTCTATTGTCTGTAAAATCCATTTGTCTCCTGTGATGTGATGCCAGTTTACTGAAAATAAGGCTAGCTTTCCGCCTAAGGGTGCTTCTAGTTGTTCCCTGGTAGGTGATCTCAGAGCCAAGTCACTGTGATTGTCCTGTGGAAGTGGTAGTGGCTGGATCTGTGGCAGTACTTTGCTGGTTGTTAGGCTGCCACTGACGTCCCCTGTAGGCACCTCTGGATTGACCCCTGCCTCTTGGGTGCCTATTCCTGCCTCTCTGTGCTCTGGTGGTGTCTGGAAAGGACCAATTCTTGGAAGGCCAGTTCCTACTAAACCTTGGGAGGCTGGACCTGTAAGAAATCCTTGACTGTCTGGACAGATTTTGCTTTCTCTTCCACCTTCTTCAGCACCTGCTGTGCAGAGGAGCCAAACAAATTGAGCTTATCCATGGGAGCATCTAGGAGCTTTGATTTAACATGGTCTGGTAAGGACTGCTCTTTTAACCATGCATGCCTTCTGATCACTGTACCAGTCATAGCTGATCTAAAGGAAGCCTCCAGTGCATCATAGCCACATTTTAAGGAATGATTACTGACCTGCTGAATGTTATGTACCATTTCCTGAAGAGATTCTTTTGTCTAATGGTTCAGGCGAGGACAGTTTTTTAGTTAACTGATCTAACATAAATTCCTGATACTGGATCATGTGGAATTGACAGTTTAAGGCCCTAGCCGAAAGAGTAGCAGAAGTATAAACTTTTTTACCCCATCTCTCTAAGGCCCTAGATTCCCTTTCAGAGGGGAGGGGGTTTTTGGCAGAGGTGGCTGCTACTGCCTTGGGTCCTTGAGAAATAGTTTCAGGATCTGCAAAAGGAGCCTTGTACAAATGATAATGTGTGTCCGGAACCCTGTAGTACCTGTCGGGCTTAGCAGGGGCCGAAGGAAGAGAATCAGGAGCAGTACAAGCATCATTAAATGCATCATCCACAACAGTAAGAACTGGAGGAATGGCTAAAGGCCTATGCTGTGGCAAATGCAAAAAGGTCCTAAGCCTTTTCCTAGAGTCTGAGAAATCCTGGCCCTGCCATTGAAATTGTTCCCTCATAGCATGCAAGGTTTCCCCAAAAGAAAATTCCTCAGGCGGAGAGGCAGAAGGAATGGAATCTTCTGCATCAGAGTCCTCATAAGGAGAATAAGGGCCCTCTGGAGGGTTTGTATTTTCTGAATCATCAGAGGAGTAATCTGAAGAAACTGGCTCAGGGGGCTCTGCTCTAGGCCTCTTCTCTGGAGGTGGGTGAGAGGCCCTATCAGGGTGAGGTTGGAATCCCCGGATCAAAGAAATGAGATCCTCTGCTAGACTAAGCATTTGAGTACTAGAGCTAGGCCTGTGAGAGGGGGTCTTAGCAGGCACAGTCTTGGTTGATTTTGCTGCTTTAGCCCTGGCAAAAGCCTTAATCGACATGGATGCAGGGGGCCTAGCAGCTCCACGTGCAGGAGTAGATATATCTAAAGGAATAGTATCAGATAAATCCTGTGAACCTGCAAGAGCAGGTGGGATTTCAGTAGCAGTTTCAGCCATGCTGGATGAGGCCTCGGTAGGAGGCAAGCTTTCGGCCGAAGGAAGAACCGTGGACTCTGTTTCAGACGAAACCGAGACACTCGCAGTTGACTTTACTGCGGTTTCGGCCGAAACCGCGGACCGCGAGTGTCGGTCCTTTTCCTTGCGCTTTTTAGTTAATTGCGAAGTCGGAGTTTCCGACGGCATGTTATAAGCAAAAGCGGAGCCGAAAAACTCCTCAGCAAATTCCGACCGACGTCTAAGAGTCCGTCGGTTGAAAGAAGCACAGGCTAGACAAGCTGCTACGTCGTGGTCTGGGCCTAAACAAGGTAGACAGTAAGAGTGGAAATCTTTACGAGGTATTTGTTTCCCACAAGTTAAACAGTTATTCACTATTTCTGACATCGGCTGAGGCAAGAAAGAGTCCCCAACGGGGTACTTCGCTTTTTAGAAGTCTTCGGTAGTAGTAATCTCTGGTTCTGACCGACCGGCACTTGCGAACAGCTTCTGCTTGGCCACGCGGCAAGAAAGACTGGGGAAAATGGCGTCGGCTGATACCTTTATACCCAAAGAACTGCAGCTATGACGTCGGGTGAAGTGCGACATCAGCCGAGGCCAGACCCAGACTTTGGAATCCGGCCGACCGAAGGGCTGCCTGAGGACAGGACAACCCATTTGTTAGGACTGCAGATGCATCCTTGAAGGACATCTGGCTGTTCTGTGCAAATAAAATCTTAACTGTCTGTGTACATCCAAAGAGTGTAACTTGTATTCGCCTTTATTTTGGTAATTGGGAAAGAAGACTGGCAAATTAATAGACTGGTTGATGTTAGAATCGGAAGCAATTTTGGGGAGAAGAGAGGGATTGGTCCTGAGGAATACCCTATCCTTGTGGAAAGTCAAGTACGGTGGCTTGGCACAAAGGGCTTGAAGCTCCGAAACCCTTTTCGCCGAAGTAATAGCAACCAGAAAAGCCGTTTTCCAGGATAAGAATTTGAGATCTACTGAAGCAGCAGGCTCAAAGGAAGAAGCTGTTAAGGCCTGGAGTACCAACGATAAGTCCCAAGGAGGAATTACATCCTTCACCAGAGGCCTTAGTAAGAAGGTGCTTTTTAAGAAGGCCTTACACAATCTGGATGAGGTCAAAGGGCTAAGATCACATCCAACATGGTAATAAGTGATTGCCGCCAACTGTACTTTGACTGTGGAAGAGCTAGCCCCTTGATCAAATAATCCTGACAGAAAATCCAGCACAGCTGGTAACCGAGCTGAGAAAAGGTCCAGCTTCTGACGTTCTGCCCAAATAGAAAAACATTTCCATTCGCTACGATAAACTTTCCTAGTAGACGGCTTGTGAGCAGCCACTAGGATCGCTTTGACCGGGGAAGAGATACCGGGAGTCCTAGCCCACAGTGGAACTGGATCAACCAAGCCATGAGCTTGAGGTTGTCCAGGTTCGGGGCAGACAGGCCCAAAGAGTGAGATATCAGATCCGGGACAGGATCTAGAATCCAGGGAGGATTCACTAGATGAGACCATAGATAAGGGAAACAAGCCCGACGAGGCCAGAATGGGGCAATGAGGATTATAGTGCTCCCCAACCGTCTGGCTTGCTGCAGAAACTTCAACATGAGGGGAAGAGGCAGTTAAGCATAAAGTAGACCGGGTGGCCAAGCATGCACCAGAGCATCTCTTGGTGATTCCCCGGGTGGGGGAATTAGAGCGAAGTAGGTGTTGCACTTCGTGTTTGAAGGAGAGGCGAAAAGATCGCAACAAGGTTGACCCCATTTGGAGAAGATCTGCTTTGCTACTTTGGGATTCAGAGACCCCTCATACGGCAAGAGTATGGTGCAACTCAATTTGTCCGCTAGGATGTTGGACCGGCCCGAAATGTGAGTCGCTATGAGAAAGCGGTTGGTGGAAATCGCCCATTCCCAAACTGTCATGGCCTCTCGACAAAGTGGATAGGACCTGGTTCCCCCTTGCTTGTTGATATACCAAATGACTGCCATGTTGTCCATTTGGATCACAATAGTCCCGATGGGAAGAAGGCTCTGAAGTGCTTGCAACGCTAACAGCACCGCCCTCATCTCTAGGACATTGATATGCAGTGAGGTCTCTGTCTGGTTCCACGTGCTTTGGACAGTCCTGCCGAAACAATGCCCCCCCACCCGAGGCGAGAGGCGTCCGTGGTCACTGTGGGTAGGGGAGGGGACAGAGAAGGGGCGCTCCTTTTGGAGGTCCGGAGATTGGAGCCACCATAAGAGGGCACACCTGCAAACCCTGCTGAGAGGGACAGGATGGCTCAGGGGATAACGCAGGAAGGACCATTGGACTTGGAGGGTCCACTGCAGAATTCTCATGTTTAGGCGCACCATGGGAAGGAGATTGATGGTAGCCGCCATCAAGCCTAGGGCCCTCAGGACCAATTCTGCCGGAGGGGTTGGGCAATGAAGAATGGCCTGCACATGGAGTCTTAGAGATCACATCCGGTCTGGAGTTAAGAAGGCTAAGAACTGGTTTGTGTCCAACCTTACTCTGATAAAATCTATGACCTGAGTCAGGAGCAGGGAGGATTTTCCAGCGTGGATCGTGATCGCCAGCCAGGGAAGCTAGGTGAAGAAAGAAATTCCTGGCTGTGCAGAGTAGATGCCTTGTGGGGGCGGTCAGGAGCCAGTCGTCCAGGTATGGAAAGACCTGAATTCCCTGGAGTCTCAGGTGGGCCGCTACCAACGCTAACACTTTGGTGAACACCCAGGGGGGCCGTGGTGAGACCAAAGGGGAGGACCCTGAATTGGTAATGGCTGGCTCCTAGCCTGAAGCGGAGAAACCTCCTGGATCTTCTGTCCATCAAGATGTGGTAGTATGCATCCTTGAGGTCTATGGAGCACATCCAGTCATTCTCCTGCAAGAGGGGGAGAATGGACTGAAGAGTGACCATCCAGAACTTTTCTTTGGCTATTGCTAGGTTCAAGAGGGATAGGTCGAGGATTAGTCTTAAGTACCCCATCTTTTTCGGCACCAAGAAGAACCTGGAGTAAAAGCCCAATCCATACTGGTCTGGGGGGACGTGCTGGATCACTCCTTTTTCTAGCAGCTGACGAATTTCTGCAGCTGCAGCCTCCCTCTGATCGGGTGGGACATCAGGGAGGCGCCTGGGTCTGAGAGGGGAATGGAGAAACGGAATCTCGTAGCCTCTGGATATAATTCGAAGCACCCAGAGGTCTGTCGTGATGGACTCCCAAGCTGCTAGATGCTTTGAGAAACTCCCCCCCCCCGACTGCCTCCAGAATGGAGCAGTCGGGTAACCCCTCAGGGTTGCTGCATGGGCCAATCAGAGAAAGGTTCTCTGGACCCAAAGTTCTTCGGGCCCCCTCTGCCTCTACCATCCACCCTGTCCTCCTCTGCCTCTGAAAGACGGGGTGTCCAGAGCGAAACGGGATTGCTGAGACTTTCAGAACCACATCTTCTTCTGTCCCTTTTGGTTCTTTGAGAAGGACCTCTGGGGAGCAGAGAAGTGGACTCCGATGGCAGACGTCTTCCCGTCCTTCTCTCTCTGGACCAAGGTATCACGTACTGTCTTGCAAAAGAGGGCAGAACCATCAAACTGGGCATTAGCGAATGACGCCTTTAAGGGTTCCACGAAATCACAGTGGCGGAGCCATGCCTGTCGCCTTAGGATGACGCCTGCTCCACTAGCTCTAGCAGCCCCTTCCGTAGCATGGGACAGTAGCCACATAGAGGTATTGGAAATCGACCTGACAGTGGCCATTTGGGTAGAGTACACCTGTTTGTCCTCAGCCGACATGGACTCTGGGGGCGACCCAGCGTATTCTTTAGTAAGATCCCGTTGGAGCCGTATGATGTGTGCCATGTAGTTCAGCGACCTTATGGAGAAGGTAGTTGAAGCAAACATCCGCTTCCCCAAACGGTCCATCGCCCGAGACTCCTTGTCAGGGGGATGGACCGAGGGACTCTCCTGGGCCAGTTCCCTTTTGGTGGCTGCTGCCACCAACATGGCATCTACGGGGGTTCCCTTACTCCAATGTGACCTGTCCAAGGGAGGGCTGAGAATTCTGTCAGGCCTCTTAGGGACGGGCTCCACAGTGTCTGGCTCCTTCCATGCCCTGGTAGTGATCAAATCTACCAGGGTATCGGCTGGAGGGGACACCCAAGAGGTAGACGGGCCTGCTTCAAACACCTCCAGGAACAGACTCGTCCGAGGTAGGCTTTGGGGCAGACCACCCCCCCGATCCTGAGCATTTCAATGATGTCTCCAAATGAGATGTCTTCGGGGGTGATCTTGGGGAACCTTCCCCCTTCCTCCAAGTCCGTGTCCTCTGTCAAGGACTCAGAGGAGTCCAAGTGCCTCCTCTTGCACTTGCGTTTGTGAGGAACTTCCTCGGGGGGCTGTCCGAGGAGGCCTCACCAACCACGTCCTGTTCCAACAAGGGAATGATCTGGGACGTCTGAGCAGGCTGTCCCTGGGGCCGGGTGATGGAAGTCGGACCAGTTTGCGAGGGAGTATAGGGTGGAGCGGTAGCTAAGGCCGGAGGCCTGGAATCCCTTGACAGAACCCTCTCCACCACGTCGAAAGCCGGAGAGCCCCTCTCCCTAGGATCCGAGAGCAGACCCTCCCTCGGATCTGACGAGCAGATCAGGGCCAGAGCCGACGCAATCGGATCCGAAGGGCCAGTACGCTCCGACCTACCCAGAGCCGAAGGCATACTGACCTTCTCGGATCCGAAGCTCAACTCTCAACTCAGAGAGCCTGGATCCGAAGAAAAGGGACCCAACAGGCTCGAGGGCGCTGTCGGCACCGAAGTACCCGATTCCATCTGTGCCGACATTCCCCCGGCTCCGACGCTACTCTGCTCCATAGACCTTGAACCCAGAAAGCGGGTCGGGGAAGGAGCAATCTGGGTGAAAAAAGGGGTCAAGCTCCCCCCCGGAAGGGGGGAGGCAGGAGCACTCCCATCTGCAGCTGGGCCTGGAGGAACCTTCTCATTATCCGGTCCAAGTCTGCATCTGTTAGGCTTCTCGTGGACCTGGAAGAGGCCACCGAGGCGGGACGAGAGTGCCGCCTCAATGACTTTGAAGGAGCCCGGGCCTCATCCTCCTCCAGCCCTGGCGAAAAGCTGGGAGAACAGAGCCGGGAAGGAGAAGGCCCGGACGTCCCGAGGGGAGAAGCTCGCTTGGCTGGCGGGGCTGAAGCAGAGGCTTCGGCCCGCCGCTTGTGTTTTTCTCGGCACTTCTCTCTCCTGACTTCCCTGTCCTCCTGGCCCAAGGTGGGAGGTTGAGTCCTGGCCAGGGGAAGGGAAGTATCCATAGGCGCTGAGCCACAGAGGAACCGGAGGATGGAGCAGAGTCTGGGGGCAGAAGTCCCACCAGAATCAGCTTCGACCTCCGGTCCCTGATAGCCCTGGGGTTGAACGCTGCACAAATAGAGCAGCCAGAAGACAGATGTTCAACCCCCAAGGCATATAATGCACCGAGAGTGTGGCCATCAGCCAGGGAAAGCTTATGGCCATACTCGGAACACTTGAAGAAAGTTTTGGCGGCCTCAGACATGACAACCTAAAATCACACACACTAGGCCCCAAAACCACACACAAACACACTAACGCTTTGACGAGAAACGGGGGAGGGAAAGGCCAACAATTACACTAAACTAATGGAAAGATCACAAAACTCACATAAAAAACTAACTAGTAGTAGAAAAGATTTTTCTCACAGAAAAAACTTACGAAGACCTGGAAGCTCGAGATCAAGCTGCTGGTGTAACTGCGGCAAACTAGATCTGAGGTCAGGAAGGGATAGCAGGGAGTTATGGGTAAGGGGGTGGAGCTTGGAGCTCGGATCTTAGCTGTTGGAAACTGCCGGCTCGGATCCAATGTGGAGCCAATAACCCATAGGTTGATGCACAAATGAAGTTAACTACTTCAGATGTACGTTTTCCCACTTGTTCAGCTGGATGCAATAAATCCTGCATTTCCTTGATTTCTGGACATTCAGAGCTAGTCAACATTTTCTGTCTTAACAGTGACATTAAGTATTACTGATATTTAAGCATCTGAAATTGACAATTTAAAGTCCTTACAGCCAAAGTAGCAGAAGTATAAACATTTTCCCCTATCTATCCAGTGCCCTTGAATCTCTATCAGAGGGAACAGGGTTTTTAGCAGTGGAAGCCTTGACCTCCTTAGGACCCTGAGATATGGTTTCTGGGTCAGCAGCAGGGTTTTTGTATAAAAATTTATGGGAGTCTGGGACCCTGTAGTATCTGTCTGGCTTAACAGGTGCAGGGGGTATAGAGTCTGGAGACAGGCCGGTCTCTTAAAAAGCATCATCTACAATGTCCAGAACAGGGGGAATAGCAAGGGACCTGTGCTGAAGTAAAAGAAAATCTGAGCCTTTTCTTAGATTCTGAATAATCCTGGCTCTCCCAATGAAAGTGCTCCCTCATAGTATGCAGGGTTTTCCCCAAAGGAGTAATCTTCAAGAGGAGAAGCTGAAGGAATAGATTCTTCAGCATCAGAATCCTCATAGGGAGGAAGGGAGTATTCCTGTTCAGAGGAGGAATCTGAGGAAATGGAAACCTGATCTGAAGATTCATATTCTGTCTCTTGCCTAGGCCTCTTATCAGGAGGGGGATGGGAACTCCTGATCAAAGTAATAAGGTCTTCGGCCATTTTGAGCATCTGTTTTTTAGGCATGGAAGTCTGTCCAGGAGAATGCTGTACTTGTTTCTTTGTCTTTAGAGCTGCTTTAGTCTTTGGCTTTGAAGCTGAAGATGGCTTTACATACAACTGTGTAGGTCTGAAAACACCCTCAGAAGCCAATGCCTGCACAGCGGCTCCGGACCCATCTGAGGGAATAGTTTGAGGATCCAATACCTTGAGTTTCCAGAGGCCCAGTCGGCTCCACGAGGGAGTCGGAAGCGGCCTGTGGCTCTGAGGTAGCGGGTGTCGGGCTGCGAAAGCACCTCACTGAGAACTGGCGAACCAACGACTAGCTTAGCGGAAGCCTCATCGTCTGTTTTGGACCTCAGATGCATGTCCCTGTCTTTATCCTTGCGTTTTTTATAAACTCCGGTCGTCGGCTGTTCCACCGGCATTGTATAATTGAATCTTCGGCCGAAGTAATGAAAGGCAAAATCGTACAGATGCTTAATAGCGCGTTGGTTAAATCTAGCACAAAACAGACAACAAACGACGTGGTCAGGGCCTAGGCAAGTAATACAGTAAGAGTGAAAATCCTTATGAGGTATTTGCTTCCCACAAGAAATACAATTGTTAACTTTTTCTGACATTGGTCTGGAGCAAGAAAAAAAGTTTCCCCAATGGGCTACTTAGCTTTAATGAAGACTTCGGATCTGAAATTCGAATTTGAAAATCTCTGGAGTCGGCCGACCAGCACTTGTAAACTGCTTTTGCTTCGGGCACCGTGTGGCAAGAAAGACTGAAGAAAATGGCGTCAGCTGCATCTTTTATACCCCTGGCACACTGACGTCAGGGAAGAGGTGACAGCAACCGACGCCAGACCAAGACTTTGGAATTCAGGCCGACTGTGGGTAGCCTGCCAGCAGGATAACCCAGGTGTAATGACTGCAACATTGAAACACGAACATCGGACTCCAATGGCAGACAGTCTTTCCCTCCTGTTCACACCTGGTCAAGGTTTCCTTCACTTGATGTCCAAAAAGGGATGAGACATCAAAGGGGGTGTTAAAGGATGACTTGAAGGGCTCCACGAATGAACACAAGCACATCCAGGAATGTCTTCCAAGAGCGATTCCTGTACCCGCTGCCCTATTTGTTCCATCAGCTGCATAGGATATGAGACGCATGGATGAGTTGACAACAGAATTTACTGTAGAAAGCTGGGCAGCAACTTTGTCAGAGGTACCTGCAGCTACTGTACCCTGAAGAGAATCTCCCAACTCCTTAAGGAGATCTCTTTGCAACCTAGTAAAATGGGTTTAGTAGTTCAGTGAACGGAGAGCAAAAGTCGCTATACTGAACATGCATTTCCCAGATCTATCCATGATCCTAGATTCTCTATTAGGAGCATGGCTAGACGAGGAAGTCTCAGACATTTCCTTTTTGGTGGCCACTGCCACCACCATGGCATCAACTGGGACTCCGGTTAAGAAAGTTTTGTCTGGTGGGGCTGATATAAACTTGTTAGGCCTCCTAGGGACAGGCTCCATGGACTCCGGTGACTCCCATGCCCTTCAAGAAATCAACTGCATGAGCTCATCAAAGGGTGGAGATGCCCAAAAGGTGGAGGGTTGAGACCCGAAAAACTTCAGGAAAACTGACTCATCCTCAGTAGAGCTTTTGGACTGCCAATCACCGCTCTGCCTAAGGATCTCAAGTATCTCAGCAAAGGAGATAGCCTCAGAGGGGGACAGTGGGGATCCTTTGGACTCATCCAAGTCAGTGTCAGATGTTATATACTCCTGTGGGGAGTCCAAGTGTCTCCTCTTGCACAATCTCTTCCTGAGGACTTCCACAGTGGGAGCCTCTGGGGAGGTCTCGGAAGAGCAGGGGGCACCCTGTGAGGTGACCCCAAGGCTCTGGGTCTCTGCACTTAGCCTGGATGATGGAAGAAGCAGACAGGCGCTTTAGGGGATGAAGAAGCAAGGCCTGATGTCGAGGATGTCTTGGGGGACAAAGCTCTCCTCATGGCTTCGAAGGTACCACAGCTCCGATGGGAAGGAATAGACTGATCCGAGGGAGCCATCAA
The DNA here is from genome assembly GCF_019279795.1 of Protopterus annectens. Taxonomy (NCBI): domain Eukaryota; kingdom Metazoa; phylum Chordata; order Ceratodontiformes; family Protopteridae; genus Protopterus; species Protopterus annectens. The sequence goes on from NC_056738.1 coordinate 402,193,566, forward strand.
ACCCTCCCGCACCGAGGCAGTGGGCTCCGAGCCAGAGGTAGGAGCTGGACTCATCTGAACCGAAGCCCCGAGAGGAAGAGTTGGCACCAAGTCGGTCCGACTATCCTCCCTGGACCTGACTGGAGAGTCTCGACTCCTAGAGTCTCCAGTCAGAACTGAGGGCATCAGAGTGGATGTAGCAGAGGACACTTAAGTTGGTCTCCGCTCCAAAGGCTCCACGATCAGCAGGTCTGCATCTTCTGGCTCTGAAAGGCCAATACAGCTCAGAGGAGTAGCCAAAGCAGTAGTCGTCTTCAGCTCCGAAGCCACTTGGGTCAGAGCCGACGATTTAGCAAGGCCTGGTGCCTCTAAAAGCTTCTGCATCAATCGATCCATATCCAAATCTGAAAGGCTGACAGACCTAGATGAATGCACCGATGGTGCAGACTGGAGCAATGGTGACTGAGGCACTTCAGATACTGGCTCCAAGGCTGTGGGTCAGCTCCAAAAAGAAGAGACAGTCAGCACCGAAGTCTGTGGAGCCGATGTCGCAGAGTCATCAGACTTTTTTGATTTTTTTTAAGTGCTTGGAGTCCTTAGATTCAACAGAGGACTTAGAAGATTTGCTGGCCACATCCTGGTCACTCAAAGCCTCTTGAAAGGGATTCAGACACAAAAATCACAATAATAAACTGGTAAAAATGCAAAAAATACAAGTTGAAACAACTTAGAAAAAAGCAGAGCACGGGCTTTAATAACTAAGCGCTTTTGGTTAGCAAATTGCTTAACCTTCATCAGACAAAGAGACAGTGCTCACCACTTGGTTTAAGTAATGATTACAGCAAATTGAATAATTAGATAACCAAGAGGTGAACCTCCCACTACTCTAAATATAATACATCAACACTCTCTATCCACTTAAAAACTCCATACAAACAAAAATATAAACAAAAATATATAAAAACTGTTGTAAATTAAATCTCAAATTTAAAAAGTAATGTTCCATAAAGTAAAATAGGATATATTGACTAAAACACTAAAATGTCAACCAACTAAGCTATACACTGGTTCCTTAAAACTTAAACTTTATGCAGGGTTTATGCATACTATGACATTTCTTTAGAAATTAAACACTTATTCAAAACTAAGCATTAATAAGATCTATAATTGTGCCTGTTCATAATTACACTTCTAGGAAATTCAAGTTGATGTAAATACAGTTGACTATGAATAACTGAATCATTTTATCTCTGAAGTGCTTTTAATTTAAGTATACATCTTATTGATGCCAATTCATTAAGCCCTGGTGGAAAGTGTGCATCTGTTCTCAACTGCCAAAAAAGTTCCTGTTCCTCAAGATGCAATTGCCAGGGTCCTCCCCTAAAGCTATTTTCAATCATTTGCACTACACAAAATCTAAAATTATGCTCTGGACATTCAAGGATATGTTTTGCAAGTGCATTTGTTACATCCCCCCTTCTCCATAGCATATAAATGCTCATAGACTCTCTTCTTAAATTTTCTCTCCGTTTTTCCTATGTAATAGGAAGGGCAGTTCTCGCACAGAGCCACATAAATGACCCCTTTAGAGTCGCAATTAAAATTCCCTTTTAGATTGTAAACCTTGTTGTTAATATAAATCGTCTTATCCACAAGCATGTATCTGCATTGCAGGCACCTCCCACATTTTCTCATTCCTACCCATTCCTTTTTTGATCTAAAAAAAGGCCTTTCAACTAGATTTTTAAGGTTAGTGCCTCTTCTATATGTAAACTTGGGATAGGTCCCTAAACTTTTTACCATAGCCCTATCCCCAAGAATAAACTTCCAATTTTTGGAAACGATGTTTCTTATTATACTATGATCTAAACTAAAGGTAAACAAGAAATTAATGTGAGAAGGGGAAAGGGGGCCACCCATAATGTTAACACTAGTTGATCTACACATTCTACCTCCACTAAGAAGAAGTTTAAAATGCCCACTTGACCTCTTTTGTTGTACTTCCAGCATAATTTCTATGATGAGCTTCTCAGGGTAACTGCGGATGAGAAACATGTTTAACATCCTTTTACATTCATCCAAGAAGTCTACTTCCTCTGAAATCCTCCTCGCTGCCCGAACAAATTGACCCTTAACTACGCTCCCTTTCTGATGAAAAGGATGGCAGCTGAAAAAATGTAAATAACTATTTGAGTGGGAAGGCTTCCTATAAATTAAGGATTTGAATTTGTTGTTAAATATATCTTTAACTAGTTTAACATCCAGGAAGCTTATTTCATCGTACCCTATAGTGTGTGTAAATTCCAAAAAAGATGTCCCCGAAATATATGTCATAAATTCAGGAATGATTTCAGGTGGCCCTTTCCAGATAAAACACATGTCATCTTGGTACCTAGTGTACCAAGTGACATGAAGTTTAAACAAATCACTATTCAATAGATGTTGTATTATATTTAGTTAGAGTAGTGGGAGGTTCACCTCTTGGTTATTATCTAATTATTCAATTTGCTGTAATCATTACTTAAACCAAGTGGTGAGCACTGTCTCTTTGTCTGATGAAGGTTAAGCAATTTGCTAATCGAAAGCGCTTACAATTATTAAAGCCCATGCTGTGCTTTTTTCTAAGTTGTTTCACTTGCATTTTTACCAGTTTATTATTGTGATTTTGTGTCGGATTTTGTTGGAGTATGGCAAGTGGAAACAATGCTGTTGGAGAGAGCGAGCATGATGGGGCTAACTCACAACTGCCGTTATTCACACAAGACAGTCATCGAGCAAGTTCTTGACAAACACTACTCAAATTACGAATGCTGACGGTAATCTTACCGTCCTGGTCAACCTGTTACTAAATAGAGTGGAATTACTTACGCAGAAAGTTGAACTGTGTACGCAAAGAAATCCTAACAATAATTTTGTATCTATGGGAAGTGAAGGAGGTGCACCGAGTAGCACCATTGGAGTTCCTGTTCCTGTATCCAGAGCGTCCCCTGGTCATGCATCCTATGAGACAACTGCACTAATTGCCAATAATCAAAATTTGAGGGATGTGCAACCCAACAGCTGTCCTGAGTCTCGCATCAATATTCTGAGAGCTGGTGAGGATGTCACCAATTTGCAACGAAGGGAGGCAGGGAGAAATCCGAATATGACTCCAGACAGCATTCTACCTTCCATGGCTAACTTCCTGGGTAAGAAGGACTTTTTTGTTTCATCTTCTACTGGTGAAACAGCCAATATTAATAATGGTACTGCTGGTAACAACTTTTTGGATAGCTTAAATGAATTTGATGGTAAACTATTCCGTTGTAGGAAGCTACAGTTGGAGGTAGCATACCTACAAGAATGCATTTCTAATAAGGTCGTTCCAAAGGGTTTGAGACAATGGCGTTCCCCTGCAGGGCTCCTGAGGGATTCTACTTATCAAGAACTGCTCAACTTGTCTGATAAGCAAGGGTTCGAATTTTTGGCCTCTTTAATTAATTTTTATGGAGCTGAAATGGTCACCTTAAGGCAGGAATTAGAAGTTTTGGAAACACGTTTGGTGCAAGATAATGATTTTGTTAGATATAAATATGACTACTTGAGAATTTTCTCTAGTATTGATGCATCAATTTCCAAGCTAGTGTTGCATAAAAAACGTAAGATGGACAGGGATATTTTGGATTACTCCAACAATAAAGCCTACCCCCCCTCCCCCTTTTGTTTGAGCAAATGGGGAGGCTTCTAAAAATAACTTTAACTTTGACGGGGAGTCCAGCAACGATGAACAGGGTACTGTTCGTCGGAGTGAACGTATAAGGGATCGGAATAATGGTAGTGATGTGGAGAGGCAAGACCAAAATACAAGAACGGGAGACAATAATCAACAAAATTTTCCCAAGGACACGCATGTTCCCAACAACAACAATGGGAGATCCAACAACAGGAGACAACCACAGAGGAAGAGGAAAACGAATCAGCAAAGGAGATGATCACACGTATAAATACAGGACCAAATATACTTCAAGCCACTAATAGTGACTTTAAAATTTACAATTATATGGTCTTTACTATTGAACCAGCTCTTATTGACTTTTTCTCTCGTGGCTTTTCTTTTGTACCAGATAAAAGATGTGACTTAGTGAAAACTTTAGTTGACTTTAAGTTGTATGTGCGCAAATCAAATCTTGCAGCTTCTTTAGGTAACACACCTGGATTATTAAATCCACTGAGTGTCCAGTATTTTTAACCCTCCTGTTACTGGTGTGCTCAGCGTTTTTGAAAGAATGTGTGAACTTGATTTTAGACAGATGTTTAGTGAGAAAAGAACCAAACATAAGATAATAAGTAATATATCTAATTATGAATTAGATTTTATCACACTTCTAAACGAATGCAGAGTGCGGATCATGAAACCAGATAAGGGAGGGGGTCTTGTCTTTATGGATGAATACGTTTACGATGACAAAATGTTGGCTCACCTGCAATCAGATACTTATTTGGCAGCAAGTGTAAATGAACTTAACATTGCATATAAAAACATCAGAGGAGTCTTAGACGACCTTTTCTTGGAGGGTAGCATTGATTGTGATACCCTTCATTATCTGACTATAACAGCACCCAAGGTCCCTATAATTTTTGGCTCTCCAAAAATACATAAGAATTTAGTAGACCCCCCATTAAGGCCCATAGTGGATGGGCGTGGATCCATCACATATGCGTGTGCAAAGTATATAGACAATATTCTAAAACCATATATTAACAAAGAAGCACAGATTTGTAGGGACTCTTGGGAGTTTTTGGAGAGTCTTAATAGTATTGAGCTTCATTCTGACCTAATTTTCCTTGTAGTAGATGTAAAAGACTTATATACTGTAATTCCCCATAATGAAGGTATTGAATGGACTAGAGAGTTTCTGTTAGAGAGGAAAGCGCCCAATGACATCATTTACCTGGTGGGCACTCTACTGGATATAGTTTTGAAAAATAACTTTGGTTTTTAAAAATCAAGTGTACCTGCAGAAGACAGGTATAGTGATGGGCTCTCCGTGTGGATGTAGCTTCGCTAACAGTGTTATGGCCCAATGGGAGCACAAATATCTATTGAATAGTGATTTGTTTAAACTTCATGTTACTTGGTACAGTAGGTACCAAGATGATATGTGTTTTATCTGGAAAGGGCCACCTGAAAACATTCCTGAATTTATGACATATTTCGGGGACGACATCTTTTTTGGAATTTACACACACTATAGGATACGATGAAATAAGCTTCCTGGATGTTAAACTAGTTAAAGATATATTTAACAACAAATTCAAATCCTTAATTTATAGGAAGCCTACCCACTCAAATAGTTACTTACATTTTTCCAGCTGCCATCCTTTTCATCAGAAAAGGAGCGTAGTTAAGGGTCAATTTGTTCGGGCAGCGAGGATGATTTCAGAGGAAGTAGACTTCTTGGATGAATGTAAAAGGATGTTAAACATGTTTCTCATCTGCAGTTACCCTGAGAAGCTCATCATAGAAATTATGCTGGAAGTACAACAAAAGAGGTCAAGTGGGCATTTTAAACCTCTTCTTAGTGGAGGTAGAATGTGTAGATCAACTAGTGTTAACAACGTTATGGGTTGCCCCCTTTCCCCTCCTCACATTAGTTTTTTGTTTACCTTTAGTTTAGATCATAGTATAATAAGAAACATAGTTTCCAAAAATTGGAAGTTTATTCTTGGGGATAGGGCTATGGTAAAAAGTTTAGGGACATATCCCAAGTTTACATATAGAAGAGGCACTAACCTTAAAAAATCTAGTTGAAAGGCCTTTTTTAGATCAAAAAAGGAATGGGTAGGAATGAGAAAATGTGGGAGGTGCCTGCAATGCAGATACATGCTTGTGGATAAGACGATTTATATTAACAACAAGGTTTACCATCTAAAAGGGAATTTTAATTGCGACTCTAAAGGGGTTGTTTATGTGGCTCTGTGCGAGAACTGCCCTTCCTATTACATAGGAAAAATGGAGAGAAAATTTAAGAAAAGAGTCTATGAGCATTTATATGCTATGGAGAGGGGGGATGTAACAAATGCACTTGCAAAACATATCCTTGAATGTCCAGAGCATAATTTTAGACTTTGTGTAGTGCAAATGATTGAAAATAGCTTTAGGGGAGGACCCTGGCAATTGCATCTTGAGGAACAGGAACTTTTTTGGCAGTTGAGAACAGATGCACACTTTCCACCAGGGCGTAATGAATTGGCATCAATAAGATGTATACTTAAATTAAAAGCACTTCAGAGATAAAATGATTCAGTTATTCATAGTCAACTGTATTTACATCAACTTGAATTTCCTAGAAGTGTAATTATGAACAGGCACAATTATAGATCTTACTAATGCTTAGTTTTGAATAAGTGTTTAATTTTTAAAGAAGTGTCATAGGATGCATGAACCCTGCATAAAGTTTAAGTTTTAAGGAACCAGTGTATAGCTTAGTTGGTTTACATTTTAGTGTTTTAGTCAATATATCCTATTTTACTTTATGGAACATTACTTTTTAAATATGTGAGATTTAATTTACAACAGTTTTTATATATTTTTGTTTATATTTTTGTCTGTATGGAGTTTTTAAGTGGATGGAGAGAGTGTTGATGTTGTATTATATTTAGTTAGAGTAGTGGGAGGTTCACCTCTTGGTTATCTAATTATTCAATTTGCTGTAATCATTACTTAAACCAAGTGGTGAGCACGGTCTCTGTCTGATGAAGGTTAAGCAATTTGCTAACCGAAAGCGCTTACAGTTATTAAAGCCCATGCTGTGCTTTTTTCTAAGTTGTTTCACTTGCATTTTTTGCTCTCTTGAAAGGGATGTTTAACCAAACCCCTGTCCATTAACTTCCTTTTCCTCTCTAACAACACTCTTGATGAAAAGGAATGGCAGATAGCACAAGATTCTTTTAAGTGGACAGCCCCTAAACAATACACACAGGTAACATTGTCCATCAGTCACTGACATTTTCTGATTGCATTCTAGGCATTTTTTAAAACCAGACTTGGGATGTTTGTCCTTATCCACCATAACAACTACTTTAACAAGCAAACCAGATATTAATACAGCTACTAGGCTCTAAACACACACACACACACAGAAACGAGCCTGAGATAAAGAATCAAAAAAATTTTAAACTAGAAAAAGGCTGTATATAGCTACTAGAAATTAAACGCATTAAACGCACTCTACAGAACCTATGGCCAAAAACACACGAGGCCAAAAACAGAAAAAGGCTGTTTATAACCACTAAAAACTATTTAAACACATGCTCTAAGAGATAACTAGGCCAAAACACACAAGGGCGATATTTTAGAGAGTAATAACACATTAGAAGGGGAACTTCAAGGAAGCTAACTATCCTAAGTCAAAAGTTTAGAAAAAATTATTTAACTAACTGCTAAACAGAAAAGTTTTTAAATTGTACTGGCCCGAGCTTGCACTGGAACCTCCGATCAGATGCCTCTGTAAACTAACTTTGAGGTAATTCACAGTGCATCATGGGATAGGGGCTTGGCCTCAAGCTACTGGAAGACCTCAAACTTTGCATGTGGCCGTACCGGAGCTGATGGATTGGCTCCAAACCCATCAGTCAAGAATGAACGGGAAGACTGAACAACTTCACATCAAATATTTGGAAAGGAATACTGAACTGAACCAGGTTCCTAGGGGGTTGAGATTACGGAAGTTGCTCAACGGTGCTGCTGATAACCATGAGTTTCTTGAAGAACTTGAACTACTCTAATACAGCTGAAATTCATGATCAACTATAACATCAAAATGGAAGTAGGGAGCTTGATATTCATATCGATTGTATTTCCAATGATTTATTCACACAAGTTAAACACGAATTTGAACAAACGTTTGCTCGTGGACAATATTTGTTTTAATTTATTTGCCTGTAAAAGTAAAAAAACTGCAGAGGGACCTCAATGAGTATGCAAGGGGGCAGAGCATTACATATTCATTGGGGAACAACCAATGGCAATGATGAGGTGCACCAAGAGGAAGTGACATCGACAGTTTATCAAGACCCGCCTACCAACAGCTCAGAAGTGCAGTGTTCAGAACTCTTGCCGAATAAGGAAAAACAACATTTTTTCTATCAGCTTTCTACATTGTTTAACACCCAAACGACACTCCAGACATTTATTAGGCTCAGTGAGCCCAACCAAAAAGGAGAAATGAGCAAACCAGCCATCGCAAAGGCAGTGATTTCCCCCACTAACACACAAAGTAACGATTTGCTTTTCATTGGTGAGGGAAGCAACCAAATACGCAATATGGGCATTTGTTTTTCAGATGCTTCCTTTCTCTTGACTGTACTAAATACACCAGACTATGACTGACGATAAATCAGTTCCCTCATTTACATTTTCTAATTCTGTCCTGTATAAACATGATTGTAATGAACTGGAAACCTCTCATGTGGCAGCAAATGTAAGCAAAGTTGATTTAAACTGGTTTTTTTTTTTTTTTTAAACTCAAGCGAAGTCCAGTTGTATGCAGGAAAACAGTATTTTAGGCAGTAATGAGCTAAACATGAATGTGTCAGATTTAGTTAATTATGATAGTCTGAACTATGTTGTCAACCCCCTTGTCAGCATGATAACCATTTATAGGTTTTGGAAGGTTCAGAACCCAGATTGTCTGTATTAAATGTAAATGGGGATAGTATGAATGAAAATTGTCTTGGTAGGCTGTTCTTCCATGTTTTTGTAAAATGGGACGGTTTACCTGTTGGTAACACTAGTGAGAATACAGAGAGCTTCACATAGAAGAAAATGCTTTGTTGTTTTACAGCGATTTAGTGGAAGAGAGACTTCTAATTACAATAGGCTAACATTTTCATTGAGTACATCCATTGAAGAGGTTCACAGTTCACATTTTAGAGAGGAACTGTTTTCCACTGTTTTTATGAATGTTAACCGTTTAGATGAGGAAAGGGTAGTTCAAAAAAATACAGATTCATATAACACTGACATCAGTCCTGCTATAGTAGTAAATATGGATGGAGACTAATTATTCAGGCAGAGAGTTCAATAAGCATCATGTGGATGTTTTGTCCAAAGGATTTTCATTTGTACCGCACAGTGGACCCACTGAGTTCGTTATTTCTACGTAAAATTAACTTACAAAGTACAGTTGTGTACACTTACCATAAATGTAGATGTTCAAGTGTATTCACTGTTGCAGTTATCACATTTGGTTCATCTGCCTGCAGGTAGCCCTCAGCTGGCCTGAATACCAGAGTCTTGGATTCCTGTGTCAGATGCTGTCTCTTCTTCCATGATGTCAGGGGTATAAAACATGCAGCTGACACCATTACATCAGTTTTTCTTGCTGTCAGGTGCCCCCACAATGGGAAGCAATTATATGTTATGGTACCCCTCCAGCAAAAAGTAAATACACCAGAAAGCTGAAATACAACAAAGAAGGAAAGGTAGAGCCAAGAGAAGTCAGGGGGCTGGAGAGAGGGTAACCAGGACTGCAACAGTGAATACACTCGAACATCTACATTTATGGTAAGTGCACACAACTGTACTATGTTCTTCGTGTTTCATTGTTGCAGTCATCACATTTGGGTTGATTTTCAAAGCTAATGAAGGGAGGAAGAAGTTAGAGAGCATTAGGGCCAGCTATTAAGCCCTGCAAGGCTGCAGTGGCAAAACCAGCTCTGGATTTGGAAAAAATAGGCATGTGGTAATGCTTGAAGGTATGTACAGAGCTCCAGGTAGCAAATTTTAGGATGTCCCTGGTAGGGAGGTAGGGACACCTCTGAGAAAGGCTGTAGAGGTAGATGCAGCCCTGGTGGAATGTGATCTAATCCCCTGTGGGGTAGGTTTTCCATGATGCTTATAGCAGAAATGAAGGCAATGGGCTATCCATTTAGAAATGGTTTGCTCTCTGCCCCTGCAGCAAAGCCAACTAGCAGCTGTTCAGATTTTCTGAGAGGCTTAGTCCTGTCCAAATAAAATCAAAGTTGTCTGTGCACGTCCAAAGAGTGTAGTACTCATTCTCCTTTGTTTTGTGGATTCGGGAAAAAGGTAGGCAAATGAATGGACTGATTAAGGGTCACACTAGACACCACCTTGGGCATAAAGGAAGGATTGGTCCCGAGGGAAACCCTGTCTGCATGGAAGATAATGAAGGGTTCCACTGCCATGAAGGCCTGTAATTCAGACACTCTTCTTGCTGAAGTGATGGCTAGAAGGAATGCTGTTTTCCAAGAAAGTAATCTCAACTCTGCATTTGCAACTGGCTCAAAAGGAGGGAGAGTGAGCTTTTCCAATACAAAGTTAATGTCCCAGGCTAGAGTAGAAGCTCTCCTTGGGGGGGGTCAAACATTTTTGGCCCCTCTGAGGAATTGTTTTAGCAGGGGGTGATTGAAGAGGGGTGGTTCAGTATTATAATGTGCTGAAATGGCAGAGGCAGGAATTTTAATTGACGAGAAGGATAGCCCTTGTGGAGCAATACTGTTAAGTACTGAAGTATAGGAAGTAAAGCTGGGCACCGTTGTGCCCATCCTGTGAGTCTGGCTCCAGGAACAGTATCTTTTCCACTTTTCAGCATAGGATTTTCTAGTACTAGGCCTCCTTGCCTCCAGAATGACATCTAGCACCTGCTTACTGAGAGATGCTATTGGAGAGCTCAAGAAATTAGCCAAGCTGCAAGTTTCAGGGTTTGGAGCTGAGGGTGCAGAATCTGGTCCACCTGCTGGGACAGCAGAGAAGGGATCTGAGGCAGGTGCCATGGTTCTAGCAGTGTCATACTGCACAAGAGGGGGTGGCCAGTCTGGTGCAATCAGTATTGTTCTTGGCTTATCCTGTTTGATCTTTAGCAGAACCCTCAAGAGGAGAGGCAGAGGAGGAAAGGCATAAACAGAGAGGCTTTCCCAGGTAAAGGAGAGGGCATCCACTTTACAAGCTTGACTGTGGGAGGTCCTTGTGCAGAATTTGTCCAATTCGTAGTTCTGAGGGGAGGCAAACAGGTCCATCTCTTGAGTCCCCCCATTTGTTCCTCAAGAGGTTAAATAATTTTTTCGTTCCAGTTTCCATTCATGTGGGTCCATGAGATTTCTGCTTAGGTCTGCCAGGGAATTTAGCTTGCTTAGCAGGAACTGAGCCAGTAGGTGCACTTGGTAGCTCAAGGCTGTGTTCCAGACAGCCATGGCTAGTCTGCAGAGAGGGTACGAGTGGGTTCCCCCTGCTTATGTACCACATAACTGTGGTATTGTCTGTGTACCAATAATTGTCCTGGAAGAATGTGGTCTTTGAAGGCTGTCAGGGAATTCTGTACAGCCAACATTTATTTTTGGTTGATATGCAGGTGCATCTGTCTTGGGTTCCATTTGACCTGAATGCACTGCCCTGCCAAGTGAGCCCCCCATGCATAGTCTGATGCATCTGTTGTTAGGGTTTGGGCAGCAGGGTAGAGTGAAAGGGAGCTCCTTGTTGTGGTAGCAGGCCTCTGCCCACCAAAGGAACTCTGTCTTGATACAAGGAATGATAGGAATCATTGATTCCAGATCCTGAGAATGTTGACACCATAGGCTTTTTAGATACTACTGTAGTTTCCTCATATGCAGTCTTGCATATGGAATTAGTAGAATGCAAGAGGCCATGAACCCCAGGGCTTGCAGAATTTTCCTTGCAGATAGCTGGGTCTTTTTGGCCAGTAGTTTGAAGTAGGTTGTCAAATGAACCACAGATAAACCAGAAATAGCAAGAGAAACTGTAATCCAAAGAATAATGACAGAAGATAAAAATTCAGTAAATATGCACCAGAACAAATCAAAATAGCGTACAAAAGTATTTAATCAACGCTTTCATCTCACGACTTCATCAGAATACAAATGAACTAAAAACACTGGCTTCTTAAATACAAGCTTAATCAATCAATTAAAGCAAGGTAATTAAAATTTAAAAACATACTGTTCAGTTTCCAAAAAGACTTAATAAATCATGCTCTTTTTTAATACACAATTCACGGTGTTTTAAAAAGCATTTAACATTTACTGTCTCATTTAAACCCGGAATCTTGTCAGAACTTAATCTAACCTGCCACAATGTCTCTCTTTGTTCTACATAATTTTTGAAATCACCTGCCCTCTTATCCGGTTTACAAACTTCCAACACTGAAAACACAAACTTTTTAAAAAATAAACAATCAACTGAATGCTTATATAAAGCATTGTTCTCATCCCTACATTTAATGCTATATATGTGTTCCTTAATACGGGTAGCCAAACTACGTGTAGTCATTCCAACATAAAATGCTGGGCAGGCTGTACACATCCAAAAATTGGGGTTATTTTCGGCATTCCGAAATTGCATAAAGACCCAAAAAAAACACCTTTTAGACCTATAATGTCGTCCCCACATTCTGTAACCGAAGGTATTTCCTTGGTTATAGATGCTATTTTGGGGCCATTATTGAACAATAATTCATCCTTTACTAGAGATTCGTGGCATTTTTTAGAGAAATTTAAAGTGTTTGCTAATAGTAAAGTCTTTGATCCAGATAAGCATATCATTTTTACACTTGATGTGGTATCACTGTATACAAGTATTCCGCATGAAGAGGGTATTGAAGCAGTACGATGGTATTTGACTAAAAAGAAATTATTTCCTAACAATGTCATTTCTACTATATGTGAATTTCTAGAAGTTATACTTGAGAACAATTTTTTTATGTTCAATAATAAATATTATAAACAAAAGAGGGGTATAGCTATGGGGTCTTCTGCTGCCCCAGCTTTTGCTAATACAGTGATGGCATGGTGGGAAACTGAAATGTTAGCATTGTTAAGCGAAAAAATTAACATCACTTTTTACTGCAGATTTATCGATGATTTGATTTTCATTATAGAAGGTGATGATACAACTATTGATATGTTTTTAAGTGACATTAATAGGTCTTCTGAATATCTAAAGTTCACGAAGGGTGACAGTGGCCTGTTGGTGAATTTTTTAGACATTTGTTTATGGTGGGATGTACAGGAAAATAGATTTCACAGTAAGATTTACAGAAAACATACTTTTACTAATGGTTATTTGCATCATAAAAGTTGTCATCTGAGACATATGGTTAAAAACATTCCAAGGGGTCAATTTATTCGAGCTTGCCTGATGACTAGTAGGACTATTGATTTAGTTAATGAATTTCATTTTATAATATCCATGTTTTTAGATAGGGGTTACAGTGAGCGGATTTTGGTTAAGGATGGTATTGAAATTTTCAGCAAACATTACACAAGTTATCCAGCTATCCTTAATGACTCACAGAGTATTAATTTGGTCCAGACTAGTCACCATAATGAAGGGAGATTTAACTCTAAAGTAGTATGCTCCTTCGATATGAGTGGTGACATGAATAGTATTACATCTGTACTTAACACCAATTGGAGAGTGATCCAAGGCAATAGTGAAATTATAAAAATAGTTGGCAACAAACCACGAATAGTTTTTAGAAACACTAACAATATTAAAAAAATATTGGAGTGTAATGATTTGTTTTCAGATAACAATATTACAGTTAAGAAAGGTATGTTTTGTTGTCAGGGGTGTAGAATTTGTCGCTACATATCAGTTGGCCCATACATTTCAATAGTCAGTAGTGACAGGACCATCACTGTTCCGGGTTTTATTAATTGCAATACCAGTGGGGTAGTATATGTAGGGATGTGTACAGCCTGCCCAGCATTTTATGTTGGAATGACTACACGTAGTTTGGCTACCCGTATTAAGGAACACATATATAGCATTAAATGTAGGGATGAGAACAATGCTTTATATAAGCATTCAGTTGATTGTTTATTTTTTAAAAAGTTTGTGTTTTCAGTGTTGGAAGTTTGTAAACCGGATAAGAGGGCAGGTGATTTCAAAAATTATGTAGAACAAAGAGACATTGTGGCAGGTTAGATTAAGTTCTGACAAGATTCCGGGTTTAAATGAGACAGTAAATGTTAAATGCTTTTTAAAACACCGTGAATTGTGTATTAAAAAAGAGCATGATTTATTAAGTCTTTTTGGAAACTGAACAGTATGTTTTTAAATTTTAATTACCTTGCTTTAATTGATTGATTAAGCTTGTATTTAAGAAGCCAGTGTTTTTAGTTCATTTGTATTCTGATGAAGTCGTGAGATGAAAGCGTTGATTAAATACTTTTGTACGCTATTTTGATTTGTTCTGGTGCATATTTACTGAATTTTTATCTTCTGTCATTATTCTTTGGATTACAGGTTGTCAAATGAACTTGTTTCTCTGGAGTGAAGAAAGCCATCTGAGTTGTGCTCAAGCTTGCTCCCAGGAATACAATCTGTTGGCAGGGTACTAGGTGAGATTTCTTTTCATTTATGGTGTACCCCAGTGAGGTTAGAAGATTCTTTACGAATGCCAGATGTTTTAAAAGCAAATCCTGGCTTTCTGCCTGAATCAATCGTCCAAGTATGGGTATATCTGAATATTTATCTGCCTGCAAAATGCAATGGCTGGAGCTAGACACTTTGGGAATACCCTGGGTGCAAGTAGATAAGCCAAGGGGAAGTGCAGAGAACTGATGGCACAAGGAGCCTGCCCTGAAGCGTAGGTATTTCCTGCAAGATTCACTTATTAGAATGTTCAGGTAAGCTTCCTTTAAGTCTAAGGATGCCAAGCAGGCATCTTTGCCTAGCATGGGAAGCAGCTGTTGAAGTGTTAGCATTTTAAATTTTGGAATTATCAAAAATGTGTTTAGAATAGAGAGGTCCAGGATAGGACGCCAAGAGCTGTTTTTTCTGGGTACCAGGAAAAGTCTTGAATAAAAACCTTGTCCCCTTTCTTCTGCTGGGACAGGCTGAATAGCCCTGATACGCAGAGAGATAACTTGCTGTTGGGCCTCTGCCCACTGACTTGGGGGAAGGTCCAGCCAACAGTTTGGGGTTGGTAGGGTGTGGAAGTAGAATCTGCATCCTTGGGGAAACTATATTCAAAACCCATTTGTCTTGGGTAATGAGTTCCCAGTTTTTTGCATGCAGGGTAAGCTTCCCTCCTAAGGGAGCAGACGGTTAAGCAGGGTTTGGAAGAGTTAACGTTAAGTCATTGTGCCATTTTTCCATATGGGAGTGCCTTACTACTCCCTGCTTTGGAAGTGGGAGCCCCCCACTGCTTAGGCCTGGATGCAGCCTGAGACTAACCTAGGTGGTCTGCTGTTCCTGGGTTTGGATGAGTGAGACTGGAAAGGGCCAATTCTTTGAAGGCCAATGCCTACTAAATCTGGGAGGCTGTACTTGCAGGACTTCTTTAACAGATTGCATATATTTAGCTTTTTCCTCCATCTTTTTGAGGACGACTACTCCTTTGTTGCCAAACAGGCGGTCCTTGTTTAAGGGAGCATCCAGTAATTTAGCTTTAACATGATCTGGCAAGTTTTGCTCCTTAAGCCAGTCATGCCTTCTAAGTATAGACCCAGTGACAGCAGCCCTGCAAAATGCTCCTAAAGAGTCAAAACGACATTGCAAAGTAGGTCTACCAACTTGTTCTGCAGAATGCATTAAATCCTGTAATTCTGTCTATTCAGCACAGTCAGGAATCAACATCATTTTCTGTTAAATAGCCCCATATTATGCTGCTGGTACTTTAACATATGAAACTGGCAATTTAAAGCCCTAATGGCCAATGTAGCAGACGTGTATACCTTCTTACCCCATTTGTCCAAGGCTCTGGAATCTCTATCAGAAGGGGTAGGATTTTTGGCAGCAGTAGCCTTAATGCCCTTTGGTCCTTGTGAAATGGTCTCTGGATCCACAGTAGGATTCTTGAAGAGGAACTTGTGAGAGTCAGGTACTCACCCATCAGGTTTACTGGGAGCTGGAGGTAAGGTGTCTGGGGAAAGGCTGAATTCCAAGAAAGCATCATCTACAATGTCCAGAACAGGAGAGATAGCTAAAGGCCTCTGTTGAGGAAGGAGCAAGAATTTCCTAAGCCTTTTTGGAATCAGAGTAATCCTGTGTTCCCAGCGGAAATGCTCCCTAAGAGCATGCAATGGTTTCACCAAAAGAAAAATCTTTTGGAGGGGAAGCAGAGGGAATGGAATCCTCTGCATCAGAATCCTCATAGGTAGATAAGGGCAAATCCTGGTAATCAGAAGAAACAGAAATATCAGATTCCTGATCAGAAGAACCAGAAGGAAAATCAGCTCTAGGTCTCGGAGGGGGAAGGCTGGCTTCCCCTAATTAAGGTAATAAGGTCTTCAGCCATTCTAAGCATTTGTTTTTTAGGCATATGGGCCTGACCGTGTGGTTTGGACGTCGGTTTTCTAGGTGTGCTGCGAGTTTTAGGCCTGGATGAAGAAGATAGCATTGGTTTAACATGCAAGTCTATAGGCCTGAATACTCCCTCAGAAGCCGGTGCCTGCACAGCGGCTCCGGACCCATCCACGGTAAAGACATCTGCAGGTTCCATAGTCGAAGAAGCATCTAGTGGCATACCGGACTCCGAATGGGTCTCAGTAGAGGTCTGCAAATCTGAAGTAGCGGGTATCAGGGGCTGCGTAAGTGTCTCACTGATTACCGGCGGACTGACTACTAGTTTAACGGAAGAGTCGTTGGCAGTTTTGGTCCTATGAGGTCTGTCTCTGTCTTTATCCTTACGTTTTTTTTTTTTCAGAATATCGGTAGTCGGATGGCTTACCAAAGCCATTTCTGGATAGTTATACAGAGTACCAAAATAATTTGCTGCAAATATAGCCCAATAATGAATAGTTCAGGGGTCGAATAAGGCACAAAACTGACAGCGAGGGACGTCTTGGTCTGGGCCTAAGCAATGAATGCAGTATGAGTGAAAATCTGAGGTATTTGCTTTCCACAGGTAATACAATTGTTAACTTTTACTGACATTGGTTAAGAGCAAGAAAAAGGATCCCCAATGGGGTACTTAGCTTTTTTGAAGACTTCGGTTCTGAAACTCTAAAAAAAAAATTTCAGGAGTCGGCCGACCGGCACTTGCAAACTGCTTCTGGCACCGCTCAGCAAGAAAGACTGATGTAATGGCATCGGCTGCATGTTTTATACCCCTGAGAACATGGAAGAGACAGAATCCGATGCAGGAATCCAAGACTCTGGTATTCAGGCTGGCTGAGGGCTACCTGCAGGCAGATAACCCAAATGTGATGACTGCAACAGTGAAACACGAAGAACTTCTATGGCTCAATAACAAACTTAATGACCATAGTAAAAAGATCAGTGAAAATGGCTAAGTAGGAAGGCTATATAGGCCTAGTACTTTTAACCCACCCCCTCCATAATAAATTGGTTTTATTTAATAAAATGTGAGCTAGATTTCAGGCAAGCATATTACAACCATTTTCAGAAAGTTGATAATTTAACAGACTGAAAAGAATTTACTAGATGAAATAGTGGGTGATGAAACCATCTGGGTTATGAAACCTGATAGTAGTAATGGAACAAACCGATTATGTGTTATGAATAATATACTTATGGAAGACACCTGTGAAGTTTCGCAAAATGAAATTAATGCGGCTCATCAAAAAATAGATCTTTTACTTGATGACATGTTTTGTCAGGGTAACATTACAGAAAATCAGTACTTTTATATAAGAAATGAGTTTCCAGTGATGGGGAGTATTTTTGGCACCAACGATTCATAAGTCATTGTCAAACTCGCTGTTCAGGCCTACTGTAGATTCCAAAAGTAGTAAAACATTTTTTATAGTAAGGTTTTTATATAAACATTTGAAGGAAGCTTTACACACATGAATATATTTGTAAGGATTCATAGAAGTTTTTGTCCAACCTTAATTTGGTGGAACAACATTTTTTGTAACCATAGATGTCATTAACTTTAGTGTTAATACCACACGAAACATTACAATGGTTAGAAAGTCAGTTATGGAGATCAGATTCAAAGCCAGTAGTTACTACTTTAGTAACCCTTATGGAAGTGATCCTTTTTAACAACTTTATATTTTTTTTGAGGGACAGTTATTTAAACAGAAGATTTGTGTAGCAATAAGGGGCAGCGTGTGCCCCTACTTATGCCAACCTGGTGATGCCCTTTTGGGAGAGACTATACATTTTTCATAGTATTACCAATATATTTCTAACTATACTAGGTTTTTCTTATGGAGGGGTACTCAAGTGCAGTTAGAAGAATTCTTGTGGTACATCAAGTGGAATTCTTAAAATTCACCCATCAATATAGTGGTGATACTATCCACTATTTAGACATAAAAATAATCCTCGAGCAAGAGGAAAATTTGTTGACAATTATATACAGAAAGCCTATCTTTTCTAATTTGTATATGGAATTCTCTAGATGCCACCCCCATTTTCAGACGAGGGCTGTAGTTAAGGGCCAAATGGTGATTGTGGCCAGAATGGTAAAAAGGGAATGTGATTTTATAGAAGAAATTGAATTTATTACTCAGATGTTTAGGGTTAGAGGGTACCCTGACAAGATGTTGACCATTCTGAAAAAAAGAGGTGATAAACAAAAGATCAAAAGGATTTTATGCCCAGATTTTGGGAAGTAGAAGATGTGAATTAAATTCTTTTCAGACAACAAATGCAATGACGAGAAGTACAAATGAAAGTCAAGTAGCATTTATTTGCACATACAACAAAACCCCCTTAGAGGTGTGTAACATTGTTAGGAAAAACTGGGTTTTGTTAGCTTCTGAATATGAAATACTTGAATGTTTTGGAAGTAGTCCCAAATTTACTTTTAAGAGGGATTTGAATATTAAAGACTTACTAGAAAGAAATGGAAATGATAGTCACCCTGGAAAGTCATGTCTTAGAGACCAGGCAATTTTAAATGTGGCAGATGTAATCAATGTGTAAACATATTGGAAACAGACAGATTAGTTTTGGTGAATAAACATAGGGTCAATATATGTGGTCATTTCGATTGTATGTCTAAAAATGTGGTTTATATTGCAAAATATTTAAAGTGTCCTGCATTTTATGTAGAAAAGGTGAGTAGAAAATTTAAAACCGCATTTATGAACACATTTCAAAAATCAGCAAGGACAAATGCTGTAAGTAGACAGACAGATTTAGTGATAACATGTTCAAGTTTTTTGTAGTACAACAAATTACATACAATACACAAGGAAGGGTGGTTCCACAACAACTTGAATTATGTGAATTACGTTTGCAACTGAGGCTCAATGCCACAGAACTTCCAGGGTTAAATGAGTGTGTTAGTATTTTAAAGATGATGTATCTGACAACAGTATTTACCAGTGGGTTTAAATAAAACCCAGTTAATTCTATCAAATGACTGCACAATATAATCATAGCTAATACATTTGTTGCAAGGAAAAGTGCCCATATTAACAGGTTGCTCTACTAAAATACATCAGTTGATCAAAGCTACTATGAACTGCAATATCCCTAATATTTCATCTCCTCTTATAAGACACCTGAAGTCACAGACAAGGGCATGAACTATGACAGTGTCATACTGGTACTTGTTCAAGAACTTGAGTGCATGTGTGATCTGATGGATCGTGGCACCAATTAAGAAACTAATCATCACTTTCCTTGCTCACCCTGGTAAGTGGCACATCTGTACATCTTACAATGCAGCTACCTACAAGAAAGTTATATCTGATATGGGCCTGGTAGACCTCCTCAGACTCCCAAATGAGGCATGTATGTATTCTGTGATGGGCATCCACAAAGGTCAAGTTCTCAGATGGCAGACAATAGGGTGTCTTCAGTATAAGAGTCAAGAATACAAGATAGGGGAAAATGATTTACACTGACCAGGTCCTCTGTCTCACAGTTGGGAACTAGAATCTCTCCAGGGAGAGACTTCCTTTTCTTTCTCTAGCAAATGAGATTCTGGAACAGGATCTTCTTTAGTGGGTACCTGTCTGGATTTCAGAAAATACTGGCCACTCTGAAAAGGTTCTGGAAGTATGAAACCCAGACAGCTGTGGCAAGCCAACTGACAGTTGTTTGGATTTTGTCAGCTTGGATTCCATCTTTGATATGTAACTGAATGACTGTGACTTGCATCCTGTCCCTTTTAACCTCCTAATAGAAATCTGAGGAACACTACCTTTGGCCACCAACACTCATCTGAGACAAGGGTCTGTGAAGCATCTCCAGACTGGACTGACAAGCTAGCTATGCCTTGAGGGGGAATGAACACAATCAATGGCATCCTGCCTCCAGAGGGGTCCTTGCCAGATGCCTCAGACACATTAGTCATTGCATACTGGGAGTAGCAAAAGGACTCCACAGTACTAGCAACTCTGAGGACAGGGACTATTGGATACGAAGTACATTTTCTGGTTTCAGTGTATTTTTCTCCCTAACACAATCCTTTCCCTTAGGGAGGTCTGAAACAAGACCAGTAGATGTTACACTTATGCCAACCATCATTTCTGCTGCAATTTTCAACTCTGCCCTTAGGCATTATAATTCTAGAGTTAAAGTATGCACATTGGGGACTGTGGGGCACTCTCTCTAAACCTATGTAAAAAAAACACAAAAGATATGGGGAAAAAACTTTGTTGAATGTGTTTCCCACTTCTAAGATGGCTGCTGACCTTATGTGCTGACATATATAATACAAAGCTCTAAAGAATGGATAAGAAAATTCATCAAGAGGGTACCTCGCCTCTAGCTTCAGGCCAGCCAGACAGGCTGCTACAGCAGCAAATAACATTCATTGAACTGTGGCAGGAATGAACTGAAGATGGAGCCAACTGACTATCCCTTACATCATATACGCCCTGATGATGGAAAAGAAAGGAGTCCACTTGGCAGTGTCTCTCTCTGTGTGTGGGGGGAACTAGGGACTTAAACATTTGGGCTTGCCACTGGCCTCTAGGAAATCCCAATAATCAGTACTATAACAACGAACTACAAAACATCCAAGGCTCCTTGTTTTAGGAAGTTTGCAATGACAGGTTGGATTAAAATTTCTTTGATCTTTAGAGATGCTGAAGATTACTGCTAAGTCAGCATGTGAGGAATGTTTTCCACTGTAGCACAGATCACTCCCTGCTGATATGGAGGATTCAGGAGTCTTTTACACAATCCCACACGGAGACGGACAAACTGCCATGTTTGACTGTTGGGAGGTGGGGGTTTGTGAAGGAAGTAATAAAAGTTAAGCCTTTTCCCTGACAAACATTGGTCCCTGGAGGCCCCAGACCCCAGTTTTCTCTATTATCCTCCTACCATCCTTTTCTAAAATTACCTTTCTTCCCCTTGCTTACCCTTATCTTACTTATGTTAAAGCAGGTCAGACCTGGGATAGTTTCTATCACATGACATGGATGAGTGAAATGGATGGACACCTTGCATAAATAACCATACCCTTTTCTGCTACTTTTCTGAAGACAAAAAAAGGCTCCCAAACAGCATGCCTTTGTAGGAAGAGGGAAGCAAGTTGCTGCACCTTTACCTCCTCTGGCAGATGACACCTTAACCAGGAATGCCCTCTGTTCATACAGTCTGTAACTGCATCATCATATCCACACAAAATATGTTGCCACTTGACTAGCATTCTGTGGAAGACCTAGCAATTTTACCCTCAGGTCAGCATTAAAACACCTTCCCAATCTTCTCTCGGATGTGGTCCAGAACAGCCATCTAGAACTTGGTCATGTCTCCCTGGCAGCTGACATCTCCAGGTTAGTATAGATGTATAGACATTTCCAAAATCTGCACAAGGGATTGCTTCCCTGGACAATAGGAAGGGTGTCACAGCAGCATAAACCAGGAAGGAGCTTTTTTCTAGATCCATTGACACTACAGCAAGATCCACCACTGCAATCTTGTGTATATATCTGTGCGAGTCTTATGCCCAATAGAACCAATCTGACTTCTTCGGTGCAACCTTAGTTAACACGACGCCCCTTAAAGATCTTAGAAAAGGAGGAATTGCCATTGGTTTGGGTATATTAAACTCCAAGAAAACAAAGTATCCTTTTGCACCTTAGATGCCAGTCTTCCCAAATAAATACTTCAGTCTGGTAGGCATTTCCCCAAAAAAGATGGGAAGTCAGAGAATTTAAGTGTCCACTGACAGAATCGTAACTGAGAGGGGAAGACAGAGTTGTAATCCAGTTCCTTCCTTCACTGAAGTGGACTCAAGCTACCTCCAGGAGGGAGAGACAAAAGTCTGCTTTCCATTTTCTTACCTTTCTGATAGTGCCTCAGCTAAGATGTAGGCCTGTGCGCAAAGCTCTGCTGCTGACCCCCCCCCCCAAGCAATTTTGACATCTGCCATCCTCCAGGTAAGAAAGAAGGACCAAGATCTGCTCTCAATATCTGCAGACAAGTTAAAGTGGTGGCGCTTCACTTACAGAAGTACTTCAAGTCATGCTTCATTCCACAACCAGTAAAGACAAGGTAGAGTGCAGCCCTTAGCTTACACACAGCCCCAAGAATGCTAGCTTCACTATTTCAGGCACTAAATTTAGGAATGTACAAGTCAAGCTTAATACCTGAACTGTTTGAGTAGTGTAAAAGTCTGGAAAGATATGGGCAATGATCTTAACTATGAGAGATGACAGCATATGGTGGCTAGGAAGGGCCACCTGCATCCTTGAGGGGGTGACCTTAAAAGACTGAAGACACAAGAATGACCAATAGTTCACTACACTCAACACAGAAGGTTCCTTATATTAGATCAGTCATGAAGACAGTTCTGCTCCAGTTATCTCATCCTAGATGGATAAAGCCTGAGAAATAGGAATTAGGCATTGAAAGAGCTCAAACACCCTGGCAATTGGCATTCCATGATTGGATGCTCCACAACACTACTCTTAAGTCTTGAATACTACCTCAAATGGTCTTGAGAAAACAGCTACACAGGAGAGAAAGAACTGAAGGATGCACTGGCATCCAGAAGTACAGTTGTGTAAAATCTTACCATAACAGTACACATCTTCCTCACTGTTGCAGTATTCTTTACCTAAGGGGATCCTCCTACCAAGGACAGCCCAATGTTTGGCCAGTATACCAAAGCTTTAGTACTTTTAGGCATTGTACATTACACACATGCTCCCCTGCACACAACATAAGGCATAAAGGTGATGTACAGATGCTCACACTCAGAACTTCTTTGCAGCCAGTCCGAACACCATAGTTGAACATCTGATGGAACATCCTTCTTCTGCGCTGGTTACCAAGCCGTATTCTCAGATAGGTGCCCAGTAAAGGTTTTTTCTCAGACTGTCTTTTGTGGTTATTGTGCTCATATCATCTAGAAAGGGAAAATGTCAGTGCAGAAGGTCCAAGGAGGAACATAATGCCCTTAGGGACAAGGAGAACTTGCGCATCCAAGAGGAGAAAAAGGAAAAAAAGACAAAGGAACCCTTGGGTCAGGAGGGTAAGAAACTACAGAGCAAGAAATAAAATAGAGGGGGTAGGAGGGAGGGAATAAATACTACAAGAAGTGCGTGAAGAGGACATCTACTGATATGGTATAATTTTACGCAACTGTACTTTCTCATTCCATATCACTGTTGCAGTATTCTTTACCCAACTGAGCGTACAACAGCTCAAGAGGAAGCCTGGGAAGAGGAAAGCACAGCAGAGCCCTCTACAAATCCATACAGGATAGCTCTACATCCAATTTGTAATACTCAGTGAAAGTATGACTAAAGGACAGAGTAGCAGCCTGAAGGATGAAACTGGTATCAAAACCTTTGAAAAAAAGCCCTGGACGTGGCAACTGCCCTACAGACAATGAAAGGCAGAACAAAAAAAAATGGCCTTAGAAATCCAGGAGGAGATTGCTTAGAAAAGTACAGTTTTGTACCTACCATAAATGTAGATGTCCGATAGATATGCAACTGCAGTCATAACATACGGGTTTGTCCTGCCTCAGGCAGCCCTCGGTCGGCCGGATTCCAAAGTCTGGGTCCGACGTCGGCTGATGTCACATTTCTCTCTGATGTCAGAGCGGCTGGAGTACATAAGCATCAGCTGACGCCATTTTCTTCAGTGTTTCTTGCCCCAGATGCCAGGTGCCCTCCAAGGAAGGCTGTAATCAAATTGGAAGACAAAAACAGGATTCCAGACAAATAAATGAGCAATAAACAGATACACCATAACAGATATCCCCAGCTAAGAGAAACAGGGATAGGAGTGGACCCTAGGCATAGAGGGGTATGGAGGGAGGGAAAATCCGACTGCAGTTGCATATCTATCTGACATCTACATTTATGGTAGGTACAAAACTGTACTGTCTCCTTCAAGAATGCAACTGCAGTCATAACATATGGGTAGAATACCATAGCTTAGCTGGGGGAGGAGGAATGGTCTAGGAAAAAGATGGTGAGGCAATCAAACCCTACAGGACTGCCGAAGCAAAGCCTGCTCTGGATCTGGAGTATAGAGGGAGATTGTAGTGTTTGGATAATGTATGCACGGAGCTCCATGTAGCAGCTTCTAGAATTGTACTTAGTAGGCACCCCTCTTAAGAATGCTGTAGAGGTGGCTGTAGCTCTGGTGGAATGTGGTCTGACATTGGCTGGAACAGTCTTTCCATGAAAGGAATAACAGAATCTGATGCAATGTCCAATCCATTTTGAAATAGTCTGTTTTGAAATTGCTTTTCCTTGGACTGCAGGGGCGTAAGCTACAAAAAGTTCAGACTTCCTACTGGTCTTGGTTCTATCCAGGTAGTATCGAAGTTGTCTGTGAATGTCCAAGGTATGTAACAGTCTTTCCCCCTTATTCTCAGGATTTGGGAAGAAAGCAGGCAGATGAATAGCTTGATTTAAAGAAACCCTAGATACCACCTTTGGCATAAAAGTAGGGTTGGTCCTTAATGAAACCCTGTCTCTGTGGAAAATTATGAACGGTGGTATTGCCATTAGGGCCTGTAGTTCCGAAACCCTTCTTGCTGAGGTAATTGCCAACAGGAAAGCTGTCTTCCATGAGAGAAATTGTAAGTCAACTGAAGCTGCTGGCTCAAATGGAGGTAGAGTCAGTTTTTCTAGGACAAAATTGAGGTCCCAGGCTGGCACTGGAGCTTTTCTTGGTGGCTTAATGTTCTTGATTCCCCTGAGGAATTGCCTTAGCAAAGGATGTGAAAAGACAGGCGGATCAGTGTTATATCTACCTGAAATAGCTGATGCATGCATCTTTATGGAAAAATATGAGAGTCCATTCTTTAGCATATCTGCCAAATATTCCAGGATGAGCGGGATGTTAAATAATGATGCATCATGCCCCTTGCTGGTATTCCAAAAGCTGAATCTCTTCCATTTTGCTAAGTAAACCTTTCTGGTGGATGGTCTTCGAGCCTCTGTTAGTATCCGCTGAACTTCCTTGGAGAGAGATAGGTTGAGGTTATTCATGGGATCTCCCAGGCTGTTAGCTGCAGTGTCTGAAGGTTTGGATGCACTGTTTTGAAGTTGTGTTGAGTCAAAAGTAGAGGCCATTGGCAAAGGGCCCACTTCTTGGTGTGACATATGCTCCGTAGTAGTGGATACCAGTGTTGTCTTGGCCAGTCCGGAGCTATTAGGATCCCCTTGGGTCTCTCTGCTTTGATCTTTAGTAATACTGAGGTCATCAGTGGCAGAGGTGGGAAAGCATAGATTTTTAGGAAGTTCCAGTTGAATGAGAGAGCATCTATTTTCCAAGCTTGTGGATGGTATGTCCTTGAGCAGAATTTTTGTAGATGATGGTTGAGGTGAGAGGCAAATAGGTCTACTTCTGGCCTGCCCCATGTCGAAGTGAGCTGTGTGAAGATCTTCGGATGTAAGCTCCACTCGTGTGGATCTGTGAAATTCCTGCTTAGGCAGCCCGCCAGCACATTCTCTTTGCCTGGAACAAACTGGGATTGTAACTGGATGTTTAGGCTCAGTGATTTTTCCCAAAGATGCATTGTCAGTCTGCAAAGGGGGTAAGAATGGGTGCCCCCTTGCTTGTTTATATACCACATCACAGTGGTGTTGTCCGTCCGTATTAGTAAATGGCCTTGCTGAAGTTGGTGTTGAAAGGCCTCGATGGCATGCATTACTGCCAGCATTTCCTTTTGGTTTATATGCAGATGTGTTTCCTTTGGAGACCATTGTCCTTGTATACACCTGCCTTCCATGTGCGCCCCCCATCCAAGGTCTGAGGCGTCTGTGGTCATGGTCTGTGTTATCCGTGGTTTTTTGAATGACATACCTGTGTTTGCCTGACTTACTGAGGCCCACCATAGGAATTCCTTTTGTAGGCATGGAATGAGCGGTATGGTTGTCTCTAAGTTGTTGCTGTGCTGAGACCATAGGCTTTTTAGGTACCATTGAAGCTTTCTCATGTGTAGTCTTGCTAATGGAACCAGGAGAATGCAGGATGCCATGTAACCCAGAGCCTGTAGGAATCTCCTTGCAGTCATCTGGGTAAGTTTTGCCAAATCTTTGAAATAATGAGTTAACTTCTCTTGCTTGTCTTCTGTTAGGTAAGCCATTTGAGAGGCTGTGTCTAATTTGGCTCCTAAGAAGATTATTTGCTGGGATGGCTGAAGTCTTGACTTTTGGAAGTTGACTGTGTATCCCAGAGCTTGAAGCAATCGAATGACATAGTCCAAGTTTTTTGTCAACATCAATTTGTCGTCCGCTTGTATGAGGCAGTCATCCAGGTACGGGTAAATTTGGATCCCCTGGAGCCTGCAATGAGCAATTACTGAAGCCAGGCATTTTGTGAATACTCTGGGTGCAGTAGATAAGCCAAATGGCAATGCTGAGAATTGATAATGCTCTGGCCCTGCAAGAAATCTGAGGTATCTTCTGCAGCTGTGTCTGATCGGGACATGCAGGTATGCCTCCTTGAGGTCCAGAGTAATCAGCCAAGACCCCTTGCCCAGCATGGGAAGGAGTTGCTGTAGAGTCAGCATTTTGAACTTTGGTACTATGAGAAAGGTGTTTAATGCGGACAAATCCAGTATTGGTCTCCATTGAGAATCTTTTCTTGGAACAAGGAACAGTCTTGAGTAAAACCCCTGGCCTTGTTCTTGTTGTGGAACTCTTTCTATTGCTTTTATCCGAGTCAGCAGAGAAATTTGCTTGATAGCCTCTGCCCTCTGGTTTTGTGGTAGGTTTGGCATGCCTTGTTTTCTTGGTAAGGTATGAAAATGGAACCTGTAACCTCGGTCTATAATGTCCAAAATCCATTTGTCCTTTGTCAGTCTGTGCCAATTGTCTGCAAACAGAGATAATTTCCCGCCCAAGGGAGCTTCTATTTGTTCCCTGGTAGACGGAAGTAGAGGAAAGTCATTGAGACTGTGGGGCAGGTGAAACCCCTGTGTCACTTCTTTGGTTTGCTGGCTGCCATTGTCGTCCCCTGTAAGGACCTCTGTATTGTCCTCTTCCTCGGCCACGTCTGTTTTTACCCCTTTGAAATTTTTCAGGGTTAGGAAAGGACCAGTTTTTTGAAGGCCAATTCCTACTGAATCTGGGGGGGGTGAACCTGGAGGAAATCCTTCACCGTCTGAACTCATTTTGCTTTTTCCTCGATGGACTTTAACACATCCTTAGCATTAGCACCAAAAAGCTTGTTCTTTTCCAAAGGTGCATCCAGAAGTTTTGCCTTTACATGATCTGGTAGAGGTTGATCTTTTAACCATGCATGTCTACGAATGACTGCCCCTGTCATAGCTGCCCTACATGAAGCTTCCAGTGCATCATATCCACACTGCAGGAAGTGATTGCTAACTTGCTGAGAGTTATGTACAGCTTCCTGCAAAGACTTCCTGTCTAAAGGATCAGGAGAGGCCAATGTTTTCTGTAAATCTTCTAACAGGAAATCCTGATATTGTAACATATGAAAAAGGCAATTCAAAGCTCTCATAGATAAAGTAGTGGAGGTGTAAACCTTTTTACCCCATCTCTCTAATGACCTAGCTTCCCTGTTGGAGGGCAAAGGATTTTTAGAGGTGGTAGCTGAAACACCTTTAGGCCCCTGAGAAATAGTTTCCAAATCAGCAGTGTGGGCCCTGAATAAATGGGAATGTGTTTCTGGGACCCTATAATACCTGTCTGGCTTAGCTGGAGCAGGAGGAAGAGAATCAGGAGTAACACTAGAATCAGAATATAAATCATCCAAGACATCAAGCACAGGAGGAAGGGCCTGTGCTGGGGCTTTTTGAGGAAAGTGCAAAGGCACTTTCTGGAATCAGAATATTCCTGGCCTTGCCACTTGAAATGTTCCCTCATGGTATGCAGAACTTCCCCAAAAGAAATATCCTCAGGAGGGAAGGCCGAGGGGATGGAATCCTCTGCATCCGAGTCCTCATAGGTCTGGAAGAGCTCTTCCTGGCCATCAGAGTGGACAGAGTCCTCAGAATCTTCATCTGAAGGAATAGGGTCAGAGGGTTCAACCCGGGGCCTTTTACCAGAAGGAGGCTGGGATCCTCTCTCAGGATGGGCCTGTGAACCTCTAATCATAGAAATTAAGTCAGCAGCCATAGTCATAATTTGTGTCTCTGGAGTAGGCTGAGGTAAGGCTTTAGCAGCAAGATGCTTGGTCTTGCTGGCTGCCTTAGCCCTAGTGTAGGCCTTAATAGACATGGCCATAGGAGGCCTGGCAGCTCCACGTGCAGGAGTGACCTTATCTACAGCAATGGTCTCGGGCATTTCCTCGGTTTCAGTATCCGGTGGAAAATCAATAACTGGCGTCGGAATTATATCCGGAGTCAGAGTTGTCTGTAATGCGGTGTCTTCGGTTCGGAGCGGTGGAAAAACCGTCTCAGGGGGAACCAGAGCACTCGCGGTAGGTTTTGGTGTGGAATCGGTAGTAGACACGGGCCGAGGATGTCTGTCCCGGTCTTTTCGTTTCTTGGGAGTTTGCGATGTCGGTAGTTCCGACGGCATTGTATAAGCAAATTTTTCGCCGAAAAAACTTCAGTGAACTCCGCCCGGCACCTGAGAGTGCGCTTGTTGAAGCAAGCACAGGCTACACAGGCCGAGACGTCGTGGTCTGGGCCAAGGCAAGGAAGACAGTGGAAATCCTTATGAGGTATTTGTTTACCACAAGAAAGACAATTGTTAACTTTTTCAGTAATTTCTGACATCGGCTGAGGCAAGAAAAGGTCCCCAACGGGGGACTTAGCTTTTTTGATGACTTCGGAATCGAAGAATACAGGAGCTGACCGACCGGCACTTGCGAACCGCTTCTGCTTCGGGCACCACGCGGCAAGAAAGACTGAAGAAAATGGCGTCGGCTGATGCTTATGTACTCCAGCCACTCTGACGTCGGAGAGAAATGCAACATCAGCCGACGTCGGACCCAGACTTTGGAATCCGGCCGACCGAGGGCTGCCTGAGGCAGGACAACCCGTATGTTATGACTGCAGTTGCATTCTTGAAGGACATCAGCCAAACCCCAAGTCCTCAGATGAAAAAAACAGAGCTGCTCAGATTAGCAAATGAACAAAAGTTGTGTACTCACCATAAGGATAGATCTGTGCTGTCTGCCTTCATTTGGTTCAACTTGTGGGACTTTGGATCCAACTATGTTTAATTTCAAAGCCTTTAGCCCACTTGGCTGCACCTCCATTACCCATAAACCTCTCACTCCTCACTAAACCTCAGATTGAGTTTGCCCCAGGAAACTTTTCCAACAAACATATAATTCTAGAAATATACACTAAAGATAAGATTCTTAAAACAGAGAAGGTCTCAGGACTCCAGAAATAAGGAACAAACTACATCCAATGTCCAGTCATCTCAGGAATTAAGACTTGACATGTCAACAAAAAGGCAAGGGCAGGATGGTTACCAGACTGAGACAGACAACATGGATCTATTGTTACGGTGAGTATACATCTTTTGTATCTGATGTCTGCTCTGACTGGCTTCAAACTGTGGGACAG
The DNA here is from genome assembly GCF_019279795.1 of Protopterus annectens. Taxonomy (NCBI): domain Eukaryota; kingdom Metazoa; phylum Chordata; order Ceratodontiformes; family Protopteridae; genus Protopterus; species Protopterus annectens. Next base: position 402,223,406 of record NC_056738.1, read on the forward strand.
GGTCCCCATCCACACAAAATTCCTCAGGAGGAAGGATATTTCACAATATAGTGAAGCCAAAGGAAGCTCTGGCCCTAGACTGGCTATCCAGCTTGTAATACGACACAAGTGTGGTGACCCAACCAAATACCAGCTGCATAAACTTCTTCCACTGATACCCTAAAAAAGAAAACTGTGGAAGTAGCCATGGCTCTTGTCGAATGACTCGAGCTTATGTGGAAGGGTCTTGTCTTGCAAAGGCTATATAAACAAAATACAATCCAAAAGCCACTTGGCTAAAGTCGCTTAAGACAAATGTGGGCCCAGCCTAGATTTTGAAAAGGAGACAAATACATGACTGGATTTTCTAAAAGCTTTAGTATGGTTTAAACAGCATCTTAAATGTCTATGTACATCCAATGGTATTTGCCTTTATTAGAGGAATTGGGAAAGAAGACAGAAAGATGACCAAAACTGTTATTCTCAGAAGCTACCTTGGGTAGAAAAGGGTTCATACAAAGAAAAATCCTGTCTAAGAAATACCAAGTAAGGAGGTGAAGAACCCACACAGCCTGCAACTCCAAATCCCTCCATGAGAAGTAATTGCTACCAAAAACAAAGTTTTCCAAAGTAACAGCTTCAAGGCAGAAATAACTGGTTTTAAATGGAGAAAAGTACAGTTTTGTACCTACCATAAATGTAGATGTCTGATAGGTATGCATCTGCAGTCATCACATATGGGATGTCCTGCCTCAGGCAGCCCTTCGGTCGGCCAGATTCCAAAGTCTGGGTCTGGCATTGGCTGATGTCACATTTTCCCTGACGTCAGAGCACCTGGGGTATAAAAGCATCCGCCGACGCCATCTTCCTCAGTTTTTCTTGCCCCAGATGCCAGGTGCCCTCTAAGGAAGGCTAAATTTGGAGAGATGCATTTAAAAATCCAAACATGCACAATAATATAAAAAACAAATGCACCATAATAGACCCCCCAGCTAGCTATTAGAGGGGTAGCACCCAAGTAATACCACAGAGGGGAAGGAGGGAGGGTAAACCTGACTGCAGATGCATACCTATCGGACATCTACATTTATGGTAGGTACAAAACTGTACTATGTCCTTCAAGGATGCATCTGCAGTCATCACATATGGGTAGAATACCATAGCCAATCTGGGGGTGGAGGAACTATGTAAAGGATGGTGTAGCTAAAATGCCCTGTAGGACTGCTGTAGCAAAGCCTGCTCTGGAATATAAAGGTAAATTGTAATGCTTGGCAAATGTATGCACGGAGCTCCATGTAGCAGCTTCTAAAATGTCCTTGGTAGCCACCCCTCTTAAGAAGGCTGTGGAGGTGGCTGTGGCTCTCGTGGAATGAGGTCTAATGCTAGCTGGCACAGTTTTTCCATGAAAGGAGTAACAAAAACGAATGCAATTCCCTATCCATTTTGAAATTGCCTATTTGGAAATTGCTTTTCCTTGTGTACCAGCAGCATATGCTACCAACAGCTGGTCAGTTTTTCTGTAACCTTTAGTTCTGTCCAAGTAGTAGCACAGCTGTCTGTTTATGTCCAGAGTGTGCAGAAGTTTCTCCCCTTTGTTTTGTGGATTTGGAAAGAAGGTAGGTAAATGAATAGCTTGATTTAATGAAACCCTGGAGACCACCTTTGGCATAAATGTAGGATTGGTTCTTAGTGAAACTCTGTCCTGATGAAAAATAAGAAAAGGCTGTACTGCCATAAGAGCCTGTAACTCAGATACTCTTCTTGCTGAGGTTATGGCCAGAAGGAAAGCAGTCTTCCAAGACATGAACTGCAGTTCTGCAGATGCTGCTGGTTCAAAGGGAGACCGTTAGTTTTTCCAACACGAAGTTAAGGTTCCAAGTAGGTAGAGGTGGTTTTCCTTGGAGGATTGATGTTTCTGATTCCTCTTAGAAACTGTCTTAGGAGAGAATGAGACAAGACAGGCGGATCAGTATTGTACTCTGCTGAAATTGCTGAAGCATGAATCTTAATGGAAGAGTAAGACAGACCATTGTGGAACATTTCTGCCAAGTATTCCAGGATATGTGCCATGCTCATCACTATCGCATCTAGGCCCTTTGTGGTGTTCCAAATGTGAAATCTTTTCCATTTTGCTGAATATGCCTCTCTTGTGGAAGGCCGGCGAGCTTCCATAATATCATCTTTCACTCTCTGGGATAGCTTGTCCTGAAGAGGAGTCAAGGTATTTTCCAGGCTGTTAGTTGCAAAGTTTTCAGGTTGGGATGCAGAGCTTTGTAATTGTGCTGTCAGTAGAAGTGGCCATAGAGGAAGAGGCCATGGTTTCGTACGTGACATGCTCCTTAATAGTGGGTACCAGTGCTGTCTTGGCCAGTCCAGAGCTATCAGAATCACCTTTGGCTGCTCTGTCCTGATCTTCAGCAAAACCTTGGTCATTAATGGGAGAGGTGGAAATGCATACACTGTTAGAGTTCTCCAGATGAAAGAGAGGGCGTCCACTTTCCATGCTGGTGGGTGGTATGTCCTTGAGCAGAATTTCTTCAGTTGATTGTGGGGGGAAGCAAAAAGATCCAAGTCCGGTCTCCCCCATGATTGTGTTATCTGTAGAAAGATGTCTGGGTGCAGCATCCATTCGTGTGCATCCATGATATTTCTGCTTAAGCTGTCCGCCAGTATATTGTCTTTCCCTGGCACAAACTGGGATTGTAGCTGTATATTGAGTTTCAAAGAAAGTTCCCATAGATTCATTGCCAGCCTGCAAAGAGGATAGGAATGGGTGCCTCCTTGCTTGTTTATGTACCACATAACCGTGGTGTTGTCTGTCCTTATTAACAGATGGCCATGATGCAGAAAGGGTTTGAAGGCTTTGACTGCATGTATCACTGCCAGCATTTCCTTTTGGTTTATGTGCATGCGTAGCTCTTTGTGACCATAGACCTTGAATGCATCTTCCCTCCATGTGCGCTCCCCATCCGTGGTCTGAAGCGTCTGTTGTAATGGTTTGGCTGGCTATTGGTTTGCTGAAAGGCAGACCCCTCTTTGAATGGCTTGCTTGAGCCCACCACAGGAATTCCTTTTGAAGGCATGGAATGAGTGGTATCAGAGTTTCCAGGCTGTGACTGTGCTGAGTCCATAAACTCCTTAGGTACCATTGTAGTTTCCTCATATGTAGTCTTGCTTATGGAATCAGAAGTATGCAAGAAGCCATGTAACCCAGGGCTTGCAGGATTTTCCTTGCAGTCAGCTGGGTTTGTTTTGTCAGATTTTTGAAGTAATCTGGTAGTTGACTGTTTTTCTTCTGTGAGGAAGGCCATTTGGGTGGTTGTATCTAGATCTGCATCCAGAAAGGTTATTCTTTGGGATGGAAAGTACAGTTTTGTACCTACCATAAATGTAGATGTTCGAGGATCCACATTGCTGCAGTCCTTACTATTGGGTAGTCCGCTGTCCAGTCCCCGAATACCACCAGATAAGGCTGGCGCCGTCGTCAGGCGCATTAGACTGACCGTCAGTGCGTCAGGTACTATGCGCATGACCGACGTCATATCCTCAGTCTTTTCTTGCCCCAGATGTCAGAAGACTCTAAAAAGACAAGGCCCAAAATACCTGCACCAAACATATGTACAATACATACAAAAGATATATACAAAATATCAGCATATAACCTCACCTACACAACCACCCCTAAACACAGAGGGAAGGAGGGAGGTAAAATTGGACTGCAGCAATGTGGATCCTCGAACATCTACATTTATGGTAGGTACAAAACTGTACTATGTTCTTCGTTCCACATTGCTGCAGTCCTTACTATTGGGTAGAATCCCAAAGCAGAGGTAAGGAGGCTGGCAAATCATAAAGAAGTAGGAGCTGACAACATGCCTTGCAAAACAGCTGTGGCAAAACCAGCCCTAGACTTAGAGTAGATAGGAAGGTGATAATGCTTAGAGAAAGTATGCACTGAACTCCAAGTAGCTGCTTCCAAAATATCCTTAGTGCCCACCCCTTAGAAATGCTGTTAAAGTGGCAGTAGCCCTAGTGGAATGAGGCCTAATCCCAGCTGGAATCTCCTTGCCATGATGGGAATAACAAAATGCAATGCAAAACCCAATCCACCTAGAAATAGTTTGTTTTGACACAGGCTTGCCCTAACTCAAAGCAAAAGAAACAAACAACTGCTGAGACTGCCTAAAATCCTTAGTCCTGCTTAAATAATAACGCAATTGCCTGTGTACATCTAAAGTGTGCAAAATCTTTTCCCCTTTATTTTGGGGGTCTGCATAAAAAGTAGGCAAATGAATAGTTTGGTTTAAAGCCACACTAGAAACCACCTTAGGCATAAAGGAAGGATTAGTACGTAATGATACCCTATCCTTATGGAAAATCAAAAGGGCTCTACTGCCATAAGGGCCTGCAACTCAGACACCCTTCTTGCAGAAGTAATAGCCAACAGAAAAGCAGTCTTCCATGACAAGTATTTCAATTCAGCAGTAGCAGAGTAAGTTTTTCCAACACAAAATTGAGATCCCAAGCAGGAGTAGGAGCTCACGTGGGGGTCTTATATTCTTTGCCCCTCTAAGAAACTGCTTGAACAAAGGATGCGAAAACAATGGTGGGTCACAATCATAGTGAGCTGAAATTGCTGCAGCATGAATCTTAATGGAAGAGAAAGACAAACCTTTGTCCAATAACTCAGTAAGATATTGAAGAGCCACACTCAAATTAGGCTCAGAAATCTCCAAATTCTTTGCTGTACTCCAAAATAAAAATCTCTTCCATTTTTCTGCGTACACTTTCCTTGTACTAGGTCTTCTAGCTTCCATAATCACATTTAAAACTTGTTGAGGAAGTTGAGACCTGCTGTGTTTCAACACAGAATATGCCAGGCTGTTAGATGAAGAGAGTGAAGCTTGACATTGAGCAGATGACCGTCCTTCTGAGATAACAGATGAGGAATCAAAGGTAAAGGCCATGGAGGCTTCCTTACCAGACTCCTTAGTAGTGGGTACCAGTGTTGAATCTGGAGCTATCAAAATCATCCTTGGCTTGTCTTGTCTGACTTTTAATAGCACCTTTGGAAGAAGAGGCAGAGGTGGAAAGGCATACACATGAAGGTTTTTCCAACTGAAAGACAGAGCATCCACGATGAAACCCTTTGTGCAAAACTTAGGCAGCTGGTGGTTTAGTGGAACAGATCTATGTCTGGAGTTCCCCATGACACTGTCAATTTCTGAAATACATGAAGATCCAGTTGATCCATGATTTGTCTGCTTAACACATCTGCTAAGGAGTTCTGTGCTGGCAGAAACCTTGCCTGAAGAGTTAGTTGCAGTCTCCCATAAAATCATTGCTTGCCTGCATAGAGGATAAGAATGTTTGTTGATGTACCACATGACAGTTGTGTTGTCTGTTAGAATCAACACCTGCCCTGGAAGAAGTAACTCCTTGAAAGCCATTAATGCAAACTGGACTGCTAACATCTCCTTCATGTTGATATGTAGATGCTGTAGTCTGGCAGGCCACTTGTCTTGTATCCACTTTCCATTCAGATGATCTGTTGTTAAAATCTGATTGTTTAGGTGACATTCCTGAGCCCACCACAAAAATTCTTTTTGAAGGCAAGGTATTATTTGAATGACAGTGTCCAAATCCTGGCAGTGCTGTGTCCATACATTTTGAGATACCATTGTAGCTTCCTCATATGCAGTTATGAACCCTAATGCTTGAAGGACTGTCCTTGCAGTCAGCACGGACTGATGAGATAGTTGATGGAAGTAAAGTGATAGACTCTTTTGTTTGTCCGGGGTTAAAAGGCCATCTGGGCTGCTGTATTCAGTCTCACACCCAGAAAGCACATGTCTTGAGAGGGTACTAGACTGGACTTTTAGGCATCTTAGCACTGCTATAACATATTCCAGATGCTGTAGAAGGTCTTCCTTTTCTTGAGCCAGAATCAGGCAGTCGTCCAAGTAAGGATAGATTTGAATTCCTTTTAGCCTGAAGTAAGCTATCACTGGAGCCAGAACCTTTGTGAATACTCTGGGCAGTAGATAAGCCAAAGGGCAATGCAGAGAACTGATAATGAGAATTTCCAGCTCGAAAACGCAGATACTTCCTGCAACTTAGTCTTATAGGCACATGAAGGTAAGCTTCCTTCAGATCTAAAGTTACCATCCAGTGATCTTTGCCCAGCAGAGGTAAAAGCTGTTGTAACGTCAACATCTTGAACTTGGGAATGTCCAGATAAGTGTTGAGGATAGATAAATCCAAAATTGGTCTCCACGTGTTCCCCTTCTTTGGTACTAGGAACAGGCGAGAATAAAATCCTAGGCCCCTTTCTGATACAGGGACTGGCTGAATGGCCCCTATTTGGAGTAACTGAGAAATTTGCTTGTGAGCCTCTTTCCTTTGTGGAGGAGGAACGTCTGGCATGCCTTTGAAAGGAGGCAATGTATGGAAATAAAACCTGTAACCGTGGTGAATGATATCCAACACCCATCTGTCTTGAGTAATTAAATCCAAATTTTCCTTGAAAAGAGACAGTCTTCCTCCCAAAGGAGCTGCCAGACGAGAATCTACTGGCAGCTGAAAAGGCAGGTCACTGGGTCTGTTACTGAAAGGACTGACCCCTGCCCTCACCAGAAGTCTGAGCAGGTGAACTCCCTGTTCTAGGCCTAAAAGAACCTTGAGCTCTGCCCCTACCACGTCTAGACCTACCCCTAGACTGGGAATCATAAGCAGGATACGTCCATCCCTTAGTAGGCCAATTTCTACTAAACTTCGGTGGCTGCACCTGCAAAAAATCTTTAACAGTTTGCATAGACTTAGCTTTGTCCTCCATTTTCTTTAAAACTGCTTCCACAGGCGAACCAAACAACACATCCGACTGTAAAGGAGCATCCAAAATCCTTGTCTTAACATGCTCAGCTAAATTCTGATCCCTCAACCAGGCATGCCTGCGAAGAACAGAACTAGTGGCAGCCACCCTCGAGGAGGCCTGTACAGCATCAAAACCACATTGCAAGGAATGCTTACCCACTTGTTCAGACACATGAACTAAATCCAGCAACTCTTTACACTCAATACCTTCCGCCAAAGCATCCACCTTAGATTTCAGATGTGAAAGGAGATAATTTTGATATTTAAGCATGTGAAACTGACAATTCAACGCCCTCATGGCTAAAGTGGAAGAAGTATACACTTTCTTTCCCCATCTATCCAAAGCCCTTGCCTCTATCAGTGGGAACAGGGTTTTTAACCACAGAGGCCTTAACACCTTTAGGTCCCTGAGAAACAGTTTCCGGGTCTGCCCTAGGACTCTTAAAAAGATACTTATGAGCTTCAGGCACCCTATAGTACCTATCAGGTTTAACAGGAGCAGGAGGCAAAGAATCAGGGTTCAGGGAAGCCTCTGCAAAAACATCTTCCACCACATTTAACACAGGAGGTATAGCTAAGGGCCTATGCTGGGGCAAAAACAAGAATTCCCTAAGCCTTTTCCTGAATCAGAGTAATCCTGGCCTTCCCATTTAAAGTGCTCCCTCATGGAATGCAGAGTCTCTGAAAATGAGAAATCCTCAGGAGGAGAAGCTGTAGGAGTGGAATCATCCACATCAGAATCAGAATAAGGAGGATACTCCTGCAAATCTTCCGCAGAAGACTCAGAAGCCTCTGAACACTGTTCAAAACTATCAAACTCGGTTCCACCCTAGGCCTCTTATCAGGAGGGCATAGAACCTCTAATCATAGTAATCAAATCTTCTGCCATTTTAAGCATATGTTTCTTAGGCACAGAACCTGAAATGCTAGGAGAAGCCCCACTGAAGCTGAACTTGGCCTACCTCTCAAAGAAGTTTTGGCAACAGAAGGAGAGGCTCTAACTACCTTGGGAAGAGAGGGAAGAACAGTTACCTGAGAAGCCCCTCAGCCTGGCCTACCTCCTGAGAAGGCACATCCTGTAATAGTAAAGTCTCTGCCTGAGACTCCAAAGAAACTCCTGGCAAAACCTCTGGCTCCACTGAGCCTTCTAGAGAACCGACGTCCGGGACTGCGGTTCATCAACCCTAGGCTTCGCTGTTTTGTCCTTGCGCTTCTTGGATGAGAGCATCCGGCGGCATTTTATAATTGCAACGCTTCCCAAACACTAACCTGGCACAGTCTAACTCTCTTAATAGTGCTTGTTAAACCTAGCACAAGAGGCATCCAACAACGCCGTGCTCAGGCCCTAAACAAGGTATACACAAGGTATGGTAATCCCTATGAGGTATCTGTTTCCCACAAGAAATACAGTTATTCACTTTTTCTGACATCCGTTAAATACTGAGGCAAGAAAAACAAAATGTTCCAACGGGTACTTAGCCAACTCTGATTCGGTCTGAAACTCCGGCTTCGGAAATATTTCAGAAAGCCAACCTGCACTCGCAAAACTGCTTCTGCATCGGACCATGCGGCAAAAAAGACTGAGGATATGACGTCGGTCATGCGTGACGTCAGTCTAATGCGCCCTGACCGACGTCAGCCTTATACTCTGGTATTCGGGCCGACTGGACAGCGGACTACCCAATAGTAAGGACTGCAGCAATGTGGAACGAAGAACATCAAGTCTTGACTTGTGAAAGTTGACTGTATATCCCAAGGCCTGAAGTAGGTGAATGGCATAATTCAAGTGTTTTACCAAAGTGTGTTGGCTGTCCGTTTGTATAAGGCAGTCGTCCAGATATGGGTACATTTGCATCCCCTGAAGTCTGCAGTGTGCAATTACTGATGCCAGGCATTTCGTAAATACTCTGGGCGCAGTAGATAAGCCAAAGGGCAATGCTGAGAATTGATAATGCACTGAACCTGCAAGAAATCTGAGGTGTCTTCTGCAACTTTGTCTGATAGGGACATGCAGGTATGCCTCCTTGAGGTCTAGAGTTACCAGCCAAGACCCCTTGCCCAGCATGGGAAGGAGCTGCTGTAGATTCAGCATTTTGAACTTTGGTACAATGAGAAGTGTTCAGTGCGGACAAGTCGAGAATAGGCCTCCATTGTTTTTCTTTTCTTGGAACAAGGAATAGTCTGGAATAAAATCCTTGGCCTTGTTCTGAGAGAGGAACTTTTTCTATAGCTTTCATTTGCATTAAGCTGGAAATTTGTTTCAACGCCTCTGCCCTTTAATTCGGTGGCAGGTCTGGCATGCCCTTTCTTTTTGGTAATGTGTGGAAATGAAACCTGTATCCTTTGTCTATTATTTGTAGTGTCCATTTGTCCCTTGTAATACTGTGCCAATTTTCTGAAAATAAAGAAAGCTTTCTGCCCAAAGGTGCTTCCAATTGAGCCCTGGTTGGCGGTGTCAAAGTAAAGTCATTGAGCCTGTCCTTGTGCAGCAGTTGAAGGTCCTGCATTACCTCTCTGGTTGGGAGGCTGCCATTGACGTCCTCTGTAGGAGCCTCTAGCTTGCCTTCTACCTCTGGCACGCCTGTACTTGCCTCTCTGAAACCTCTCTGTGTCTGGAAAGGACCAAATCTTGGAAGGCCAATTCCTGCTGAATCTTGGTGGTTGTACTTGAAGAAAATCTTTGACTGTTTGTACTGATTTTGTTTTTTCTTCAAATTTCTTTAGGACCTCCTGAGCCGTGGAGCCAAATAACTTTTGCTTTTCCAGTGGAGCATCCAGCAGCTTTGCTTTAACATGGTCTGGCAGAGATTGTTCCTTCAGCCAAGCATGCCTACGTATGACTGCGCCAGTCATAGATGACCTACATGAAGCTTCCAATGCATCATAACCACATTGCAAGAAATGGTTGCTAACCTGTTGAGAGTTATGTACCAGATCCTGAAGTGACTTGCGGTCTAGGGGATCAGGTGAAGACAGCTTTTTATGCAATTCATCTAACAAATACTCTTGGTACTGTATCATATGAAATTGACAATTTAATGCCCTCATAGAAAGGGTAGCAGAAGTATACACTTTTTTGCCCCATCTCTCTAAAGCTCTGGACTCCCTTTCAGAGGGGAGAGGATTTTTAGCCGTGGCAGCTGCAACCCCTTTAGGGCCCTGGGAAATAGTTTCTGGATCTGCAGAGTGGGCCTTGTAAAGGTAAAGATGCAAGTCTGGGACCCTGTAGTACCTATCGGGTTTGGCAGGAGCCGGAGGAAGAGAATCAGGGGTTGTGCTAGAGTCAGAGTACACCATGAATGACATTCAAAACAGGAGGAATAGCTAATGGCCTATGCTGAGGCAAAAAGGTCCTTAATCTTTTCCTGGAATCAGAGAATTCCTGGCCCTGCCATTGGAAATGCTCTCTCATGGTGTGTAGTGTCTCCCCAAAGGAAAACTCATCAGAAGGGGAGGCCGAGGGAATAGATTCCTCTGCATCAGAATCCTCGTAGGCCGAATGAGCCTCCTCCTGGTGATCCGAGAGAGTAGAGCCATCAGAGGCCTCATCTGAGGAGTGGGGATCAGAGGTCTCAACCCTGGGCCTTTTGTCTGGAGGAGGTTGAGAGCCCCTGTCCGGATGAGATTGAGAGCCCCTGTCCGGATGAGATTGAGAGCCCCTAATTAAGGAGATAAAATCCTCTGCTAAGCTTAGAAGCCGTGAACCAGTAGAGGGTCCCTGAGGGATAACCTTGGGAGGCAAAGCTTTTGAAAGTTTAGCAGCTTTAGCCCTGGAGAATGCCTTAATCGACATGGATGCAGCAGGCCTGGCTGCACCACGTGCTGGTGTAGATTTGTCTAAAGGAATGGTGTCGGAAGGTTCCAGGACACCAGTTTCTGTTGGCAACTCAATAACTGACTTGGCCGGGGCCTCCGAGACCGAGGTAGTCGGTTGAGCGGTTTCGATAATTGGAAGTACCAAGGACTCTGTTTCAGCCGAAACAGAGACACTCGCGGTAGGCCTGGCCGAGGTTTCAGCCGAAACCGCGGTCCACGTGTGTCGGTCCTTGTCCTTCCGTTTCTTAACTAAATGATAAGTCGGAGTGTCTGACGGCATCTTATACGAAAAACTAGCCCCCAAAAATTCCTCTGCAAACTCTGCCCGACGTCTAAGAGTGCGTCGGTTGAAGGAAGCACAGGCTGAACAGGCCGAGACGTCGTGGTCTGGGCCTAGGCAGGGGAGGCAATAAGAGTGGAAATCCTTATGAGGTATTTGTTTCCCACAAGTCAAACAATTATTAACTTTATCTGACATCGGCTGAGGCAAGAAAGAGTCCCCAACGGGGTACTTAGCTTTTTGAAGTCTTCGGTAGCTGAATTACAGGAGCTGGCCGACCGGCACTTGCGAACTGCTTCGGGCACCACACAGCAAGAAAGACTGGTGAAGATGGCGTCGGCGGATGCTTTTATACCCCAGGCGCACTGACGTCGGGGAAAATGCGACATCAGCCAACGCCGGACCCAGACTTTGGAATCCGGCCGACTGAAGGGCTGCCTGAGGCAGGACAACCCATATGTGATGACTGCAGATGCATCCTTGAAGGACATTTGCAAATATACACAAGACAAAGGGAGGGGACTGGATCCCATACTGAAAGATATAGCAAAAAGGCACCCTTGAGGAATGCTTTGGGAATCTTGAGGGAAGCCAGAGGTACATTTTCCTTGCCAACATAAAAATTAGAAATAGCCAATTGTACTTCAATAGTTAAAAAACTGGAACTTGGCTGAAATAACTTGGTGATAAAATCCAAAACAGATTGCAGAGAAACAGACAGGATCCAGACCTCTAGATTCTGCCCACAATAAACCTCATCCATTTACTAGAATACACCATCCTAGTGATTGCTTTTGAGATTACGACAGTAAATGAACAGCCTACAAAAGCTTGGGATTTCTGGCCATCAAGGAAACTGAAGAACTATGCATTAACTTGAGGGACGGAAGGATGAGAAATTACATGCTGAATGGGATCCAGGACAGAGAAGTTACTTCAGAATAGGCCAAAGGGGAACCATACCTGATGTGATCAAAAGGGGCTATGAGACTCACCATAGCTCTACAATGGGCTGCCTTCTGAAGAAACTATCAAGTAAACTGAGGGATAGTGTAAAGAAGCCCTGGAGTCCAAGCAAGCACCCCATCATCCCTGGGCAACTCCCACAATGGGAACTGTGTAATAGCTGCTGCACTTGGTTTTGGGGAGGCAAATGGGGAATACTGTGCTGTGATCAAATGCCATAAAATCCCAGCTGCAACCACACGAGGCAAAAGAATGCTCCTGTATAGGCTTGTCAGTCAGAACAATGGATTTCCCAGGGATGTATATGTTGCTACCAGAAACCACTGAGAAATATCAACCACTGCCCATCCCTCATGGCCTCTCGACAAAGAGGGCAAGAACATGTTCCCCCTTGTTTGAGATACCAGGCATATTGCTCTGTCTTTGTCACAATCATGCTTCTAGGAAGGGTGCCCCAAAAGGCCTGCAATGCAAGCAGGACTGCTCTTATCTCCAGAACACTGATGTGAATGTGGACATCTGCAGACAACCGGGACCCTTGAACTGTCCTCCCTTCAAAATGTTCCATGCAAGTCCAAGGTGTGAAGAACCTTCTCACTGGCAGACAGTACAGATGAATAGACTAAGGGACATTTCATTGACCACTTTAGGCATAAAAGGATTAGTACGAAGATGCACACAGTCTGTGGAAAAAGTACAGTTGTGTACACTTACCATAAATGTAAATGTTAGCGTGTATTCACTGTTGCAGTCATAACATTTGGGTAATCTGCTTGCAGGTTGCCCTCAGTTGGCCTGATTAACAAAGTCTTGGGTCCTGCATCAGTTGCTGTCCCTTCTTCTATGATGTCAGGTCGTCAGGGGTATAAAACATGCAGCTGATACCATTACATCAGTTTTGCTTGCCCCAGATGTCAGGTGCCCCCCTAATGGGGAGCAATTAAACATAAAAACACAAAGGTATACCTCCAACAAAAAAGCAAATACACCAAAAAGTCTTTTAAGCATAGTAGAGGAAAGTAGACATATAGCCAAAAGAAGTTAGGGGGCATGGAGGGAGGGTAACCAGGACTGCAACAGTGAATACACTCGAACATCTACATTTATGGTAAGTCTACACAACTGTACTATGTTCTTCATGTTTCACTGTTGCAGTCATTACATTTGGGTAGATTCCCAAAGCTATGGTTGGGGAGGAGGAGTTTAGATAGCATTAGGACCAGCTATAAGGCCCTGCAAGACTGCAGTGGCAAAGCCAGCTCTGGATTTAAAGAAAATTGGTAAATAATGCTTGGCAAAAGTATGTACAGAACTCCAGGTAGCAGCTTCTAGGATGTCCCTGGTAGGAACGCCTCTGAAAAAGTTTGTAGAGTAGATGCAGCCCTGGTGGAGTGAGGTCTGATCCCCTGGGGAATAGGTTTTCCATGGCGCTTATAGCAGAAATGAATGCAATGGCTTATCCATTTAGAAATGGTTTGTTTTGAAATAGCCTTCCCCTCTGCCCCTGCAGCAAATGCTACCAGCAGTTGTTCAGATTTTCTTTGAGGTTTAGTCCTGTCCAAGTAGAATCTAAGTTGTCAGTGCACATCCAAGGAATGCAGAATCCATTCTCCTTTGTTCTGTGGATTGAGAAAGAAAGTTGGCAAATGAATGGACTGATTAAGAGCCACACTGGATACAACCTTGGGCATGAGGGATGGATTGGTTCTGAGTGACACCCTGTCCGCATGAAAGATGATGAAAGGCTCCACTGCCATAAGGGCCTGTAATTCAGATACCCTTCTAGCTGAAGTGATTGCTAAAAGGAAAGCTGTTTTCCAAGAAAGAAATTTTAAGTCTGCAGTAGCAGCTGGCTCGAAAGGAGGTAGAGTGAGTTTCACCAAAACAAAATTAAGGCCCCAGGCTGGGGTTGCAGCTCTCCTGGGTGGTCTCAAATGTTTGGCCCCTCTGAGGTACTGCTTGAGCAGTGGATGAGAGAAGAGGGGAGGTTCTGTGTTATAATGAAGTGAAATGGCTGAGGTGTGGATTTTAATGCAGGAAAGACAGCCCCTTGTGAAGCATCTCAGTTAAGTATTGCAAAATCTGAGAAATTGGGTGCTGCTGTGCTCATTCCTTTAGATTGGTTCCAGGCACAGAATCTTTTCTATTTTTCAGCATAAGATTTTCTAGTACTAGGCCTCCTTGCCTCTAAGATGGCATCCAACACAGATTTACTAAGGGATGGTAAGGGAGAGTTTAAGTAATTAGCCAGGCTGCAAGGTTCAGTGTTGGAAGCTGAGGGTGCAGAATCTGGTTCTCCTGCTGGGACAGCAGGAAAGGAGTCTGAGGCAGGTGCCATGGAGATAACCGTGACACTGCACGGGGGGGGGGGGTACCAGTGTTGGCATGGCCAGTCTGGAGCAATCAAAATCATCCTTGGTTTGTCCTGTTTGACTTTTAGTAGTACTTTGAAGAGCAGAGGCTGCGTGGGGGAGGCATAAACTGATAGTTTTTTCCAGCTGAAAGACAGAGCATCCACTTTCCAGGCTTGTGTGTGGGGAATCCTTGTGCAAAATTTGTCCAATTGGTAGTTCTGGGGGAGGCAAACAGGTCTATATTTGGGCTCCCCCATTCGCTTGTCAACATGTTGAAAATCCTTGGTTCCAGGTTTCCACTCGTGGGTCCATGAGGTTTCTGCTTAGTCCATCTGCTAGTGTATTTAATTTTCCTGGCAGGAATTGAGTGTCTAGGTGCACTTGGCAGCTTAAGGCTGTGTTCCACAATGCCATGGCTAGTCTGTGGAGGGGGTAAGAATGTGCATCCCCCTGCTTGTTTATGTACCACATAACCGTGGTGTTGTCCGTCTTTACCATTAGTTGTCCTGGAAGAATGTAGTCCTTGAAGGCTGTCAGAGCATTCTGTACAGCTAACATTTCTTTTTGATTGATATGCAGGTGCATTTGACTTTGGTTCCATTTACCCTGAATGCACTTCCCTGCCAGGTGAGCCCCCCATGCATAGTCTGATGCATCTGATGTTAGGGTTTGGGTGGCAGGGGTTGGTTTGAAAGGTAGTCCCTTGTGGTGGCAGGCCTCTGCCCACCAAAGGAACTCTAGGTGTAGGCAAGGTATGATAGGAATCATTGTTTCTAGGCTGTGAGAATGTTGACTCCATAGGCTTTTTAGATGCCACTGTAGTTTCCTCATATGCAGTCTTGCATATGGAATGAGAAGAATGGAGGCGGCCATGAACCCCAAGGCTTGCAGCATTTGTCTTGCAGATAGCAGGGTTTTTGTGGCCACTTGTATGAAGTAGGTTATCAAATGAATTTGCTTTTCTGGCGAGAGGTAAGCCATCTGGGAAGTTGTAGTCAAGCTTGCCCCTGGAATGTAATTTTGTTGACAGGGTACCAGTTGTGATTTATTTTCATTTATGGTGTACCCCAGACAAGTTAGAACCCTTTTTACAAATGCCAGATGATTCAAAAGCATGTCCTGGCTTTCTGCCTGAATTAGACAATTGTCCAGGTATGGGTATATTTGAATACTTCTTCGCCTGCAAAATGCAATAACTGGAGCCAAGCACTTCGTGAATACCCTGGGCGCAACAGACAAGCCAAAGGGCAGTGCAGAGAACTGATAGTGCATGGATCCTGCTTTGAAGCGTAGATATCTTCTGCAAGATTCCCTGATTGGAATATGCAGGCATGCTTCTTTTAAATCTAGAGTTGCCAACCAGGGGTCTTTACCTAGCATAGGAAGTAATTGTTGAAGACTCAGCATCTTGAATTTTGGAATCACCAGAATGGTGTTTAGAGTAGACAGGTCCAGGATTGGACGCCATTATTTGTCTTTTCTGGGTACCAGGAAAAGTCTGGAGTAGAAACCTTGTCCCGTTTCCTCTTCTGGTACCAGTTGAATAGCCCCCATGCTTGAGAGAGAAAATACTTGTTTTTGAGCCTCTGCCCACTGATTTGGGGGTAGGTCTGGCCACCCACTTGGCATTGGCAATGTGTGGAAGTGAAATCTGTATCCCTGGGCCACTATATTCAAAACCCATTTGTCCTGGGTAATGAGTTCCCAGTTCTTTGCATGAAGAGCAGTCTTTCCCCCCAAGGGGCAGTCAGAAGATAAGTGCTTGGAAATTTTAAAAGAAAGTCATCGAGACAGTTTATCATATGGGGTGTGTCTTGGTATTCCCAGACTTGGAAGTGAAGGCTCCCCCACTGCTTAGTTCTGCGAGTCCCCTGGGACTGAAACCTGGGTTTTTTGCTGTGTCTGTGTTTGGCTTGAGAAGACCTGGAAGGGGCTGGAAAGGACCAACACTTAGAGGGACAGTGCCTACTAAATCTAGGAGGCTGAACTTGTAAAAAATCATTAACAGTTTGCATAGATTTAGCTTTATCTTCCATCTTTTTAATAACTTCTTCAGCCTTGTAAGTCTATTTTCTACAAATTCAGGAATCAACATTATTTTCTGTTTAAGCAGTCCAATAACATGTTGCTGATATTTTAACATATGAAAATGGCAGTTTAAAGCTCTAATTGCCAAGGTTGCTGAAATATAAACCTTTTTACCCCATCGATCCAGCACCCTGGAGTCCATTGGAAGGGGTAGGATTTTTATCAGTAGAAGCCTTAATGCCCTTGGGCCCCTGTGAAACTGTCTCTGGATCTGCAATTGGATTTTTGAAAAGGAACTTGTGGGACTCAGGGACTCTGTAGTATCTGTCAGGTTTACTGGGAGCAGGAGGCAGGGAATCAGGGTCCAAACTGGATTCCGAGAAAGCATCATCAACAATGTCTAGTACAGGAGGAATAGCCAAAGGCCTATGCTGAGGTAGGAGAAGGAAATCCCTAAGCCTCTTTTTTGAATCAGAAAATTCCTGGCTTTCCCAGTGAAAATGCTCCCTTAGAGTATATGAGATTTCCCCAAAAGAAAAATCCTCAGGAGGGGAAGCAGAAGGAATAGAGTCCTCTGCATCAGAATCCTCATAAGTAGGTAAGGACAAATCCAGGTTATCAGAAGAGTCAGAATAACCAGAATCCTGATCAAAAAAATCATAATCAAGCTCAGCCCTAGGCCTTTTAGAGGGGGGGGTGGCTACCCCTGATTAGAGTTATTAGATCTTCAGCCATTTTTATCATTTGTTTTTTAGGCAGAGGTGCCTGAGCATGTGGCCTGGGCATTGTTTTTTTTTAGACATGGATCAAGATTTAGGCCGTAGTAATGAAGGAGGCATTGATTTAATATGCAAGTCGGTAGGCCTGAATACACCATCAGAAGCCGGTGCCTGCACAGCGTTTCCGGACCCATCCAAAGTAGAGACATCCGCGGGTTACATAGTTGAAGTACCTCACGGCATACCGGACTGCGAATGGGTCTCAGTAGAGGCCTGCGAGTCAGAAGTAGCAGGGTATCAGGGGCTGCGAAAGCACCTCACTGAGTACCGGCGAACTTGCGACTGGCTTAGAAGCGTCGTCGGCAGTTTTGGACCTTGGCGGCCTGTCTCTGTCTTTTTCTTTGCATTTTTTGTAATTCCGGTAGTCGGATGGCTAACCGACATTTCTGGATAATTAAACAGAGAACCAAAATATTTAGAGGGAAAAATGTACCAACGATGGATAGTGCGCTGATTAAATAAAGCACAAAACCGACAGCAAGATACATCGTGGTCAGGGCCTAGGCGAGGAATACAGTACAAATGAAAATCTTTATGAGGTATTTGCTTTCCATAAGTAATGCAATTATTAACTTTTACTGACATTGGTAAGGAGCAAGAAAAAGTTTCCCCAACGTGGTACTTGGCTTTTAGTTTAAGACTTTGGTTCTGAAACTCGAAAATGAAAATTTCGGGAGTCGGCCGACCAGCACTGGCAAACTGCTTCTGCTTCAGGCACAGCAAGAAAGACTGATGTAATGATGTCGGCTGCATGTTTTATACCCCCGACGACCTGACATCATGGAAAAAGGGACAGCAACCGACGCAGGACCCAAGACTTTGTTAATCAGGCCAACTGAGGGCAACCTGCAAGCAGATTACCCAAATGTAATGACTGCAACAGTGAAACACAAAGAACATCTAAGACAGAAGGAATAGTCATGACAGCCTAAATTTCAGACACCCTTTTGGATGAAATGAGAGCTAAAAGAAGAGTCTTCCAAGCACAACGTTGTAAGGAAGCTGAAAAGCAAGTTCAGGAGGAGCATGGGTCAATTTTTCAAGTAACAATTGAGGTCCCAAGTAGGAGAAAGAGGCTTCCTGGGAGGCCTGATATGAGGGACATCTTTAAGGAATTGCTTTACCTCAAACCTAGAGGCCAGGAGAACTCAAGTGTAGACTAGCAGAAACTGCTGACAAGTGAGCTTTAAATTAGAAGTTATGTACTTACCATAACTTGGCATCTGTGCTGTCCATTTTCATTCTTCCTCACTACTGGTCTTTTATCCACCTTGGCCACATTTTACACACTTGGATCCTAATCCTGAGCTTCTCCCTCTACCCACAACCCTCTCTGCAGCTTCCTCAGATCAAAGTTTGTTGCCTAAGAGTTTATAGAAAAAAGAAATTGTAAAGATGGAAAGAACCACCAGAGGCTCAAACCAGGATTCTACAATTTCACTCAGTCCTCTAGGTGTCATTAAATTGGGGAATGGCTGGGAGGGAACATGAGGAAGAATGAAAATGGACAACACAGATGCCAAGTTATGGTAAGTACATAACTTCTAAATCTGATGTCCTTCTCATTCTTCCTCACTATTGCGTCAGAGTTCCCAGGCTCCATACCTCTCAACTGTACAGATTTTTCACAGCATGTCCAGATTTTTGCCTATTTTTGGAACGTTTCTCATAAAATTTCAGTTTTCAGGCACATTGTTGGTAAGTCATTGAGGACTGAAGTCCAAAATGACAGGCATTTGAGTTTCAAGCTTCATACCCTTCAGAAAATTCATGCTAATGCAAAATCTTATTCTATCACTCTGTAAGAACAATACTTAAAGTGTCCCTATTTTTAGGCCTTTGTCCCCACTTCTATGACTTTCTCCAGATTTTTTGCTTTAAGAGATTGAGAGGTATCGTCCCCAGCTACATTACCCTTGGGTGTCCTCAAAAAAGGATATGCCAGAGCACTGCTGAACCGAAAGAAGCTCTGCTTCAGGAGACTATGTTTAAATTTGTCAAGAGTCACAAATGTACAAGTTTTTGACCAGGTGGCTGCAGCACAATCAATTGATGCTCTGGAGAAAAAAGGCAGGTGAAGTGGCCATAGATCTAGTAGAGTGCGCTTTAGGAGGGCAAGGCAACTGTATACAATTCTTTGAATAAATCAGAAATACAATCCATATCCCTTTAGCCATGGCTGTTCAGATTTCCTAAACTATTTTGTTATATAAAGGTAAAAATGAAGAGGTCTACAGATAGAGAAATACAAAACATTCGTCCTTGTTACAGAAATTTGGAAAGAATACCAGTAATTGAACAGACTGATTAATATTAGTCTATGTGGCCACCTTGGGCATACAGGATGGATTGGTACAGAGGGATATTCTATCTTTATGAAAAATGATGTAAGATGGTTTTGGATAATGAGGCCTGAAGTTCACAAACTCTTTACTGATGTAATGGCTACCAAAAATATAGTCTACCAGGACAGAAATTTCATGTCACAATCACTAGCCAGTTCAAAAAGCTTTTGAGTAAGGCCTTGAACAACCGTGAGATTTCACAGTGGAGAGGGGTCTTTTATTGGAGGTTGAAGTAGAAAAATCCCTTCCATGAATGCCTTGCATAATCTAGATGCAGAAAGGGAACCAGGAACATTTCCAGCATAAAAGCTGGACATGGCTGCCAGTTGAAGTTTAACAGTAGAGTAACTAACCCCTTCCTTGAAGAATGATATAAGAAAAAGGATGGCTGAAACAGGTGCTGAAAAGGGATCAATATTTTCTTTAGAAACCCAAATAGCAAACCTTTTCCATTTGCTTCTGTATACTTTTTTTTTGTGGCTGCTTATTGGGAAACTAACGCAATGTCTCTTACAGGGAAAGAAAGCCTGGAACTTTGTTCAATTAATGGAACTGGAAAAAACAAGCAGTTAGCTTGAGCTCATGTAGACTGGGTTATTGAGTCTCTGTCAGTTAAGACATGAGGTCCTGAGTGGGCTCCAGAATCCAAAAAGGATATCTCGGCTAAGTCCAAAGACAGGGGAACCATACCTGACTAGGCCAGTATGGGACAATGGGGAATTCTGAATCTTCAGCCTTCTGGCTTTCTGTGGAAATTTTAGGATCAATGGAGAGGAGGATAGGCATAAAGGAGACAAGAGGACTAATCGTAAACTAGAGCATCCCTCGGTGACTCCCCAGGAGAGGGGATCAGAGCAAAATACTTGCTGCACTTGTTCTGGGGGGTAAACAAAGATGTTGCAGCAAGGTTGGCCCAAACAGCTGAAAATTAAATTCACTACAGACTGAGGGATCATTCATGAGGAGCCAGAATGGATCTGCCAAATTTGTCCTCCGAAACACTGCATTTCCCCAATATGTGTGCTGTAAGAAGAAAGTGGTCTAAAGATATCACCCATTCCCAGACCCACATGGCCTCTCTACAAAATGGGTATGAACAGGTTCCTCCATGTTCGTTGATTTATCACACCACTGACATGTCTGGGTGAACTGCAACAGTTGCAAAAGGAAGAACGTCCTAAAAGGCTTGCATCAAGACGACCGTTATCTTCAAAACATTGATATGTGACCTGGCCTCTAAATGAGTCCATGTGCCTTGGACCATCTTCCCCCATGAAATGTCCCCCTCACCAACTAGGAAGCATCCATGGTCACAGTGGGTAAAAAGGGAAGGAAGAAAAAGGTCTGCCGATGTAAAGATCGTCCAACAAAATCCATCATTGAAGAGGACGTGTGCAGACTGATACTAATGTGACAGAAGCAAATAAGGAATGGAAAGAATAGACCATTGAACAGCCAAAGTCTGTTGGACAACTTGCATAAAAATCTTGCTAATGAACCAGTGTGACAGCAGCTACCACAGAACCAAGACCTTGAAGCATCAATCTTGCCGATGGAGTATCTAGAATGGACTGTACCCGATGTCTCAATGTCATAATGCTAATGAGGGGTAATGAGGCTATTTGATTTGAAGTGTCCAAGAGAGCACCAATGAACTCCAGCCTTTGTACTTTAGAGGGATTCAATTTGACTAGGTTTACTGAGGATGCCAAGGGAGCTGGAGATAGATGATCCCTGGTTTGAATTAGTTGATGCCTGATTGAAGCAATTAGGAGCCAGTCATTTAGATACGGAAACATGTGGAATCCCTGCAGTCTCAGCTGAGCTACGACCACTGCCATACATTTGGTAAACCCTAGGGGCTGTGGTGAGTCCAAATGGCAGAGCTCTGAATTGGTAAGGACAGCCTAAATTGCAGATGACTTTTGGAGCACCTACCCATTTTGATGCAGTAGTACGTGTCCTGTAAGTCCACAGAGCACATCCAATCATCGTTTCGCAACAGCGGTAGAATGAACTGAACCCATAACTATCCAGAACTTTGAATTCTTACACAGAGGTTTAGACTGCTTAGATCCAGAAAGGGTCTCAGGTTTTCTTCGGGCACTAAAAAGAAGCAGGAGTAGGTTCTGGATCCTCTCTGTTCGGTTGGAACCTTTTGGATGACTTTTGCAGAGTTTGTGAAAGTAAAGTTGTATAAAATCTTACCATAACTATAAATGTCTCTTCCATGTTGCAGTATTCGGTACCAATGGGTTTAATTCCTCTTGCTACCCGAATGTCTGGCCTGTATATGGAAGATTTCAGTTACTGTATGGTGTGTCGAACAGCTGACGTGGCTAGCAGAGCGTGGGCCATAAAAGTGACAGCTGCACCCACCAGACCTTAGAACTGTAAGGCCCAGTCGGACCAGTCCTAGTAAGGGCAATGCCAGTCCTGTGCCACCCAGAAAGGGAAATACAGCCTAACAGGTGGGGAAGGAATACTGCAACATGGAAGAAAAGAACATCTATGGTTATGGTAACATTTTACATAACTTTTCTATATCCTTCTATTCCCATGTTGCAGTATTCAACATATGCATGAGTGCAAAAGCTCACGGTGAAGGAAGGGGGTGGTGGTCTAGAGGTAGTTTCCAGGAATCCGTGAAGGATAGCCCTGGCAAAACCTGCCCTGGCCTTGGAAATGTGGTCTAACATGTAGTGTTTGGTGAAGGTGTGTACTGATGACCAAGTGGCTGCTTCAAGAATGGTAGAGGTATCCAGACCTATGAAGAAGGCTCCTGAGGAAGCCACAGCCCTTGTGGTGTGTGCTTTGACAGTGCTTTGCAGGCATTTCCCAAGGTATTTGTAGCAGAAGGTGATGGCTTTGGAAATCCATGTGGAAATTGTTTGATACTGACTTCCCTAGGGCCCTGGGGTGGAAGGAAACAAACAGCTGATCAGCTTGTCTGATGGACTTGGTTTTGTGCAAATAAAATCTGAGATGTCTGTGCCCATCCAGAGAATGAAGTACTCTCTCACTGTCTCCCTGTGGGTTAAGGAAGAAGACTGGTAGGTGGATGGCTTGATTTAGGGAAAGGTCATTCACTACCTTGGGCATGAAGTACAGGGTTAGTTCTAAGAGTAACCCTGTCTGTGTGGAATATTAGTAAGTGTGGAATATTAGTAAGGGTGGAAAAGCCATGATGGCTTGCAACTACTCTCCTGGTTGATGTTAAGGCCACGAGTAGGACAGTCTTCCATGTGCAACGTTTTAGGGATGCTTTATCCGCTGGTCCAAATGGGGAAAGCGTGAGCTTCTCTAAAACATAATTTTGGTCCTATGGAGAGAATAGGGTTTCCTAGGTGGTCTGGGATGGAGGACCCCTTTAAGGAATAAAGAAAATTTGTGTAAAATCTTACCATAACCATAGATGTCCTTCTCTTCCATGTTGCAGTATTCCACATATGGGTTTACTTTGTTTGCTTCACGTACGTCCAGCCAGTAAGCAAAAGTTTCAGTCCCTAAAAGGTGTGCAGGACGGTTGAAGGAACGTGGGCCATAAAAGTGACGTCTGCATGCACCAAACCTCATAATTTAAAAGCCCCAGTTAGAGGCAGTCCTAGAAGGGCAATTCCAGTCCTATGCCACCCAGAAAGGGGAATGCAACCTAACAGGAGGGTGGGAAAGAATACTGCAACAATGAAGAGAAGGACATTGTATAATTAAATCTTCACCCAAAATAGCTTAATGCAAAATCATACCGACACTTAGTGCGTTGGTTAAATCTAGCACAAAACCGACAACTAGCAACGTCGTGGTCAGGGCCTAGGCAAGGAATACAGTAAGAATGAAAGTCCTTATGAGGTATTTGCTTCCCACAACAAATACAATTATTAACTTTTTCTGACATCGGTCTGGAGCAAGAAAAAAGTTTCCCCAACGGGGTACTTAGCTTTTAATGAAGACTTCGGATCTGAAACTCACACACGATAATCTCAGGAGTCGGCCGACCGGCACTTGCGAACTGCTTCGGGCACCGCGCGGCAAGAAAGACTGGGTAAAATGGCGTCGGCTGCATCTTTTATACCCCTGACGACCTGACGTCAGGGAAGAGGCGACAGCAACCGATGCAGGACCCAAGACTTTGGAATTCAGGCCGACTGAGGGCAACCTGCCAGCAGGATAAACCAAATGTAATGACTGCAACAGTGAAACACAAACATCCAGTGCTGTCTTGGCCAGTAAGAAGTCACCAACAAGATTCTTGTTCTGTCCTGCTGGATTTTCAGCAGGACCTTCTGAATGAGAGGGAAGGGGGGGGGTGCATATAGATATTTCCCCTTCCAGGAGAATGAGAAGGCATCTGTTGCCAGGGCTCTGGTATCCTGGTGCAAAAGCCAGGAAGTTGCCAGTTGGAGGAGGCAAACAGGTCTAGTTGACATGTACTCCACTGGTGGACCAGATCCAGGAAGATATCCCTGTGAAGCATCCATTTGAGGTTGTTTGTGATGACTCTGCTCAGATAGTCTACCTGTGAGTTGTGGAGAGAGGGGATGTAGAATGCCTGCAGGGTCACTCCCTGTGAGGTGGGTAGTTTCCATACTAGAAGGGCTAGTCTGCAAAGTAAGTATGACTTGGTCCCATCCTGTTTATTGAGATACCACAGAACTGTGGTGTTGTCTGTGAAAATCTTCAATAGACCTTGCTGGAGGTAAGGTAGGAAAAGCCCGAAGAGCAAGAAGAATTTAACTAATCTCTCGAATGTTGATGTGTTCTAGTTTGTGAGGTTTTGGCCACAGGCCCTCCACCCTTTAATAGCCTAGAGTTGCTCCTCAGCCAAAGTCTGAGGCATCTGTGTGAACGACTTGGGTGGGTAGAGCTGGTTGGAGAGGGAGACCTGGATTGTGGGTCACTTGTGCCAGCCACCACTGGATTTCTTTTCTGAGGCATGTGAGAAGGGGAACCCTGTACTTGAGAGGATGGGAGTGTTGGGTCCAGACTGACTGAAGATACCATTGTAACTTTCTTATATGCAGTCTTGCTAATGGTAACATGGGGATAGTGGCTGCCATGTAAGCCCAGGACTCTGAGGTACTGCATTGCTGTCAATTCTGTAGACTGAAGGACCAGAAGCAGATGTTCTGGCAGGGTTTGCATCATTGGGGGGAGGTAATAATAATATTGCCTTCATTTCTTGGATATTGATGTGCTCTTTCTTGTGTGACCTTGGCCACACTCCTTGCACTTCCAGATGCCTCAGAGTTGCTCCCCAGCCCAAGTCTGAAGCATCTGTGTACATGATCTGTTTGGATTGAGGTGGTTGTAGGGGAAGACCTACGTTGCTGTTCACCTGCTTCAACCACCAATTAATTTCTTGTTTGAGGCATGGAAGGAGGGGTACCTTGTACTAGAGGGGGTGGGAGTGCTGGGTCTAAACTGACCTGAGGTACCATTGCAATTTCCTCATATGGAGTCTTGCTAGTGGTAACATGGGGATAGTGAATACCATGTAGCCCATGAGCCTGATGTACTGCCTTGCTGTCAATTATGTGGTCTGGAGGACCAGAAGTAGGTGTTGTGTCAAACGCTCTACCTTTTGGGGGGAGGTAGGCTTTCATGTCTGTACAAATCCTGCACCCCAAGATGACGTCTTGAGTAGATTCCAGGTGGGATTTGGAAAATTGATCTGAAATCCCAAGGACTGTAGGAGAGGAACGGCAGCTTGTAAGTGTTACAGGAGGGCCTGTTTGCAGTCTGCCTGAATGAGCAGGTCGTCCAGGTAAGGGAAAATCTACATTCCTTTTGTCCTGCAGAAGGCAATAACTGGAGCCAGACATTTGGTGCAGACTCTGTGCAGTGGAAAACCCAAACAGCAAGGCAGAGAATTGAAAGGAGAGGAGCTCACAGAGAACCCCTCAGGTATTTCCAGAAAGTGGGCCCTATAGGGATGTGAAGGTAGGCGTCCTTGATATCCAAGGTGGCCATGAACCCTTGGGGGAAGAAGAAGCAGAAAGAAGTTGGTAAGGTCAGCATCTTGAAGGTTGGTACCTGAAGAAAGAGGCTGAGTAGTGAAAGGTCCAGGACTGGTGTCCAGGGACCAACTTTTCTTGGTAACAGGAAAATCCTAGAGTAGAAGCCTCTTCCTTTTGCAGTCAGTGGAACTATCTGAATGGTGCCTTGAGCCATAAGGCTGTCTAGCACTGGTGGCAATAGGGGTAGCTGTGGGATACCCCTTCTCTTGGACGCATGAGCCAGGTCATAAAGTACCCGTTTTCTATTACGGAAAGGACCCATTTGCCTGAAGTGATGTCTCCAGACTTGGAGATCATGAGAGACATGCACAGAGAGGGATAGAGGAGGAAGGTGGGGGCTCTAAGCTTGGCAAGTAGTCAGACACTACCTGCCCTGTCTTGAATGGGCGGCCTCTGGCGAATAACTGGTGAGGCCCTGGTAGGAATGGGTTGCTTCCTGGAGGTTTTCCTAGGCCTCGTGTGGAGGCAGGTGGGCGAGTGTGCTTCCTAATAAATTGCATTTTGCTGGGTAATTCCTCTGGAATTTTGGAATTGGGGAAATCAGCAGGTGTTTTAAATCCTGGATCTCTTTCCTTTTTTGCTGCAATGACGAAGTCAGACACTTTTTTTTCCCCAAAGAGGACTGTATTGTCCAAAGAAGAATCAACCAGCTTGGCTCAAGTCATTTGGAAGAGGTTGCAGGCACAGGCAGGAATACCTCCTCAAAGCATATGCTAATGACCTAGCTGAGGCCTCAGCAGCATCGTAACTGCCTGTGCCATTTTATTTCATTTTTGACATTTTCAGTGCGTTTCATTTTATTTTGACATTTTCAGTGCGTTTCATTTTATTTTTATTTAACATTTCACTAGTTGTGATTTTTGCTTTAGCCAATCGGGCCAGTATTTTTTTCAGCATCGTAACTGCACTTGATAGAGTACCTGGTAATCTGAAAGGTGAGGGCAACAAGAGAAGACAGTGAAATTTTGGCAGCAAAATCAGGGGAGTCAGACAATTCCTTTGAGATCCTCTCCAAAAGGGATAAGGCATATTTAGCCATGTGTGTCTGGTAATTAGCAGCTCTGAAAGCCAGAGTAGCAGAAGTATACATTTTCTTACCCAGACGTTCCATGGTTTTGCGGTCTTTGTCAGCAGATAGGAGAGTGGTTGAAAGCAATAGTTTTGAAGCCTTATCAGTGGAAATTGAAACAGTGGCAGGATCTGCAGCAGGACATTTAATTAGAAAAGTACAGTTGTGTACACTTACCATAAATGTAGATGTTAGAGTGTATTTACTGTTGCAGTCATCACACTTGGGTTATCCTGCCAGGGGTAGCCCTCAGTCAGCCCCAATACCAGAGGCTTAGTATTTCTATGTCGGTTGCTGTTGCTCCAGGACTGACGTCAGATTGTCATTGGTATAAAGTCAGGCAGCGGACACCATTGCATCAGTTTTCTTGCCCCAAATGTCAGGAGCCCTCAAAAAGGGAGCTAGGTTTTGGTGGAAGGACACCACCAGTACAGAGTAAACACAAAACTCCTTGTAGAATGAAAGAGAGAGTGAAAGAGACAAGAGGGATGGAGGGTGGAAAAAGTACAGTTTTGTACCTACCATAAATGTAGATGTTAGAGTGCTAATACAGCTGCAGTAATCACATGTGGGTTCTCTGCCGTCAGGCGGGTCCTCGGTCGGCCGAATTCCAAAGTCTTGGTCCGGCGTCGGTTGTTGTCGCCTTCTTCCCTGACGTCAGCGCGACAGGGGTATATAAATCACAGCCGACGCCACATTCTTCAGTCTTTCTTGCCCCAGATGTCAGGTGCCCCCAAAAGGAAGGCAATACATAAATAATATAGCTATATGTATATATATATTCAAGCAATGCAATGTCATCAAAAAAGAGTAGTTGCAAGCAAATACACCATAGGAGGAAAACCCAAGACAGGATGTATGAGGAGGAGTTAGCCACTAATCCTTTATCTAGAGGGGAAGGAGGGAGGGAAACCTGTACTGCAGCTGTATTAGCACTCAAACATCTACATTTATGGTAGGTACAAAACTGTACTATGTTCATCGTGCATACAGCTGCAGTAATCACATATGGGTAGAATCCCAAAGCTATGCACAGGGTGGTAGGCACTAGGTGGAACTGGGATGAGCCAGAATGCCCTGCAACACAGCAGTAGCAAAGCCTGCTCTAGTTTTGGAATATAAAGGCAGGTGGTAGTGTCTTGTGAAGGTATGTACAGAACTCCAAGTGGCTGCCTCCAAAATATCTTTGGTAGGAACTCCTCTGAGGAAGGCTGTAGAGGTAGCTGTGGCCCTGGTGGAGTGGGGTCTGATGCCTACAGGGACAGATTTCCCATGATAGGAGTAACAGAATCGTATGCAGTGGCCTATCCATTTTGAAATAGTCTGTTTGGTAACAGGCTTTCCTTGAGCTCCTACAGCATAGGACACAAAAAGTTGTTCAGATTTCCTGAAAGGCTTTGTTCTGTCCAAGTAATGACGTAGCTGTCTATGGATGTCTAAGGAATGTAGCAGCTTTTCCCCTTTGTTTTAAGGGTTGGGGTAGAAGGTAGGTAAGTGTATGGCTTGATTTAAAGCTACCCTGGATACCACTTTAGGTATAAATGACGGGTTGGTTCGAAGGGAGACCCTGTCCTGATGGAAGATGAGAAAGGGCTGTACAGCCATGAGGGCTTGTAGCTCCGAAACCCTACGAGCTGAGGTAATGGCCAGAAGGAAAGCTGTTTTCCAGGACAAATATTGCAAATCTGTTGAGGCTGCTGGCTCAAAGGGAGTCAATGTTAATTTTTCTAGAATGTAATTAAGATCCCAGGCTGGCACTGGTTGTTTCCTTGGGGGTCTTATATTCTTAGCCCCTCTGAGGAATTGTCTTAAAAATGGGTGAGAGAATAATGGTGGATCCATATTGAATTCTGCAGAAATGGCTGAGGCATGGATTTTTATGGAGGAAAATGAAAGTCCACTGTTCAGCAGCTCAGCTAGATACTGTAATACCCGAGGCAAATTCAGTTTTCTAGGGTCCTGGCCTTTTTTCTCATTCCAAGAGCAAAACCGTTTCCATTTTGCGGAGTAAGTCTTCCTACTAGATGACCTCCTGGCCTCCAGAATGACATCCTGCACCTCTTTGGTGAGTAGAGTCTGTTGTGGTGTTAAGCAATTTTCCATGCAGCGAGATTGAGTGTTTTCAACTGACTGAAGAGTTTTGTAGCTGTGCTGAGTCAGCAGAAGAGGAATCAGAGGTAGTGGCCAGGGAGAAGTATGTGTTAGGCTCCTTAGGAGTGGGTACCAGTGCTGTCAGAAGGGCTGATTCAGGATCAATCCTAAGCACAAGTTTTGAGTCTTTGGTTCTCTGTAAGAGAAGGGTGGTTAGACGGCTACGAAGGGTCTTCAGAAAGTCCAATTGTGTGCACTTACCATAAATGTAGATGCTGAGTGTATTCACTGTCGCAGTCATCAGCTGTGGGTTATCCCTGCTGTGGTAGCCCTTGACCGGCCTGAATACCAGAGTCAATGTTGTTATGAGTTGGCTGCCATCGCCTGTAGTCTGACATCAGGTAGTCAGTGCTACAAAGCAAGGCAGCCAAAATCATTGTGTTAGTTTTTCTTGCCCTAACCCATCAGAAGCACAAGGAAATAAGGTAAAGTGGTCCTGGTGGTTAAAAGCCACCATGGGAAGCTTATGTCCCGAAAGAGGATACAAGGGGGATGGAGGGAGGGAGGGAAACCAAACATTTATGGCAAGTACGCATAACTGTACTATGTTCTTCGTGTTTCAGTGTTGCAGTCACCTGTGGAAGGATTCCCAAAGCTGAGGAGAGGGGTGGAATGATTGGTTAGAGCCCTAGGCATGTCTCTGCAGAACTGCAGAGGTAAACCCTACCCCAGACTTAGAAAAAAGAGGAAGGTGGTAATGCTTTGTAAAGGTATGGACAGAAGTCCAGGTGGCAGCTTCCAAGATATCCCTGGTGGGGACTCCTCTGAGGAAGGCTGTGGAAGTGGATGCTGCCCTAGTGGAATGGGTACGAATAGACTTGGGGGATTTCCCATGTAGTCTGTAGCAGAAATGGATACAGTGTGATATCCATTTGGAAAAGGTTTGCTTGGAAATGGGCTTCTCCTCTGCCCCTGGGGCAAAGCCGATGAGAAGTTGGTCTGTTTTTCTGAAGGGCTTTGTGTAGTCCAGGAAGTATCAGAGTTGTCTGTGCACATCTAGTGAGTGCAGAATTATTTCCCCCTTGTTTTGAGGGCTGGGAAAAAAGGTGGGTAGATGTATGGCCTGGTTGAGGGTCATATCAGATACCACCTTGGGGGGGGGGCGTGGCCAAGGATGAACACAGGATAGCAGCAGATTTCTTCAGCTCCACCAATTTCATTACATTGACAGGAATTAATTACTTAAAAAATTAATTCTTGAAGTAATTTTCTTTCTAAATATGTTTGTTTTATATAGTTCTTGAACTATATCTAAAAAAGAAAGGAAATCTTAATATTCCTGTCAGAAATTACTTTGGAAATTTTCCTGTCAGTTTATCAGTCTGAAATGAGTTCCAGTAAGACAAATTCTCAAGACTCCAGCATCAAGAAAGAACTTCAGTCTCTGATAATTATAGTCAAGCAACTTACTGCTAAGATGGATAAAATGGATACTAAAATAGACACTTTCATAGAAAAAACTACAAAACAAATAGACTTGTTACATATGGAACTGCAACAAAAGAAGATCCAGATGACAGGCATAGAAGAAGCTGTGAATGACATGGAAAATAAAATACAAGAACAGGAAATCAACATTGAGTTTCTGCTGAAACAAAATACACATTTACAAACAAAGCTGGATGACCTGGAAAATAGATCTAGGCACAATAACATTAGGATTTTTGGACTGCCAGAAAATATTGAAGGTAACAATATTACTTCTTTTTTAAGCTGTATTTAGAGCACAACCAAAAGCTGTTTGCTGAATTTCCTGTTTGCACTTAATTTTAAATCTTTTTTTCTTAAAACTTGCATATTTTCTGTCCTTGACCTAGCACTCTTGTGTGGGGTCATTTACTGCACTGTTATAACTTGATATTACTTGTGAACCTCTGCTATCTCTGTAAAAAACAAAACAAAAAAAAATCTTGCTTTTTTCCCACTTTTCTGAGAGTTAAAAAAGTTCAGTTACAGGCTTGCTGTTCCTGAACTGTTTGAAAGTTTGTGAGGCCATTTTTGCTTGGGCTGAAGGAGGGGCTCTGTGTTCATCAGTGGCAGTGACTAACATTGAGCAGCTTCCCTGCCCCCCGTAGAGGTGGTTACTGACTTGAAACTGTAGTTTTATTGGCCACTAGGGGTCATTTCCATAACTCCTTCATTTGTCCTCAGAGGAGTGGTTTAAGGCAGTAACTTGTAGTTTATTGGCCATTTTGTTTCATTTCCTGTCTTTCCAAGCCCCCTGCTATAAAGCACGCTTTAGCGCGCATTAGCGCGATTTAGCGCGGAGTTGCTACCGTTGCACACTAGGGCAGCGCCGGTTAAGCAGGTTTAAACTATTCGGGCTACCTAAAGTCCACTCTTCAAATTTTCCCTTAAAACTACCTTCCTCGAACTATACTACTGATCTAATCAGCGTATCCTATAATTAAAAAGATCATCTCTACTTGACTCCAAGTAGACTATTCTCTATCTGTTAAACGTAGCACTTGCTCCTACAGTACTTATTACCTTGATACGGCACTCTTGTCATAGATAGTACCCCAAAAGGCAACCCCCCCATTTCTCGGTCACCCACGCCCCGGAATCTTTTTAAGTTTTTGTCTATTCCTTCTAGCATGTCGAGGGATCAGTTGCTAGTGTCCTCTCCTGCTCAGCTGGTGAACCTGGGAATATTGAGGCAATGTTACAATTGCCTCATGTACACAGACAACCCTCTCCTCCTCCCACAAAACACAAATACATGCGAGAGATGCAACTATACGGCCAAACTGGAGGCTGAGCTCTCTCAACATAGGACTGGCAAGACCAGTCAGGAGGAGAAGGTTACCACACACACTATAGACCCAGTCTCACATAGTACCATTACAACCTCAAATCATACACATAAACACACAAAGACATACTCGGAGGCTCTGATCAAAAATCTACCAAAACAGCAGAGGCCACCAAAGCAGACACCCAAACCACCACCACCTCAGAACACAACACCTGCAACACATAGACCTCACAGTCAGAGTGTCAAACAGTCACAGCCCTTAAGGCCAAACACAATGCCAGACACACTAGTCATTGGTGACTCCATAGTCAGACACACTGACGTCCCGCTCACCAGACTGAGTAAGGAGAAGGTCACAGTAAGCTGCCTGTCGGGCGCTAGAATCCGCCACATAACGCAAGCACTCAGGTCTCTCAACAGCAGGTACAAATATGACTCAGTCATTGTCCACGTTGGTGTAAACGACCTGAGACGTACCTCCTTGGACTACATTAAAAGAGACATTGAGGAGCTCTCTGATTATGTAGCCCAGGCAGGTATGTCCCTGACCTTGAGCAGTATCCTACCTTCACCAAGAATGATGCCACAATACAGAGATAAGATGATCAGCTTTAACAATTGGCTTAAACACTGGTGTCATTCAAAGGGGATCCAGTGTCTGTCTGCCTGGGATGACATGCTGGACAAGCCACGCTGCTTCGCAAGGGACGGCTTGCACCTGTCACCCCTGGGATTCCGGATATTGGCAAAGGCTCTTGCCACCCCATAGTGCCTTTTTAGGCAAGGCTCAAATTCTAAACCTACCACCCTAGAACACAAAAAAGGAAAAAAACTAAGGGTAATGCTGCTCAATGCCAGAAGTCTAAATCTCAAAATGCACGCACTCGAGGCCCTTCTCAGTATG
The DNA here is from genome assembly GCF_019279795.1 of Protopterus annectens. NCBI lineage: Eukaryota > Metazoa > Chordata > Ceratodontiformes > Protopteridae > Protopterus > Protopterus annectens. The sequence continues at coordinate 402,255,725 of NC_056738.1, forward strand.
GAGAACATCGATGTCTGTGCTGTGACAGAAACCTGGTTCAAGGCTCCTGAGAGCACCCCAGCGCTATCAGGTTTTACCTCATATCATGCGTTCTGGCCCCAAAATCCGGACAATACCAAGAAAGGAGGGGCTTATCCATATTCATCAAGGACACCCACACCTCAAGACTGGTGGCAACGCACGATGCATCGGAGACCATCCAGGTGCAATTAACCATAGGCAAGACTGCTCTGCAAATTGTAGCATGTTACAGGCCACCCTCACAAACTCAGGAACCTCACATGGCCTTCCTGAAAACACTAGAGGGATAAATGTATCACCAAACACCATCATACTAGGTGACTTCAATTACCCTAATATAGACTGGGAACACTACTCAAGCCCAAACACCCTAACCCAAAAGTTCCTGGAATTCATAAACTCAAATGCCATGGAACAACTAGTCACCATCCCCACAAGAGGAGATAACATACTTGATCTCATCATCACGAACATGGGAGCACAATGTTCAACACCGGAGGTGTACCCTCACTGGTGAGATCAGACCACAAACTAATCTCGCTGGAGGTCCTCATCCCACCCCACCTGAAATAAAAAAGACCACAGTAAAGAACTTCTCAAAAGCCGACTTCACACTTCTAAAGACTAGTGTGGTCTCCTTTAAGGCCCCGAGCCAGCGGAAAACAGTACTCAAGCCGCTGAATCACTTACAAATGCCTTCTACCAGCACCTGCAGGACTGCATGGATAAGGCAATCCCAAGCAAAACAAAGACTCTTTGTACCAAAGGCAAGCGTCCAGTCTGGTTGACCCCAGCCATAAACAAACTCTACAACAAAAGGAGGAAGCTACTACAAGATAGAGCAAAATCCTTAAAAGGTAAGACACCCTTGATCACTATAAGTAAAAAACTAAGAGCTCTCATAAAATCATCCAAAGCAAATTTCGAGAGAAAAATAGCTAAAGACTCAAAAGACAATCATAAGGCCTTCTTTAGCTATGTTAGAAACCTGGGAGGAAACTCCCAGATATGCTCAGAGCTAGTTCAAAATGATGTGAAGATTACTGATCCTACAGACATTGCCAACATACTGGCTGACAGGTTCAGTGCAAACTTCTCCCCAAAAGGAGAGATATCTATACCAAACGATTGCAGCCCCCAAACATCTCCAGCGCCCAAGTGAGAACTGCTCTCTCCAAAGCTAAAAACACAGCATCCATGGGACCTGATGGTGTCCCCGGCTGTGTGCTCCATGAACTCAATGAGGAATTAAACCCACAGCTAGGACAGCTGTTTAATCAAAGTCTTACCTCTGGATACGTACCCAAGGAGTGGCGCACTGCAACTGTGGTACCACTTCACAAATGCGGTGCCTCCACCGACCCTGGAAATTACCGGCCCATTAGCTTGACAAGCCTTATCTGCAAAGCCATGGAGAGGATCATAATGGACCTCATAAATAAAGACATAGGGAATTTGCAGACTTTGGATCCAACCCAGTTTGGCTTTGTCAAAGGCAGATCATGCCTTTTAAACTTGGTTGACTTTTTCGAAACAGTCACCAAAGCCATTGATGAGGGAAAGGCAGTCCATACAGCCTACCTCGATCTGGCTAAGGCCTTCGATACAATACCCCACTCGGGTATCATTGAAAAACTCATCAGCTTAAATGTCAACCCATACATCACAAGATGGGTTGCAAACTGGCTGAGTGACAGAACCCACAGGGTCAGAGTTGCTGGCGCCATGTCAGACTCAAAGCCTGTCACAAGTGGTGTCCCACAGGGCTCAGTCCTGGGCCCACTCTTGTTTGGCATCTACTTTTCCGAAGTACAAGCAAACACAGGAGGGTTATGGCTGACAAAGTTTGCAGATGACTGCAAACTGGGCCATAGTACAAAACACATCTGACACAGATATCCTTCAGAAGGGTCTCACAGGAACGGATAACTGGTGCCAGAGCCATGGCCTAAACTTAAATGCCAAAAATGCATAGTCATACCCTTCGGGAAAAACAAGGTTACCCCTAGCTACCAAATAGGTGGCAATCCACTGAGCACAGAAGAAGTTATCAGGGACCTGGGGACCCAGGTTGATAGTAGTCTGTCATTCGACACCCATGTAGCTAAAGTAGTTAGGAAGACCTTCTACATTGCTCACCTTATCATGAAGGGATTCTCATCTAGATCAAGGGAGGTCATAGTCTCCCTTTACTCATCACTCATCAGACCAATGATTGAGTACAATGCCCCATTCGAATGTATCTGACCCGACACTTGCAGCAGCTGGAGAGGCCACAAAAGTTCCTCACCAAAAGGATAAAGGGTCTCAAAAATCTGTCCTATGCTGCCCGACTGAAAGAACTCCAGCTCTATTCAGTCGCTTACCGCTTGCTCAGAGGTGACCTTTGCCTAACATACAAGGCCATGTCAAATCCAGATTTGATGAATATGCTTCACCTCAAAAAATCTAGATCCATCAGAGCCACAAGGGCGGGAGACTTAAACCTTGACACGGCTATTAATAGGACGTGCTGGAGGGATAGATTCATCACCCAAAGACTCCCTATGCTGTGGAACACAATCCCGGTACGTGAGGCAGAGCACCTCGCTGGCCTTGTTCAAGAGAAATCTTGACCAATGGATGGGAGATCGCAGATATACCCCAGGGATTACCTCAGTGTCACTGCTCGACAGAGGCACAGCAAAATAATGGGTATAGTTCCCCATACTAAAGGGGTGGCGTAAGCCACAAAACGATGGGCTAGGCTTGTAAATGCCCTCGGGCAGAGAGCCTAGTATGAACCTATGAACAACATGGCTCCCTAAAACTTTAGATTTACCAGAAGCATTCTCTTTTGGTATCGAAAGAGCACATAGATCTATAGCTAATACTAACTAACAAAAACTATCCTAGATCAGTTATAGTTAGATTTCTATCATCTTTTGATAAAGAGATGGTTCTTAAATCTGCTTGGGCTAAAGCTCCTGTTAAGTTTAATGAGACAACTGTGCGTTTTGACAATGACTATTCTTCCATGGTAATTGCTAAAAGAAAAGTTTTTCTGCCACTAATAAGGGAGCTTAAAAAAGCACAGTTTAAAACATACCTTCTGTTTCCTGCCAAGCTTAAAATCTTCCTTCCTGATGGTCCTAAGGTCTTCGATGATTTAGACTCTGCTTTACTGTTTGTCAAAGAAAAAGGATTTTGGATAAAATAAAAGAAATGGAATGGGCTAGTTCTTCATTAAAGAGATTGGCAACTGAAGCTTCCTGGAAGACTTCAGAGAAGAAGAAGAGACTAAAAAACAAATGATTTGTTATATGTTTTTTCTCTCTCATCATTTTAGTTCATTATTAATCTTTTTGAATATAGTTCCTGCATTTCCAGAAAGCCACAAATATTTTGGAAAAGATTTAATCAAAGTTATTCTCTATGTGCAAAGAAATGTTTTGTTTCATAACCAGTCAAAATGCCTGAGGATTTAATGGCAGGCTGTGACTCGATTTGTTTTTCTTTCTGAAAAAAGTAAGGTTAGTAATTTGATACATTTTTTTATCTTTACCTTTTTTTTTCCTTCTTCTTTTATTTTCTTTGTTTAAGCAATGACATTCTATTTAGATTATGTAGTGGGTAAAGGGTGCGGGAGGGCAGGGAGAGAACAGTAATGAAAATATCATTAAGAGAATAATAACATATTTATTTCTTGTAAAAGTTTATAAGTTCTTCAAATGCTATTTCTAATTATACTTTCTTGATTATACTGCTTATGCTTGTTTGTAAATAATCTGTCATGCTTTAACTAATAATAATCAGAACTAAATAAGAGTAAATAATATGTTTTATTTTTAACTCTATTAATATAAACAGTAAGTAACATTCCATTGTATATACTTCTTACAGCTTTCTCTTACATTTTTTTATTTCTGCCTCACTCCCTTTTATTTTCTACTCTCTTTCTTTTCTTTATTAATATATAGAAATGCTTTAGACTGTGTGGGCACAGTGAATAATAGGATTTGTATGAAAATTGAGTTGGGAGAAGAATGCTGAGTTTTATTGCTTGTTGGTAATTTTGAGTTTAATTTCACTTGCATAGAGGCTGTGATGATCTGTGGAATACATTGTGGAGGTTCTGTCATGTTTAGATGCATTTACACTGCTAAATGAATGTTTGTCACTAGTTTTTAATAAGTTTCCCGCCAAAATGTTAAGAGACAATCTGGGATGTGGGCTGTCTTATGCACAATGTCCTTGAGTTACCTCAGAATCTTCAAATCACAGAATTCTCACAGAGAAACTGAAAGCAGTTAGTATAAACATTGACAAGGTTATCACACTGACACACCACAGATTCAGGAAAAATACTCTGTTCATAAAATATGTCAGTTATAATGAGTTTAAATGATGTAGTTTCTTGTAGTAAGTAAATGTCTTATTTTAGAAGGCATAAAAAATGAAACATTTATTTAAATGTTTTTGAAAATCTACTTAACAGCAGCATAATAATCTGTGTTAAAAATTTGTGTTCCAAACATATACTTTACTATAACTCATTTAATTAATCTGATTGACAAACATAAATAATCTTATAACTCTATTCTGGAAGAAATGTCATGTGATATATTTTAAAGCAGTAGGTTAGCATGATTGTAAAATCTGGTTACCAATATGTGTTTGCTGTGCATTATTTTGTATAAAGCAGACAGATTTATTCTAGGGACAGCAAGTAGGATAGTGCTCTACTAACACACAACTCAGTGAGATCAGATATATATATATATATATATATATATGTGTGTGTGTGTGTGTATGCATGTGTGTGTGTGTGTGTGTGTGTGTGTGTGTGAGTGTGATGGCTTTTTTTTCTGAGAATCTGCATAACTATCCAATATGATTTATAATAATTTCTATGAATACAATATTTTACTCTATTGACAAAATGAATGTTTGCCACAAGTTTTAATAAGTTTCCCGCCAAAATGTTAAGGGAGACAATCTGGGATGTGGGCTGTCTCATGCATAGTGTCCATGAGTTTCCTCAGAAGCTTCACTCACAGAATTTTCACAGAGAAACTGAAAGCAGTTAGTATAAACATTGACAAGGTTATCACACTGACACACCACAGATTCAGGAAAAATACTCTATTCATAAAATATGTCAGTTATGATGAGTTTGGATGATGTAGTTTCTTGTAGCAAGTAAATATCTTATTTTAGAAGGCATAGAAAATGAAACATTTATTTAAATGTTTTTGAAAATCTTAACAGTAGCATAATAATCTGTGTTAAAAACTTGTGTCCTAAACATATACTTTACTATAACTCATTTAATTCATCTGATTGGCAAGCATAAATAATCTTATAACTCTATTCTGGAAGAAATGTCATGTGATATATTTTAAAGCAGTAGGTTAGCATGATTGTAAAATCTGGTTACTAATATGTGTTTGCTGTGTATTATTTTGTATAAAGCAGACAGATTTATTCTAGGGACAGCAAGTAGGATAGTGCTCTACTAACACACAACTCAGTGAGATCAGATATATATATATATATATATATGTGTGTGTGTGTGTGTGTGTGTGTGTGTATCTATGCATATATGTGTATGTGTATATGTATGTGTATATGTGTGTGTGTATATGTATGTGTATATGTGTGTGTGTATATGTATGTGCGTGTGTCTGTGTTTATGTGTGTGATGGCTTTTTTTTTTTTTTTTTTTAGGTAATAACGCAGGTGTTTCTGAGAATCTGCATAACTATGCAATATGATTTATAATAATTTTTATGAATACAATATTTTACTCTATTGACAATAATGAGTTTAAGTAAATGCTCATATACAAACAATTCAAGATTTTTTTGGAAGCTGTTGATAGAATTCACATGACAGAAAATAGATGCATCTTAATGCATGTAATGTCTGAATCATATTAGCCAAAGTTTTTGATTTAAATGAATGTTAGAACATAATTTTCTCTCCTCTTGATTTCTAACATTAAGATTATTTGAATGCTATTAGAATTCAAGTGTTATATATTACATAGATCTATATAATAGTATGAACAGTTTAAAAAAAAAAAAAAAAAGTTTATTTTAGTTTATATGATGCTGTTTTACCAAATGTGTAGTTTTGTCTTGATAGATAATTGAATTGAAAACTGTTAACCTCAGTTAAATATAACTAGTATTAAATTGATAAGGTGGTAGCTGAGGTACTGCTGCTTAGGGTAGGGGTTAACTTGAGTAGTAAATACTGCTCTAAGTTGGAGTTTTCAACTCCAGGCGGGATGCAAGGTTTAATCCTTACATTATTTTCACTTGTTCATTGTTATATGTATAGAGTTTTGACATCCACAATATATTTTGTACACTCATTGTCACTACAAACAAAATTGAATCCTATACAAAATCCCATAAGAGATTTAATAAATACAGCTATATTTAAAGGTACACCTAAAAGAGGAGATGTAACATTATTTATCTTGTTATTTCGATCATAAGATTCTTGAGTTTTAAAAATGCCAAATGACATCTTTAAAAGGAATTTCTTTAAACATTAATGGATTGAATAATCCGTGTAAAAGGGCAAGCCTAATAAGATACATTAATCTACACAAGGCCAATCTAGTCTTCCTGCAAGAAACCCATCTCTTGAAAAAGATATTGATAAACTAGCCACTAATAAGTATGCAGTATTGGTTAGTTCAGAGCACACTCAGAAAAAAAGAGGAGTGGCTATTTTATGGAATAAAAGTATGCCCATTCCTAAAACCATTAAGTCTTATCAGGATGACAAAGGAATGTTTTGTATGGTTACAATACAAATTAATGGGAAGACTTACACTTTAATTAATGTATACTGGATACCTGGAATTGGTATTAATACAGTGAAACATCATATTGATAAGATCATATCATTCTCTATAGGGGATATTATTTTAGCTGGTGATTTTAATTGTATACTACATGAAAGTGATACTACCACTATAAAGAAAAGAAGAATTACATCTAATGCAAAACATTTAAATGATTTTGCTAATTCTTATCATTTGAATGCTATTAATAATCAGATAGAGTCAAAATCATTACCATACACCTTTTTTTCTAACAGATACAAAACTTATTCAAAAATAGATAGGGTCTTTATTTCTAACCAGATGGTAACAGATTTAATTCCAAAATCATTTCATGTCCTATATCTGATCATAACTCAATTGTTTTTGAATTCATGATAAAAAATACTCATAATGTTCAGATCAAAAGGATACCAGCATACTTAACTCAGCTAAAAGACTATAAAGAATATATACTTTCAGAAGTACAACATTTTCTAGACATAAATAATACTCCTGAAGTCTCCATTGTCTATGTTTGGGATGCCTTAAAATCATATCTATATTGACAAAGTATCAGATGGTATAATAACAAAAGGAAATCTTGGGATAAGGAATTGTTAGATATTCAAAGTAAACTAGACTCTTATAAACATAATAATAAAGAAAATATTATGGACAAGAAAGTTATTGAAGAAATAAACAAACTAAATGAGAAATACAAAGAAATTTTAACTCAAAGTTAAAATAACTTTAGAGAAATACAAGTTTTGTCTTATTCAATAAGCCCCAAATACTTACATAGACTTAAAAATAAAACAAAAGATTGAATAAACAAAACCATATCAAAGAAATCTTTTCTCTAAGGAAAAGAAGAATGTTTCTAGTATACCAGAAATACTGGATGAATTTAGAAATCACTTTCACAAGATTAACCATAACAACATTAACATGGAACCTAAAGATAAAATAAAGGAGTTTATAACCACAAACATGAATAAAAAGCTTAATAAACAACAGATTAAACTATTGGACAAGAGTATTTCATATACAGAAGTTATTACACAAATAAATAAGCTTAAATCAAACAAAGCACCGGGTAATGATGGTATTATACCAGAGATATATAAAATCATTTCTAAAACTACATATTCATTAATACATAAGGTTTTTATTCTGGCCCAAACTGAGTTAATAACCCCCCCATCTTGGCAATATACATTTATTTCACCAATTTTAAAACCTAATAAAGATCCAACTAGATGTTCTTCATATCGACCCATCTCATTACTTAATGTTGATTATAAAATGTTTATGAGTATTTTTGCTGATAGATTGAAGACAATTATCCCCGGCATTATGGACATAGATCAGACGGGCTTCATTGTAAATAGAAATACTTTTGATAATATAAGAAGAACTTTAACATTAATTGATTTTGCAAATAGGAAAAAGAAAGATTTAACACTTATTAGTCTTGATATAGGTTCAGCATTTGATTCAGTAAGTTGGGACTATCTGTTTACCTTACTGAAGTGCACAAATTTCTCTGATGCATTTGTAAATTTAATTGAGCATTTATACAAAGGAACGCTGGCTTATATTAAGGTAGGAACATATGTTTCACAAAAATACCCATTCTTAAAGGTACAAAGCAAGGATGTCCACTTTCTCCACTATTATTCACTTTAGTAATGGAGCCTTGGGCTAATTTGATTAGAAACAGTACTGACATAGAGGGTTTTGAAATAGAAGAAAATACAACATCAAAAATTCAACTTTTGCAGATGATGTTCTAATTACATCAGCAGGATCTAATTCTTCTATGCAGTCTTTATTTGATAAAATGATGAATTTTAAAAGTATTTCTGGTTTAATATTCAATGAAGAAAAACTAAAATACTACCTATATATACACAAAAATACTCTCATTAGTGATTTTACTAAATATGTACCCAACTCAGGTCAGATAACTTATTTAGGTATAATACTATCTAAAGATATTAAATCTATTATATATAATAACTATAATACCTGTTTTCTTAATATACAAAATCTTTTTAATACCTGGAATAATATGTTTTTACTATGGAGGAGAGACTTACAATTATTAAAATGATAATATTCCCCAAGATTTTATACTTAATACAATCAATAATACTTTCACCTACAAAAATAACTATCAAGAAACTGAATACACTAATGTTAAATTTCTTATGGGCACCTAATAGACCTAGGATTGCATTAAAGAAACATACTAATAGCTGGTCTCAAGGGGGTATTTCTTTTCCAGACTTTAATTTATATATTATCTCTTCTATTATAAAAGTTATTACTTTATTAATAGATCGGTCATATGTCGCAAAATGGAAAGATTATTGGGAGCTAATTAGTATGCACTTCATGAAAATCTCCTTAACACATAAAAATATGATTATAAATAAAGTACAGTTTTGTACCTACCATAAATGTAGATGTCCGAACTGGATAGCATCTGCAGTCATAACAACTGGGTTGTCCTGTCGTCAGGCAGCCCTTCGGTCGGCCGGATTCCAAAGTCCAGGTCCGGCTTCGCTCACACTTCACCCGACGTCATCTCTGCTGGTCTTCGGGTATAAAGGCATCAGCTGACGCCATTTTCTTCAGTGTTTCTTGCCCCAGATGCCAGTTGCCCTCTTGGAAGGCTAAATTTTGGGTAAAAATGCCAATGTTTCCCAAAGGATAGAACACAAAAAAAATAAGCATGTATGTACATATATATACAAACAAATACACCATAAGAGACTCCCCCCCCCACCAGCTAGCTATTAGGAGGGTAAATACCCTAGGAGTACCACAGAGGAAGGAGGGAGGTAATCCTGACTGCAGATGCTATCCAGTTCGGACATCTACATTTATGGTAGGTAAAAAACTGTACTATGTCCTTCATGGATGCATCTGCAGTCATAACAACTGGGTAGAATACCATAGCCAACTAGGGGAGGAGGAAGAATAGATTATGGTGTGGTTAGGATCCCTTGCAGTACAGCAGTGGCAAACCCTGCTCGGGATCTGGAATACAGTGGTAAATTATAATGCTTGGCAAATGTATGCACGGAGGTCCAAGTAGCCGCCTCAATAATCTCCTTGGTTGCCACTCCTCGTAAGAAGGCTGTGGTAGTGGCTGTTGCTCTTGTAGAATGAGGTCGTATGTTCTGTGGAATTGGTTTTCCATGGAAGGAGTAACAGAATCGTATGCAATTTCCTATCCATTTGAGATTGTCTGTTTGAAATTGCTTTTCCTTCCCTTCCTGTTGCATAGGCTACAAAAAGCTGGTCAGATATTCAGTTACTTTTGGATCTGTCCAGGTAGTAGCGTAGCTGTCTGTGTACATCCAAGGTATGCAGCATTCTTTCCCTCTGTTTTGTGGGTTGGGGAAGAAGGTAGGTAGGTGGATTGCCTGGTTTAGGACACTCTGGATACCACCTTAGGCATAAATGTAGGATTAGTCCTCATGGACACTCTGTCTTGGTGGAAGATTAGGAAGGGTTGTACTGCCATTAGGGCCTGAAGTTCAGAAACCCTCCTTGCTGAGGTTATTGCCAGTAGGAAAGCAGTTTTCCATGAAAGATGCTGTAGGTCTGCTGTTGCTGCTGGTTCAAAAGGTGCAGTGTCAACTTTTCTAGCACAAAGTTCAAATCCCAAGCTGGCAGTGGTGGTTTCCTAGGAGGTTTTACATTCTTGATCCCTCTGAGGAACTGCCTGAGTAGAGGATGTGAGAAGACAGGTGGATCAAAGCTGTATTCTGCTGAAATAGCTGATGCATGTATCTTGATGGAGGAATAGGACAGGCCTGTATGTAGAAGCTCTGCCAAGTACTCCAGAATGTTAGCCATATCTATATTCGACACATCCTTCCCTCTTTCAGCACTCCAAATGACAAACCTTTTCCATTTCCCTGCATAGTTCCTTCTTGTTGAAGGTCTGGGCTTCAAGGATAATGTCTTTAACCCTTTGGGAGAGATCTGGAATAGTTGCTATGTGATGTGCCATGCAGTCAGCTGCAACGTTTTTAGGTTTGGATGCATGATGCTGTAGTTGTTCTGAGTTAACATCAAAGGCATCAGGGGTATTGACCACATTTTGTCCCGAGACATGCTCCTCAGCAATGGGTACCAGTGTTGTCTTGGCCAGTTTGGAGCTATCAGGATTATCCTTGGACGTTCCTCCTTGATTTTTAGTAATACCTTGTGTATCAAGGGAAGAGGTGGGAATGCATATGCTGTCAGGCCTTTCCAGCTGAAGGAGAGCGAATCCACTTTTGATGCAAGTGGATGGAATGTCCTTGTGCAGAATTTTTTGAGCTGGTGGTTGAGAGGGGAAGCGAATAGATCTATCTGTGGCATTCCCCATTTCTTTGCGATGGTCTTGAAGATGTCCGGGTGTAGCATCCATTCGTGAGCATCCGAGGTGGTTCTGCTTAACATGTCTGCTAGAGTGTTCTCCTTTCCCGGTACAAACATTGCCTGTAACTGGATGTTGTAGCTGAGTGCCAGGTTCCAAAGGTCCAAAGTCATTCTGCATAGGGGGTATGAATGAGTGCCTCCCTGTTTGTTGATGTACCACATGACTGTGGTGTTGTCTGTCCTTATCATCAAATAGTATTCTTTGAGAAATGGTCTGAATTTTTGGATTGCCAGTTTTACTGCCAGCATTTCTTTTAGGTTGATGTGCAGGTGAAGTTGGTCCTGCGTCCACAATCCTTGCACGCATTTGTCCAGCATGTGAGCCCCCCATCCTAGGTCTGAGGCGTCTGTTGTGATGGTTTGGCTTGCTTGATATTTGTGAAAGGGTAAGCCTGGGTTTGACTGGCATGCTTGAGCCCACCATAGGAACTCCTGTTTTAGGCATGGAATTAGTGGAATTTCTGTTTCTAGGCTGTGCCTGTGTTGGGACCATAAATTCTTTAGGTACCACTGTAGTTTTCTCATATGCAGTCTGGCATGTGGAACCAAGATTATGCATGATGCCATGAAGCCCAAGGCCTGCAGAACTTTTCTTGCTGTTAGCTTGCTGTGGTTTGTTAGTGCCAAGAAGTAAAGAGGGAGATCATTTTGTTTTTCTGCAGTTAGGAATGCCATTTGTTTTACTGTGTCCAATTCCGCGCCCAAGAATGTCCTTGTTTGGGATGGAATCAGCCTTGATTTTTGCAAATTGACTGTGTATCCCAGTGCTTGTAGCAAATAAATGACCCTTTGTAAATCTGTTGTCAGCTTGCTTTTGTTGTCCCCTTGTAGCAGGCAGTCGTCCAGGTATGGATAAATTTGGATTCCTGTAGTCTGCAGTGGGCGATTACTGATGCCAGGCATTTTGTGAATACTCTGGGCGCAGTAGATAAGCCAAAGGGCAATGCTGAGAATTGATAGTGCTCTGATCCTGCAAGAAATCTGAGGTATCTTCTGCAAATTGGTCGAATGGGGACGTGCAGGTATGCCTCCTTGAGATCTAGAGTTACCAGCCAACACTCCTTGCCCAGCATGGGAAGAAGTTGCTGTAGGGTCAGCATCTTGAATTTTGGGACAATGATGTATGTGTTTAAGGTGGACAGATCGAGAATAGGTCTCCAGCTTTTTTCCTTTCTTGGAACTAGGAATAGTCTGGAGTAGAATCCTTTGCCTTGTTCTGTTATTGGTACTCTTTCCACAGCTCTCATCTTTGTTAATTGCATTATCTGCTGTAGAGCTTCTGTTTTTGATTTGGAGGTAGGTTTGGCATTCCTCTTTGACTGGTATAGTGTGGAAGTGGAACCGGTAACCTTGGCCTATGGTTTGCAAAATCCACTTGTCTTTTGTGATATAGTGCCAGTTCTTTGAAAATAAGGTTAATTTTCCGCCTAAGGGTGCTGCTATTTGTTCCCTGGTAGGCGGAGTTAGAATCAAGTCACTGTGATTGCCCTGTTGTAGTGGTAGTGGCTGTGCCTGTGGCTCTGTTATTACCTTGCCACTGTCGTCCTCTGTAGGCACCCCCTCTGGTTTGATTTCTGCCTCTGGAACGTCTATTCCTGCCCCTTTGGGATCTTGTGGAGTCAGGAAAGGACCATTTTTTTGGCAGGCCAGTTCCTGCTAAACCTTGGGGGCTGAAGCTGCAAGAAATCTTTAACCGTTTGTACAGATTTTGCCTTTTCTTCCATTTTCTTCATTACCTGCTGGGCAGGTGTACCAAACAAACTGGTCTTATCCATAGGAGCATCTAATAACTTAGCTTTAACATGATCCGGTAAAACTTGTTCCTTCAGCCATGCATGTCTTCTTATCACTGTGCCAGTCATGGCTGATCTAAATGAAGCCTCCAGTGCATCATAGCCACATTTTAAGGAATGGTTACTAACCTGTTGTATGTTATTTACCATTTCTAATAGATTTTCTTATCTATAGAGTCATCAGAGGATAGCTTTTAGTTAACTGATCAAGCATAAACTCTTGGTATTGTATCATGTGAAACTGACAGTTTAAAGCTCTAGCTGAGAGAGTAGCAGAGGTGTAAACCTTTTGCCCCATCTGTCTAAAGACCTGGCTTCCCTTTCAGAAGGAATAGGGTTTTTGCTGTGGTTGAGGCTACTGCCTTAGGGCCCTGGGATATAGTTTCGGGTCTGCAAGAGGGGCCTTGTATAGGTGATGATGAGTGTCTGGCACCCTGTAAAATCTATCTGGTTTGGCAGGTGCTGGAGGTAAAGAATCTGGTGCAGTGCAAACATCATTAAATGCATCGTCCACAACAGAGAGGACAGGAGGTATAGCTAAGGGCCTGTGTTGTGGTAGGTGCAGAAAAGTCCTAAGTCTTTTTCTGGAGTCTGAAAAATCCTGTTCCTGCCATTGGAAATGTTCTCTCATGGCATGTAAGGTTTCCCCAAAGGAGAATTCTTCTGGTGGGAAGCAGCTGGAATGGATTCTTCAGCATCTGAGTCCTCAAAATTGGAGAAAGGAGCCTCTGGCTGGTCTGTAATATCTGAGTCTTCCGCAGAATCATCAGAGGACACAGGCTCGAGGGGCTCTGTTCTAGGTCTCTTTCTGGGGCTGAGAGGCCCTGTCTGGGTGAGATTGAGATCCCTAATTAAGGATATTAAATCTTCTGCCAGAGTAAGCATTTGTGAACTAGAAGTGGGCCTGGTTGAGGGGCGTTTAACAGGCACTGACTTAGTAGATTTGGCTGCTTTAGCCCTGGCGAAGGCCTTAATAGACATGGCTGCAGGAGGCCTAGCAGCACCACGTGCTGGGGTAGAGACATCCAAAGGGATGGTGTCTGATAAGTCACTAGTAACCACTGTAGTAGGTAAAATTTCTGAGGCCGATTCAAGTAAGGTAACCGAACCTCAGTAGTGGTCATTGATTCGCTGTACTCTGATCAGTTTTCTCGGTTTCGGCCGAAACCGAGACACTCGCGGTTTGCTTAACCATGGTTTCGGCCAAAACCGCGGACCGCGAGTGTCGGTCTTTTTCTTTGCGTTTTTTAATAATTTGGGTAGTCGGAGGATCCGACAGCATAATGTACGCAAATTCAGAGCCGAAAAACTGTTCAGCAAACTCCGACCGACGTCTAAGCGTTCATCGGTTGAAAGAAGCACAGGCCGAACAGGCTGCTACGTCGTGGTCTGGGCCTAAACAAGGCAAACAGTAAGAGTGGAAATCTTTATGAGGTATTTGTTTCCCACAAGTTAAACAGTTATTGACTTTTTCTGACATTGGCTGAGGCAAGAAAGAGTCCCCAACGGGGTACTTAGCTTTTAGAAGTCTTTGAAGGAGTATTCGGTAGTAGTAATCTCTGGATCTGACCGACCGGCACTTGCGAACAGCTTCTGCTTGGCGCCACGCGCAAGAAAGACTGAAGAAAATGGCGTCGGCTGATGCCTTTATACCCGAAGACCAGCAGAGATGACGTCGGGTGAAGTGCGACATCAGCCGAAGCCGGACCCGGACTTTGGAATCCGGCCGACCGAAGGGCTGCCTGACGACAGGACAACCCAGTTGTTATGACTGCAGATGCATCCATGAAGGACATCTCCATGTTGTGGTTGCTAAAGGAATTTTGTACTTCACCTATTACACCTAAACATATGGTCTGTTACCCATTAAATATTATTAGTTATCGTAACTTTATATTCATGCACCCTAAGTATAGGGAATGGAATTTTATTGTATTCCCTATAATTTATACTCGGGGTATGCTTATGTCATCTACTTCTGAAGGAGCTCATTTAGCTATAGATAATAATCTAAAGTACTGGTATCAGCTGATATCTGATAATAAAGTTAAAAATCTAGATTTCTTAAAACAAGAATTTGATCTAAGAGAAACTTGCTGGTTAGAGGTTCAGATCTTTAGACAACATCTCATTGATAGAATAGATCTAATGTCTATAACAGTTAAAGAATCTATTCCAAAACTGATTGATTACTTGATAATAAATTTACAGCATAAAGTTTCTGATAAAGGTAAACTTTCATATATACATAAAATTATCAGACAAGAAACTTTTTACAATGTAGATTCATACTGGAATTATTTCACCTCTATTAATGGGGACCCACCAACTCAACAAGATAAACAATATATATTGGAATCTGCTTATAGAACTACATCTTCCATTGTCTGGAGACTTTATACATGGAAATTTTTACATAGATCTTTTATACACCTTTGATGATGAATAAAATTAATAATAAAGATAATCTATGTAAGAGATGTAATGTAGAAATTAATGCTGACTGGGCTCATATGTTTTATGACTGTATGAAGTTGAAAGAATACTGGAAGTCAATTAATGAATTTTTGCAGGCTCTTTTTACAGATAATTTCATTATTTCTAAGTCTCTTATATTATTCAACACACCTGTACCTCAATGTGTTAAAAGATTAAGCTTCCCTTGTTATGGTCTATCCTAGCAGTGGCTAGGAAAATAATAACTAGAAATTGGATTTCAGATACACCTCCTTCGTTCAATGAATTTAAAAATGTTATGAATATAATGTGTCATATGGAAATAAGCACAATTAGAATGAGAACTAGAAAAACATCACATTTTATTGTATGGGATAATTTACAAAATTTGTTAAAAAAATTCTAATTTCAATAGCACAGTATTTTAGTTTAATTAATTGATCTGATTGTAGTGGATGTCTTTGTAAATACTTTAGTTGTTTTATTGAATATTATAATAATACCTATTTTTAATTATTTGTACAAAATTGTTATGATATTTCTCTTATATGTTAAAACAATAAACTTGTTTTAAAAAAAAAAAGATACCACCTTGGGTATAATGGAGGGGTTAGTCCTCAGGGAGACCCTGTCTGCATGGAAAAAGATGAAGGGCTCAACAGCCATGAGTGCCTGAAGTTCTGAAACCCTTCTGGCTGATGTGATAGCTAGTAGGAAAGCAGTCTTCCAGGAGCGGTATTTCAATTCTGCTGAAGCAGCAGGCTTGAATGGAGGTAAGGTTAGTTTTTCCAAAACAAAATTCAGGTCCCAAGCTGGCATGGGAGGCCTTCTGGGAGGTCTGATATTAGAAGCCCCTCTGAGGAATTGCTTAAAAAAAAGGATGTGGAAGGGTAGGTCTGAGTCAAAATGAGCTGAAATGGCAGAGGCACGGATTTTAATAGAAGGGAAGGAGAGGCCACTATTGAGTAACTCAGCTAGATAGTCCAAGACAAGAGGAAAGGAAGGATGTGAGGTACTGGCCCCTCTGGACTAGCTCCAGGAGCAGAATCTTTTCCATTTCCCTGCGCAAGATTTTCTGGTGCTGGGCTTTCTGGCCTCTGTGATCACGAATATGACCAGTTTGCTTAACAGGGACCCCTTGTTTGTTTTTAAAGTATTAGCCATGCAGAAAGACAGTCTGCAAGTCTGGGTGCAGCATTTCCCCTCCCACCTGGGTCAAGAGATCTGAGATCAGTGGAAGCTGCCTGGGGGGGGGGGGACTGTAAAGTCAGGGTGCGCAGTAAGAGGTACCAATGCTGTCGCCATAAGGCTGACCTTTGGTAACTCTTCCCTTATTTTGATCAGTACCTTGGGAAAAAGAGGCAGAGGAGGGAAAGGGTACACAAATAGGGAGTTCCAGGGGAAAGTCAAGTCATCCACCTTCCATGCTAGGTGGTGATATTTCCTGGTACAGAATTTTTTTCAGCTGGTGGTTGAGGTGCAAAGCAAAGAGATCCACCTCGAGTCCCCCCACTCCCGAGTAATTTGCAGAAAGATTTTTCTGTGGAGCTGCCATTTGTGGAGTTCCAGTAAGTTTCTACTTAGGTGGTCTGCCAGGGTGTTGCTGACCACTGGTAGATATTGGGCAATTAGGTGTAGACCCATGGAGGCAGCGGTCAGCCAGAGGTTCGTGGCTAGCCTGCACAGAGGGTAAAATTGGGTACCTCCTGTTTGTTGATATACCACATTACTGTGTTGTCTTTTTTGATAAGGAGAACCCCTGGCCTGAGATGGGATTTCTGACTTGATGTGTAAGGAAAGGTTCTGGGCATCCCAAACACGTTGGGTGCACCTGTCTGCTAGGTGAGCACCCCAAGCAATGTCAGAGGCAGCGATGATGGTCTGGCCGGTAGGGAGAAGGATGAAGGAAAAAGTACAGTTGTGTACACCTACCATGAATGTAGATGTTCGAGTGTCTTCACTGTTGCAGTCATAACTGTAGGGTGTTCCTGCCGGCAGGCAGGCAGCCCAAGGTCGGCCAGAATTCCAAAGTCTGGGTCCGGCGTCAGCTGTACCAGCAAGTACCCTGACGTCAGAACGCAGAGGTATAAAGCTGACAGCCGACGCCATCTTCTCCAGCCTTTCTTGCCCCAGATGTCAGAAGCCCCCAATAAACCAAAAGGTGTCCAAAAAGGAAACACAAATACACCACAAAAGAAGTGGAAGAGGGAACAAACAAGAATAAGAGGGGATAGGTGGGAGGGAAACACCGACTGCAACAGTGAAGACACTCTAACATCTACATTTATGGTAGGTGTACACAACTGTACTATGTTCTTCGTGTTTCACTGTTGCAGTCATAACTGTAGGGTGGAATCCCAAAGCAGTGAAAGAGGGAGGAGGTTATGCAAAAGAAGGGGCAGCAAGAAGACCCTGCAAAACAGCAGAGGCAAAGCCTGCCCTAGACTTAGAATACAGAGGGAGATTATAGTGCTTGGAAAAAGTATGCACTGAACTCCAAGTGGCAGCTTCCAAAATGTCTTTGGTAGGAACTCCTCTGAGAAAAGCTGCTGAAGTGGCAGCTGCTCTAGTAGAATGACTTCTAACAGTACCTGGAATCTGTTTCCCATGGTGAGAGTAACAAAACCTTATTCCATGAGCAATCCATTTGGAAATAGTTTGTTTAGAAATAGCCTTGCCTAGAGAACTGGAGGCATAAGAGATGAGCAATTGATCAGATTTTCTGAAATCTTTAGTTTTGTCCAGGTAAAATCGTAGCTGTCTGTGTACGTCCAACGAATATAAAATCCTTTCCCTTTATTTTGAGGATTAGGAAAGAAGGTAGGAAGGTGAATAGTCTGATTTAGAGCCACTTTCGAAATCACCTTAGGCATAAATGTAGGATTGGTCCTCAAGGAAACTCTGTCTTGGTGGAAGATAATATATGGTTCCACAGCCATGAGAGCTTGCAACTCTGAAACCCTTCTGGCAGAAGTCAATGCTAACAAAATAGCTGTCTTCCAGGATAAGAACTTGATATCCGAAGCCACAGCAGGCTCAAAAGGAGGCAAAGTAAGTTTCTCCAAGACATAATTAAGATCCCAAGCAGGAACAGGAGTAGTTCTGGGAGGTCTTAAATTCTTAGCCCCTCTCAAAAATTGTCTCACCAGTTGGTGAGAAAAGATGGGAGGATCAGTGTTGAAATGAGCTGAGATAGCAGAAGCATGAATTTTGATGGATGAAAAAGAGAGGCCTTTAAACAAAAGGTCTGAGAGGTAAAGTAAAATTGATGAAATGTCAGGCAAAATAGGGTTAGAACCTCGGTCCTGCATCCAAATGCAAAATCTTTTCCATTTTGAAGCATAAGATTTCCTAGTGCTAGGCCGTCTAGCTTCTAAAAGAACATCCAAAACTTGTTTGGGAAGAGCAGAAGGAATCAAAGGCCCTTGAAGAGCCAAGCTGCCAGGCATAGGGTCTTGATTTGAGGGTGTAGTATCTGACCCTGATGCTGGGACAGAAGAGAAGGGATCAAAGGTAGAATCCAAGGAGGTTCCAAGAACAGGTGTTTTAAAGTTGGATACCAAAACTGCCGAGGCCAATTTGGAGCTATCAGAATGATTATCTTGGGCTTGTCCCATTTTATTTTCAGTAATACTCGAGGAAGAGGAGGGAAGGCATATCCCGAAAGGTTCCTCCAGCTGAATGACAGGGCATCCACTTTCCAAGCTGTTTTGTGGAAGGACCTGGTGCAGAAGAGAGGCAGCTGATGATTGAGATGGGATGCAAACAGATCTGAGGACAACTCCAAACTGCAGTAATCTTGCTGAATAAGCTGGGTCCTGCATCCATTCGTGAGGATCCAAAAGGTTTCTGCTTAGACTGTCTGCTAAGAGATTTAGTTTTCCTGGAATGAATTGAGCTTGAAGATGCAGATTCAGATTTAGAGCCGTGTCCCATAAATTCATGGCTAGTCTGCAAAGGGGGTAAGAGTGAGAGCCCCCTTGCTTGTTTATGTACCACATGACTGTGGTATTGTCTGTACGAATCAGAAGAGGCCCCGGATTTAGAAGTTTTTGGAAGGCTAGTAGAGCATTTTGAACTGCCAACATTTCCTTCAAGTTGATGTGCCAGGGTAGATGCTTCTTTGTCCAAGAACCCTACTGGCAAAGATTTAGAAAATGAGCTCCCCAAGCATAATCCGAAGTGTCCGTGGTTATGGTCTGAGAAGGTTGAGGCAGACGGAAGGGCTTCCCTTCGTTTAAAGCACAAGCCCTGGACCACCAAAGGAACTCCTTTTGGAGGCAGGGAATCAGTGGAATCATTGTGTCCAGACTGTGGTAAATGCTGTGACCATACACTCTTTAGGTACCACTGAAGTTTTCTCATGTGAAGCCTTGCATTTGGAATCAACAGGATGCGAGAAGCCATGTAGCCCAATGCCTGCAGGAATTTCCTTGCAGTGAGCTGAGTTAAAGTAGCCAAGGTTTTGAAAATTGAGGCCAGCTGTAATTGTTTTTCTGGAGTGAGGAAGGCCCTTTGCAAGTTTGTGTCTAGAAGAGCTCCCAAAAAGATCATTTGCTGAGAGGGGATCAAATGTGACTTTTTTGTGTTCACTGAAAATCCCAGCAGAAGACTACGTTGAACAAAATGCAGATGCTGAAGTAAAAGGTCTTTGCTGTCCGCCTGAATAAGGCAGTCGGCCAGACAGGGGTAAATCTGAATCCCTTGGAGTCTGCAATAAGCTACTACTGGAGCCAGGCACTTGGTAAAGACTCTGGGCGCAGTAGATAAACCAAAGGGCAGTACAGAGAATTGAAAGTGCCTCGAACCTGCCTTGAATCTGAGGTACTTTCTGCGTTCCTGCCTGATGGGAATATGTAGGTAGGCTTCTTTTAAGTCCAATGTCACCATCCAAGCATCCTGGGAAAGCATTGGAAGAAGTTGTTGCAAAGTAAGCATCTTGAATTTTGGAATTTCCAGGAAGGTGTTTAATACCGAAAGGTCCAGAATCGGTCTCCATGAATTTTGCTTTCTTGGAACCAGAAATAGTCTAGAGTAAAAACCTTTTCCCATCTCTGAAAGTGGAACAGGCTGTATGGCTCTCATGGCCAATAAGGCGTCCACTTGATTTAAGGCCTCTGACCACTGATGTTTTGGCAGATCTGGCCAACCGATAGACCTTGGCAGAGTATGAAAGTGGAATTTGTAACCTCTTAAAATCACGTCTAAAACCCATTTGTCCTGGGTAATCTGAGTCCAACTTTGGTAGAAAAGAGAAAGTTTTCCTCCAAGAGGGGCTACCAGGCAAAGAGGACCTGTAGCCCAGCAGAGGGAGTCATTGGGTCTGCTTCCTTTGTGATTGAGATCTGTCTTCACCCCTTCTAGGTGATGAAGCAGTCCATTGTCTGGACCTATAAGAGGCCTGTGCCTGAGCTCGACCTCTGGGGCGTCTATATCTTCCCCTTTGAGGCCTGTCAGACGTGGGAAAGGACCAATTTTTGGAGGGCCAATTCCTAGGAAATCTAGGGGGCTGAACTTGTAAGAAATCTTTCACAGTCTGCATAGATTTCACATTATCCTCCATCTTTTTAATAACCTCCTCAGCTTTAGAACCAAACAAAACATCATGCTGAACAGGGGCATCTAACAATTTAGCCTTAACTTGTTCAGGTAAATTTTGCTCTCGGAGCCAAGCATGTCTCCTGATAACAGTACCAGAGGCTGCAGCCCTACAAAGAAGCATCCAAGGCATCAAAGCCACAATGTAAACTGTTTACTAAACTTGTTCAGTTGCATGCAGTACATCTTGTAATTCCTTGTCCTCAGCACATGCAGGAAAGGAAGAAAGTTTTTGTTTTAAAACAGACAAAAGAAATTGCTGATACTTGAACATATGAAACTGGCAAATTTAAAGTTCTAATAGAAAGAGTAGCTGAAGTATACACCTTTTTGCCCCATCTGTCCAAGGCCCGAGAATCCTTTTCAGAGGGAATAAGATTTTTAGAAGAAGCGGCCTTAGCAGCCTTGGAACCCTGAGAAATAGTTTCAGGGTCTGCAGAAGGGTTCTTGAACAAAATTTGATGGGAATCAGGAACTCTATAAAATCTATCCGGCTTAGAAGGAGCAGGCGGACAAGAATCAGGATTCAGGGTAGCTTCAGAGAAAGCATCATCCACAATATCAAGAACAGGAGGAATAGCCAAAGGCCTGTGTTGAGGGAGAAGGAGAAATTCCCTAAGTCTCTTCTTGGAAGTGGAATAATCCTGACCTTCCCAAAGAAAATGCTCTCATCTCATGCAGGGTTTCCCCAAAAGAAAAATCTTCAGGGGGAGAAGCAGAGGGAATGGAGTCCTCTGCATCAGAATCCTCATAAGGAGGAAAAGAATAATCCTGTTCAGAGGAAGAGACTGAAGACACAGAAGCCTGATCAGGGGAATCATAAGGAATATCCTGTCAAGGCCTTTTTTCAGGAGGGTGAGAACCCCTAATCATAGTAAGCAAATCTTCAGCCATCTTTAATAATTGCTTCTGAGACTTGGGAGCTGAATCCGAAGAAGCTTGAGAAGGAACCCTTGGTTTAACAGGAGTCTTTGACTTTGCCTTTGTCTTTGAAGAAATAGTAATATGAGAAGGCCTGAAGACCCCTTCAGAAGCCGGTACCTGCACAGCGGCTCCGGAACATTCTGAAGGAGCGATGTCCGAAGGTCCTGCAGCAGATAAAATACTGGGCCTAGTTGGCTCCCCATGGGAGTCTGTGTCGGCCATCGGTTCCGAAGTGGCTGACGACAGGGGCTGCAAAAGCGCCTCACTGACAGCCGAAGCTGGCTCCGGCTGCAAAGTATCCTGTTTGGACCTCGGAGGCCTATCCTTGTCCTTGCGTTTCTTTTGAATTCCGGTTGTCGGTAAAGTATCCGACGACATCCTGTAGCTGAATCGTCTACCGAAATAATTCAAGGCCCAATCGTACCTACGTTTAATCGTACGAGAATTAAACCTAGCACAAACCGACAGCAAGAAACGTCGTGGTCAGTGCCCAAGCAAGGAAGACAGTAGGAGTGGAAATCTTTATGAGGCATTTGTTTCCCACACGATATACAATTATTAACTTTTTCTGACATCGGAGGAACAAGAAAAAAGTTTCCCCAACGGGGTACTTAGCTTGAGAAAAGAAAAAAGTCTTCGGACCGACGACAAGCAAACCACGCTGTCAAGATCCGCCAACAACTTGCGAGCTGCTTTCCACTGCACGGCAAGAAAGACTGGAGAAGATGCTGTCGGCTTTATACCTCTGCTTTCTGACGTCAGGGT
Organism: Protopterus annectens; assembly: GCF_019279795.1. Classification (NCBI taxonomy): domain Eukaryota; kingdom Metazoa; phylum Chordata; order Ceratodontiformes; family Protopteridae; genus Protopterus; species Protopterus annectens. The sequence goes on from NC_056738.1 coordinate 402,278,549, forward strand.
ACTTGCTGGTACAGCCGACGCCGGACCCAGACTTTGGAATTCTGTCCGACCTCGGGCGGCCTGCCGGCAGGAACACCCTACAGTTATGACTTCAACAGTGAAACATGAAGAACATCCCTTGTTCTTGGCAAAGGCCCTTGCCCACCAGAGAAACTCAGCCCTTACACACAGGATCAGAGGGAGAGAGGCCTCTAAAGGCTGAGTGTGCTGACACTAAAGGTTCTTTAGATACCACTAAATGTTCCTCATATGAAGTCTTGCCAGAGGAATTAGGATGCATGATGCCATGTACCCCGGGGCTTGCAGGAATCTCCTAGCAGTGAGGTGACTTCTGGAAGCCAGCTGGGTAAAGTAGAGAAGCAGGAAGCTCTGCTTTTCTGGGGATAGGAAGGCCATTTGGGATGCTGTGCCCAGCAGTGCTCCCAAGAAAATGATCTTCCTGGAGGGTGTTGGCTTTGATTTCTTCTCATTGATGATGAACCCTAGGGAAGTTAGGAGGGTTTTGGCAAAGAGAAGGTCCTGCAGCAGCTCTTCTCTGCACTCTGCCTGAATGAAGCAGTCATCCAGATAAGGGCAAATCTGTATATTTCTCAGTTTCCAAAATGTTATGGCCGGGGCTAAGCATTTGGTGAATACAGTGGGTGCAGTAGATAAGCCAAAGGGTAGCACAGAGAACTGAAAGTGTTGTGAGCCTGCTCTGAAGTGCAGGGATTTCCTGCAGTATTCCCTTATGGGGATGTGGAGGTAGTCATCTTTTAAGTCTAGAGTCACTAGCCAGGAATTTTTTGTCAGCACAGGCAGCAGCTGCTGCAAAGTTAGCATTTTGAATCTGTGGACCACTAGGGAGGTGTTCACAGAATGGACAGATCCAGGATGGGGCGCCAAATGCCCTCTTTTCTGGGAACAAGGAATAGTCTGGAATAAAAGCCTTTGCCATTGCCAGTTTGATCTGAGGGGATAGGTTCTACTGCCCCCCCCCCGGGATATGAGAGTTTGGACCGGTTTCAATGCCACTGCCCACTGATTTGGAGGTAAGTCTGGGTACCCTCTTGGAATTGGGAGTTCGGTGAAAGAGAATTTGTATCCCTGAAAAATGATCTTTCAAGACCCATTGGTCCTTTGTTACAGAAACCCAATTTTCTTTGCAGAGGGACAGTCTTCTTCCTAGCTTTTGGTGAGTGAATGGAAGGCAGAGGGAGGGAGTCATTGGGAGTTTTTGCCATAGAAGGGTGGCTTAGAACTCCCTGCCCTTGGGGCAGAAGTGGTCCACTGATTGCTTCTCTGCTGGCTAAGGGATAGGGGCCAGGATGGTCTGGTCCTGTGGGGCTTACCTTGGACCTGTCTGCTAGGTGCAGGGAAGGACTGTTGCTTAAAGGAAAAGTTCCTGCTGAACCTGAAAGAAATCTTTTACTGTTTGCATAGTTATTTTTCCCTCATCTTCCATCTTTAAGCACCTCTTCTGCTTTTACTCCAAACAGTCCTTATACAAGCTGCACGGTCGTGTTCCTTCCCTAGACAAAAGACGCAATGGCTGTGCATATCTTTATGTGGTATTTTCCCTTCTTAGCTGACATTGGCTAATGATAACTACAGTTAACCAAACTCAAGCAAAATAGATGAAAAAATTCCCCAATGGGGTACTTGATTTTTAGAAGTCTTCAAGTACAGGAGTGAAGTGACTGATGTGATGTTTGCAGCTGAAATGTTCTGAGGTCTGTGCGTGTAGAAGTCACATTTAAGATCCCTGGTTTATGGCCCTACATGTGACGTCCCACGCACCTACAGCAGCCAGGCTTAAGCTTTTGTATAGGAACCGATGTTCAGGTCACCTGATGCGGGGAATCCCACACTAAGAATACTGCAACATAGGAATAGGACACTGAGGCTTGCACTGTAAAGAATGTTTCTGATGGGAAGGAATCTGAGTAGACTTTGTAGGAGGAACATGCCTAGAACCGTTCTTACCCTTAGGAGGAAGGTGAGAATGCCTGCAAACAAAGCCAGAACTGGAAGTACAGATCCTCAAACTTAGGAATAAGAGAAACAGAAATATGTTTCAGCTCCTGCAAGACTTTGCCCTTATCCTGGACTTGAAAAGGTCAGCAGCAATAGCCCCAAAATCTTTTTATTCAAAGGAGCATCCAAAAGTTTAGCCTTGATGTCACTGGGGAAAGCCTGAAGACATAGCCAAGAATAATGCCTCATGACTAAATCAAAGGTAGCAGCCCTAGAAGAAGTATCAACTGCATTGTACTAGAATGCCAAGTAACTTGTGAAGTACAGCCTAACAGGAAAAAGGCAGAAGCGTTCCGCTTAGTCAGAAAGGTCAGAAATTAGGCCTTCCCCCTCGAGTCAGAAAGTACATTTGAAACCTTGGAGAGGAGGGCCAAAACGCACCTGGTCATACGGGTCTGGTAGTTACTGGTCCTAAAGGACAATCGTACGTGTCTGGTAGTTAATGGCCCAAAGGACAAAGCAACAGCAGTGTAAATCTTGCCCAACCTTTCCATGGCCGTATTATCCCTATCAGAAGACAGCAGCTTGGCAGAGGGCAACAACTTGGATGGCTTGTCAAAAGAGACTGATGCTACAGAATGGTCAGAATGACATTTATAAAGAAATTTAAACTCCTCAGGCACCTTGTAGAACCTATCTGGCTTTTTAGTGTAGGAGGCTGAGAGGACTTACAGAAGCTGCAGAAAAGTAAATCAAAAGGGCAGCAAAACAGGAGGAACAGCAAGTGGGTTGGTTGACTCCATCTATAGGAACTCATAGTACTTTTTTTTTTTTTGGATAGCAGAAACTTGGAAACAATCACCCTTAAAATAGTCTATCACACGGGCAATGGCAACCTCAAAGGAGATTTCTTCCAAAGTGAAGTCTGAACTTAAGGAATCCTCTTCCTCTGAACCAAAGTCCAAGGAGAAGGGATTTTGGAAGAATAGGCTAAGGATTCTTCCCCAGGGTCCAGATCCTAATCTGAAGAATCCAATTCTCTAGGCCTCCTGACAGGAGTGGAAGACCAGGGGGAGCAGGGACAGAGACCCCATAAAGTGGTTTCTAACACATCAAATCATTAAATACACCCAGATAGAAATAGTAATGGTATGTAGTCACCAAAACTAGTTATCTGTGTTGTCCATTTCTATTCTTCAACTTATGGGGTTAGGGATCCAGCCTCTGATCAGACTCGACAGCATTCTACAGTCTTTGGACCCAGCTCTCGAGCTCTTCCCTCTACTCATAATACCCTACTCCATCCCCAATAATCTCAGATCGAGCTTGCTGCCATAAAGGTTTCAGTGTAAAACAGAAGAGAGAAAATAAAGCACAGCTCAAACCTGGAACTACATCCAAAGGTCCATCAGATCAGTCCAGAAAAGATAGGCAGGGGGGTTGAAGAATGAAAATGGACAACACTGATGCCTAGTTATGGTGAGTACATGACTAATCTGATGTTGCCCTTTTCATTCTTCCTTAAAGTGTGGGACAGAGTCCCTAGCTACTTAAATCTTGGAAGGCCCTCATGGAAGGATACTCTGGAGAAATGCTGAACTGAAAGCAGCTCTGTTTCTGCAAATTATGTCCAATTTGTAATGAGTAAGAGAGGTATGAGCATTAGACCAGGAGGCTGCTGCACAAATATCAACAGAAGTTATAGACCAGAAGGCAGATGTGGCCAAGGATCTAGCTGAATGAGCCTTGGGTGGTTTTGGCAAGAGGCCTCATTGAGAATAAATCCTGGAAATGAAATTAGTTATCCACTTGGCAGAACGTAACTTTAGAAACTGAAGAACCCAGCTGAGTGGGTGAAAAAGAGAAACAGCTGGTCTGTTTTTCAGCTCTTTTGTTGTGTGTTAAGTAGAAATATAACTGTCTACATACATACATACAACAGATATAGCGTACATTCATGCTTGTTTGAATATTTTAAGACTGGCAAATGAATGGTTTCATCAATGGCCACTTTTGGTAGAAAGGAAGGATTGGTTTGTAAAGTAACCCCGTCTTTATGAAAAAGATAATATAACACGCTATAAGACTATTTCAATGAAATGGCCTGGAGTTCAGAAATCCTTTTAGCATAAGTAATAGCAACTACTGCGCTGTTGTTTTCTAAGACAGGAATTTTAAATTAGTTACAGCTGAAGGTTGAAAGGGGCACTTGCGTTAAGCCTTGCAGTACTACTGTCAAGTCCCAGGGAGTTGACAGATCCTTCACAGAGGGGTCTGAGCAGGAAGGTACCCTTTAGAAAAGCCTTACATTATTTGGAAGCAGCCAGTCAAGAAGTAGCATCTCCTGAGTATAACCCTAATATGGTCGACAACTGTACTTTTATTATAGAAAAACTAGCACCTTCTTTAGAAAAATAGGCTAAACTCCAATACAAAAGAAATAAGGGCAGCAAAAAGGGTCAATGTCATTTTTTCAAGACCCAAACAAAATCATTTCCACTTGCTCTTGCATATTTTCTTAGGGGAGTGTTTCTGTGAGGACAAAAGCATATCAAACACTAGGGAAGAAAGCCTGGGATGTCTATGGAACTGGAGACACCATGTGGTTAGTTTGAGGGCTAGAATACTGGGATGTTTTACCCCCAATGAAAGTGACTGAAGGTCTGGACTAGGGTCCAGTATCCAAGAAAAAAGATGAGAACAAAGGAAAGAGAAGCAGACCTGGTGAGGCCAGAAGGGGAGCAATGAGGAAGGGTTTTGGAGTTAGAGGTACAGTGGAGACAATGTAAAGGAGACCGGAGGGTCAAATATGGACTACATCATATCTCTTGATTACTCCCCATTTTTTGTTGTGGGAGAGGCAAGGTTGCAGCATGGCTGACCTCAATGACAGAAAAACTGTCACTGATCAAGACCACTCATAAGGCATCAGGAATGGACCTGCTGAGTTTGTTTGGAAATATGGTGGATTTCTCCGGGATGTGTTGCCACTAGAAAGTGGTTGGAGGAGACTGCCCATTGTCATGCTCTCATATCTTCGACAGAGGGGGTAGGATCGAGTTCTGCCTTGTATGTTGATATACCAGACCACAGGCATGTTTGTCGGTTTGAATAGCAATGGTCCCTAGAGGTTGAACATCTTGAAAAGCATGCACCAGGAGGAATGCTCTCATCTCTAGGACACTTGATAGGTGAACTGGTCTCCTGGGGGACCACATGCTTTGGACTGCCCTTCATAAAAAAATCCCTCCCACCCCAGCTGGGAAGTGGCCGTTGTTACTGTGGCCACTGGGGGAGACAGAACAAAAGGGCAAACTAAGAGTACTGCCCCAAATGGATCCACAACTGGAAATGGCTTCTGCATACTCGACTTAATTTGACTGGGTAAGACAAAGGCTGTTAACAAATAGATCACTTAACAGCTAAAGTCCACTGCAAAATGCACATAGTAACGTCCTAAGGGGACAAAAGTACAGTTGTGTACACTCACCATAAATGCAGATGTTAGAGTTTGTTCACTGCTGCAGTCCAAACCATTGAGTTTATTCATGCTGTGGGCAGCCCTCAGTCGGTCCGAATACCGGAGTCAAGATTTTGTGCGTCAGCTGCTGTCACTTGCTGGGTGACGTCAGGTCATCCGAGCTATAAAGGAGAGCAGGCAATGCCATTACGTCAGTTTTTCTTGCATTACCCAGCCAAAGAAGTCCAACGTTAATAATTATTAGTCCTGGAGTCAGAGACCCCCCACAGAAATGTGTCTCTCTCTAAGGAAAGCAGATATCAGGGGGAAGGTGGGAGGGAAAAGCATGACTGCAGCAGTGAACACACTAACATCTACATCTAACATCTACATTTGTGTGTTTCACTGCTGCAGTCCTAACCATTGGGAAGATTCCCAAAGCGGAGGAGAAGGGTGGAAGGATAATAGAAACTTGAGTGGGTAAGCATGCCCTGCAAAATTGCAGAGGCAAACCCAGCCCTAGCTTTTGAGAATAGGTTCAGATGGTAATGTTTGGTGAAGGTGTGGACTGAAGTCCATGTGGTAGCTTTCAGGACGTCCTTGGTGGGTACCCCTCTAAGGAATGCTGTGGAAGTAGAGGGTGTCCTAGTGGAATGGGTTCTGATGGTCCTAGGGAGCAGTTTTCCATGCAAGGAGTAGCAAAATTGAATGCAGTGTGCTATCCATTTGGAAATTGTCTGTTTGGATACTGGTTTCCCCTGTGCCCCTGTTTTACAGCTAAGAGCAGGTCAGTTTTCCTAAATGTCTCTGTACAATCCAGATAAAATCTGAGTTGACTGTGCACATCCAAAGAATGCAGTATCCTTTCCCCCCTTTGTTCCGAGGGTTAGGGAAGAAGGTGGGCAGGTGGATGGCCTGATCGAGGGTAACATCTGAAACCACCTTTGGCATGAAGGAGGGTTTGGTTCTCAGGGAGACCCTGTATGCATGGAAGATAAATGGCTCAATGGCCATTAAGGCTTGAAGCTCTGACTCTCTCCTGGCTGAAGCAATAGCCAGGAGAAAGGCAGTCTTCCAAGAGCGGTACTTTAGTTCTGAGGGTGCTGCAGGCTTGAAGGGAGGCAGAGTAAGCTTTTCTAAAACATAGTTCAGGACCCAGGGTGGGGTGGGCTGTCTTCTGGGTGGGCTGATATTGGAGGTTCCTCTACGGAACTGTTTGATAAGAGGGTGGAAAAACAATGGCTGTTCTGTATCAAAGTGCATCAAGATGGCAGAAACATGGATCTTTATGGAAAAGGACAGATCCTTGTTAAGCTCAGCAAGGTAATCCAGAATAAGAGGAATGGAGGGCAGATGTATGTCTGCCCCCTTGAACTTGCTCCAGGAGCAGAATCTTTTCCATTTTTCCAGTGTAAGATTTTCTGGTTCTTAGCCTTCAGGCAGGATGTCAAGGACTTGCTTGCTTAGCATAGACTCCTTGCTGGTTTTAGTAGAATAAGCCATGCTGACAACTTGAGAGTCTGAAAGTCTGGGTGCAGCACTGTCCCCCCGGGACAGCAGGTGAGATATCAGAAGTAGCTGCCAGGGGGGGCTGGTGAGATAGGGTGTGCAGCAGTGGGTACCAATGCTGTCTTGGCCAGTATGGGGCAATGAGTATTGCTCTTGGTTTTTCCTCCCTTATCTTGATTAATACTTTTGGAATAAGAGGTAGAGAGGTCAGGGCATCGACCTTCCAGGCAGGTGATGGAACTCCCAGGTGCAGAATTTCTGTACTTGATTTAAATGAGAGGCAAAGAGGTCCACCTGGGGAGGTGTCCCCCATGCATGGGTAATTTGCAGAAAAATGTCTGTGGATTTGCCATTAGTGTGGGTCCAGCAGGTTTCTGCTTAGGTGGTCTGCCAGGGTGTTGATGCCCGGTAGGTGTTGGGCTATAAGATGTAGTCCCATGGATGAGGCTGCTAGCCACAGGTTCATGGATAGTCTGCACAGGGGTTAAGATAGAGTCCCTCCCTGTTTGTTGATGTACCGAATGACTGTGATGTTGTCTGTTTTTATGAGAACTCCTGGTAGGGTTTGAAGGATGCCAGAGAGAGTTTTGTACTGCTACCATTTCCTTTTGGTTGATGTGCAAGGGTGGTATATGTGCGTCCCAGAGACCTTGGGCACATCTGGCTTCTAGGTGGACGCCCCAGGCTATGTCCAAAGCATCTGTAGTTATGGTCTGGTCTGATGGACGGAAGGTGAATGGAAGTTCCTTGTTCACAGCACAGGCCTGGGCCCCCCAGAGGAACTCGGATCTTGTGCAAGGGATCACAGGCAGGGAGGTGTCCAGAAGTTGTGCGTGTTGACACCATATGCTCTTTAGGTACCACTGAATTTTCCTCATGTGTAGTCTGACCAGAGGTACTAAGGAGGATGCATGAGGCCTTGTACCCTACAGCTTGTAGGAAAGTACAGTTGTGTACACTTACCATAAATGTAGATGTTAGAGTGTATTCATTGTTGCAGTCATCACGTGTGTGTTACCTGCCTGCAGGTAGCCCTCAGCCGGCCTGAACACCAGTCTTGGATTCCTGCGTCAGATGCTGTTTCTTCTTCTATGATGTCAGGTCATCAGGGGTATAAAACATGCAGCTGATGCCATTACATCAGTTTTTCTTGCCCCAGATGTCAGGTGCCCCCAAAATGGGAAGCAATTATATGTTATGGTACCCCTATATCAAAAAGCAAATACACCAGAAAGCTTAAATACAACAAAGAAGGAAAGATAGAGCCAAAACAAGGCAGGGGGCTGGAGGCAGGGTAACCAGGACTGCAACAGTGAATACACCAACATCTACATTTATGGTAAGTGTACACAATTGTACTATGTTCTTCGTGTTTCACTGTTGCAGTCATCACATTAGGGTTGATTCCCAAAGCTATGGAAGGAAGGAGGAAGTTAGAGAGCATTAGCGCCAACTATTAAGCCCTGCAAGACTGCAGTGGCAAAATAAGCTCTGGATTTTGAAAAAAAATAGGCATGTGGTAATGCTTGGTGAAGGTATGTGTTTGGTTTGCATTGAAATGGCCTTACCCTCTGCCCCTGCAGTAAAGCCAACTAGCAGCTGTGCAGATTTTCTGAGAGGCTTAGTCCTGTCCAAATAAAATCTAAGTTGCCTGTGCACGTCCAAAGAGTGCAGTATTCGTTCTCCTTTGTTTTGTGGATTCAGGGAAAAAAGTAGCCAAATTAATAGACTGATTAAGGGCCACACTAAACACCACCTCGGGCATAAAAAGGAAGGATTGGTCCTGAGGGAAACACTGTCTGCATGGAAGATAATGAAGGGCTCTACTGCCATGAGCGCCTGTAATTCAGACACTTCTTGCTGAAGTGATGGCTAGAAGGAAGGCTGTTTTCCAAGAAAGGAATTTCAACTCTGCAGTTGCAGCTGGCTCAAAAGGAGGGAGAGTGAGCTTTTCCAATACAAAGTTAAGGTCCCAAGCTGGAGTAGGGGCTCTCCTGGGGGGGTCACATTTTTGGCCCCTCTGAGGAATTGCTTTAGCTGGGGGGTGAGAGAAGAGGGGTGGTTCAGTACTATAATGTGCTGAAATGGCAGAGGCATTAATTCTGACGAGAAGGTAGGCCCTTGTGGAGCAATTCTGTTAAGTACTGAAGTATATGAGGTAAGCGGGGCACCGTTGTGCCCATCCCAAGTCTGGCTACAGGAACCGTATTTTTTCCACTTTTCAGCATAGGATTTTCTAGTACTAGGCCTCCTTGCCTCCAGAATGACATCTAGCACCTGCTTACTGAGGGATGCTATTGGAGAGCTCAAGGAATTAGCCAGGCTGCAAGGTTCAGGGTTTGGGGCTGAGGGTGCAGAATCTGGCCCGCTTGCTGGGACAGCAGGGAAGGGATCTGAGGCAGGTGCCATGGTTCCAGCAGTGTCATACTGTGCAAGAGGGGGTACACACCAGTGTTGGAGTGGCCAGTCTTGTGCAATCAGTATTGTCCTTGGCTTGTCCTGTTTGATCTTTAGCAGAAACTTTGAGAGGAGAGGTAGAGGGGGAAAGGCATAATCCCAGGTAAAGGACAGGACCATCCACTTTCTAAGTTTGACTGTGGGAAATCCTTGTGCAGTATTTTCCAATTGGTAGTTCTGAGGGGAGGCAAAAAGGTCCATCTCTGGAGTCCCCCATTTGTTCAAGAGGTTGAATATTTTTGGTTCCAGTTTCCATTCGTGTGGGTCCATGAGATTTCTGCTTAGGTCGTCTGCCAGGGAATTTAGCTTGCCTGGCAGGAATTGAGCCAGTAGGTGCACTTAGTAGCTCAAGGCTGTGTTCCACAGAGCCATGGCTAGTCTGCAGAGAGGGTACGGAGTCGGTTTCCCCCTGCTTGTTTATGCATCACATAACTGTGTTGTCTGTCTTTACCAATAACTGTCCTGGAAGAATGTGGTCTTTGAAGGCTGTCGGGGAATTCTGTACAGCTAACATTTATTTTTGGTTGATATGCAGGGTGTATCTGGCTCTGGTTCCATTTGCCCTGAATGCACTGCCCTGCCAAGTGAGCCCCCCCATGCATAGTCTGATGCGTCTGTTAGGGTTTGGGTGGTAGGGGGTAGAGTGAAAGGGAGCCCCTTGTGGTAGCAGGCCTCTGCCCACCAAAGGAACTCTGTCTTGATACAAGGAATGATAGAATCATTGATTTCAGATCCTGAGAATGTTGACACCATAGGCTTTTTAGATACTACTGTAGTTTCCTCATATGCAGTCTTGCATATGGAATTAGTAGAATGCAAGAGGACATGCACCCCAGGGCTTACAGAATTTTCCTTGCAGATAACTGGGTCTTTGCGGCCAGTAGTTTGAAGTAGGTTGTCAAACTTTTTCTCTGGCGTGAGGAAAGCCATCTGGGGAGTTGTTCAAGCTTGCTCCCAGGAATACAATCTGTTGGCAAGGTACTAGGTGAGACTTCATTTCGTTTATGGTGTACCCCAGTGAGGTTAGAAGATTCTATATGAATGCTAGACATTTAAAAGCAAATCCTGGCTTTCTGCCTGAATCAGACAATCGTCCAAGTATGGGTATACCTGAATATTTCTCGGCCTGCAAAATGCAATGGCTGGAGCTAGACACTTTGTGAATACCCTGGGTGCAGTAGATAAGCCAAAGAGAAGTGCAGAGAACTGATCGTGCATGAAGCCTGCCTTGAAGTGTAGGCATTTTCTGCAAGATTCCCTTATTGGAATGTGCAGGTAAGCTTCCTTTAAGTCTAAGGTTGCCAACCAGGCATCTTTGCCTAGCATAGGAAGCAGTTGTTGAAGTGTTAGCATTCTGAATTTTGGAATGACCAAAAAGGTGTTTAGAATAGAGAGATCCAGGATAGGACGCCAGGAGCTCTCTTCTGGATACCAGGAAAAGTCTTGAATAAAAACCTTGTCCCCTTTCTTCTGCTGGGACAGGTTGAATAGCCCTGATACTTAGAAGACAGAGAACCTGCTGTTGGGCCTCTGCCCACTGATATGGGCGTAGGTCCGGCCAACCGTTTAGGGTTGGTAGGGTGTGGAAGTAGAATCTGTATTCCTTGGGGAAACTATATTCAAAACCCATTTGTCTTGGGTAATGAGTTCCCATTTTTTTTTTTGCATGCAGGGCGAGCTTTCCTCCTAAGGGAACAGGCAGTTGAGCAGGGCTTGGAAGAGTTAAGGTTAAGTCATTGTGCTATTTTTCCATATGGGGGTGCCTTACTACTCCCTGCTTTGGAAGTGGGAGCTCCCCACTGCTTAGACCTGTGCGTAGCCTGAGGCTGTAACCTAGGTGGTCTGCTGTTCCTGGGTTTGGACTGGGAGGGCCTGGAAGAGACTGGAAAGGACCAATTCTTTGAAGGTCAATGCCTACTAAATCTGGGAGGCTGTACTTGCAGGAATTCTTTAGCAGTTTGCATAGATTTAGCTTTTTCCTCCATCTTTTGGGGACGACTTCTGCTTGGTTGCCAAACAGGCAGTCCTGGTTTAAGGAAGCATCTAGTAATTTAGCTTTAACATGATCTGGCAAGTTTTGCTCCTTAAGCCAAGCATGCCTTCTAAGTACAGACCCAGTGACAGCAGCCCTGCAAGATGAATCTAGCGAGTCAAAACCACAATGCAATGTTTGTTTACCAACTTGTTCTGCAGAATGCATTAAATCCTGTAATTCTTTGTGTTCAGCATAGTCAGGAATCAACATAATTTTCTGTTTAAGTAGTCCCATAATATGCTGCTGGTACTTTTAACACATGAAACTGGCAATGACCAAAGTAGCAGACATGTATACCTTCTTACCCCATCTGTCCAAGGCTCTAGAATCTCTAGCAGAAGGGGTAGGATTTTTGGCAGCAGTAGCCTTAATGCCCTTTGGTCCTTGTGAAATGGTCTCTGGATCCGCAGTAGGATTCTTGAAAAGGAACTTGAGAGAGTCAGGTACTCTAATACTTGTCAGATTTATGGCGAGCTGAAGGTAAGGTGTCTGGAGAAAGGCTGGATTCCAGGAGAGCATTATCTACAATAACAGGAGGGAAAGCTAAAGGCCTGTGTTGAGGAAGGAGTAGGAATTCCCTAAGCCTCTTTTTGGAGTCAGAGTAATCCTGGCTTTCCCAGAAGAAATGCTCCCCAAGAGCATGCAAGGTTTCACCAAAAGAAAAATCTCCTGGAGGGGAAGCAGAGGGAATGGAATCCTCTGCATCAGAATCCTCATAGGTAGATCAGGGCAAATCATGGTAATCAGAAGAAACAGAACTATCAGACTCCTGATCAGAAGGAAAATCAGTTCTAGGTCTCAAGAGGGGGAAAGGCTGGCTTCCCCTAAATTAAGGTAATAAGGTCTTCAGCCAGTCTAAGAATTTGTTTTTTAGGCATATGGGCCTGACCATGCGGTTTGGACGCCTGTTTTCTAGGCATGCTATGAGTTTTAGGCCTGGATGAAGAAGATGGTGTCAGTTTAGCATGCAAGTCTATAGGCCTGAATATTCTCTCAGAAGTCGGGTGCGTGCACAGCAGCTCCGGACTCATCCAAGGTAGAGACATCCGCAGGTAGAGATATCCGCAGGTTCCATAGCCGAAGAAGCATCTTGTGGCATACTGGACTCCGAATGGGTCTCAGTAGAGCCCTGCGAATCTGAAGTAGCGGGTATCAGGGGCTGCAAAAGCGCATCAGAGTACCGGACTGGCGACTAGCTTAACGGAAGCGTCATCTGCAGTTTTGGACCTATGCAGTCTGTCTTTGTCTTTTTATCCTTATGTTTTTTCTGAACATTGGTAGTTGGATAGCTTACAGAAGCCATTTCTGGATAGTTATATCGAGTACCAAAATAATCTGCTGCAAATATAGCCCGACAACAAATAGTTCGGGGGTTGAATAAGACACAAAACAGACAGTGTGGGAAGTCGTAGTCTGGGCCTAAGCAAGGAATGCAGTATGAATGAAAATCTTTGAGGTATTTGCTTTTCACAGGTAATACAATTGTTAACTTTTACTGACATCGGTTAAAAGCAAGAAAAAAGATCCCCAACGGGGTACTTAGTTTTTTTGAAGACTTCATTTCTGAAACTCGAAAACAAAAATTTCAGGAGTCGGCCTACCGGCACTTGCGAACTGCTTCTACTTCGGGCACTGCGTGGCAAGAAAGACTGATGTAATGGCGTTGGCTGTTTTATACCCCTGACGACCTGATGTTATGGAAGAGACAGCATCCGATGCAGGAATGCAACACTCTGGTATTCAGGCCGGCTGAGGGCTACCTGCAGGCAGATAACCCAAATGTGATGACTGCAACAGTGAAACACGAAGAACATCTGCCTGGCAGAAAGTTGGGTTTGGGAGGCCAGAGTAGTGAAGTATTTTGGTAGGAAACTTTTTCTGGTGACAGAAAGGCCATTTGCTGTTGTGTCAAGTAAGGTTTCCAGAAATATGATTTTCCTGGTAGGCGTCTGTTTTGATTTTCTTTCGTTGATACTGAAGCCCAGGGAGGTGAGTATGGTTTTTACAAATGAGAGGTGCTGCAGGACCAGTTCCTTGCAGTCTGACTGGATGAAACAGTCGTCCAGGTAAGGTTAAATCTGTACATCATTTTGTCTGCACAAGGCAATGGCAGGAGCTAAACATTTGGTGAATACCCTAGGAGCAGTACATAAGCCAAAGGGTAAAGCAGAGAAAGTACAGTTTTGTACCTACCATAAATGTAGATGTCCGATAGATATGCAACTGCAGTCCTGACATATGGGTTGTCATGCCTCAGGCAGCCCTTCGGTCGGCCGGATTCCAAAGTCTGGGTCCGGCGTTGGCTGATGTCGCCTCTTCCCCGACGTCAGAGCGGCTGGGGTATAAAAGCATCAGCAGACGCCATCTTCTTCAGTGTTTCTTGCCCCAGATGCCTGGTGCCCTCCAAGGAAGGCTAAATTTAGAGAATGGATAAAAGATCCAGACATGCACAACAGCAATAAACAGATACACCATAACAGATACCCCCAGCTAATTAGAAAAAGGGGGAGTGGACCCAAAAAAGAGAATTACAGAGGGGTAGGAGGGAGGGAAAACCTGACTGCAGTTGCATATCTATCGGACATCTACATTTATGGTAGGTACAAAACTGTACTATGTCCTTCAAGAATGCAACTGCAGTCCTGACATATGGGTTGAATACCATAGCCAAGCTGGGGGTGGTAACATCTAAGATAAGGATGGTGTAGCTAAAATGCCCTGCAGGACTGCAGAAGCAAAGCCTGCTCGGGATCTGGAATATAAAGGCAGGTTGTACTGTTTGGAAAATGTATGCATGGAGCTCCATGTAGCAGCTTCTAGAATGTCCTTTGTAGCCACCCCTCTTAGAAAGGCTGTGGAGGTGGCTGTAGCTCTGGTGGAGTGTGGCCTGATATTGGCTGGCACACCTTTTCCATGGAAAGAGTAGCAGAATCTGATGCAGTTTCCAATCCATTTTGAAATGGTTTGGAAATTGTCTTTCCTTGTGCTCCAGCAGCGTAAGCCACAAATAGTTGGTCAGACTTTCTGTTGGCCTTTGTTCTGTCCAAGTAGTAGCGCAATTGTCTGTGTATGTCCAAAGTGTGCAGAAGCTTCTCTCCTTTATTTTGAGGATTGGGAAAGAAAGTAGGCAGGTGAATTGCTTGATTTAGAGAAACACTGGATATCACTTTTGGCATGAATAAAGGATTGGTTCTTAAAGAGACTCTGTCCTGATGGAAAATGAAAAATGGAGGTACTGCCATGAGGGCCTGTATCTCCGAGACTCTTCTTGCTGAAGTAATTGCCAACAGGAAAACTGTTTTCCAGGAGAGAAATTGCAATTCTGAAGATGCTGCTGGCTCAAAAGGAGGAAGAGTTAATTTTTCCAAGACGAAGTTGATGTCCCATGCAGGCACTGGTGGTTTTCTTGGAGGTTTGATGTTCTTTATCCCTCTTAGAAACGGTCTTAGCAAAGGATGTGAAAACACAGGTGGATCACAGTTGTATTTTGCTGAAATTGCTGAAGCGTGTATTTTTATGGAAGAATATGAAAGGCCATTGTGAAGCATTTCTGCCAAGTATTCTAGTATCTGTGGGATGCTCATTACTGATGCATCCTGACCCTTGTTGGCATTCCAGATGCTGAATCTCTTCCATTTGGCTGAGTAAGTTTTCCTGGTGGAAGGTCTGCGTGCTTCCAGTAAGATCTCTTGAATTTTTTTGGAAAGAAAGATATGGGGAGAAGTCATGGAACCCTCCAAGCTGTCAGTTGCAATGTTTGCAGGTTGGGATAAACAGCCCTGTAATTGTGCTGAGTTATAAGCAGAGGCCATTGAGGCAGGGGCCATGGCTTGGTGCGAGTTATGCTCCTTAGTAATGGATACCAGTGCTGTCTTGGCCAGTCTGGAGCTATCAAAATGCCTTTCGGTTGTTCTGCTTTGATCTTCAGTAACACCTTGGTCATTAATGGTAGAGGTGGGAATGCATAGATTGTTAGAGAATTCCAGCTGAAGGAGAGAGCATCCATTCTCCAGGCTTGAGGATGGTGTGTCCTTGAGCAGAATTTCTTCAGATGATGATTGAGGTGTGAGGCAAAGAGATCTATGTCCAGCCTTCCTCATGCACGAGTTATTTGTGAAAAAATGTCTGGATGCAACATCCATTCGTGCGGGTCCATAATGTTTCTGCTTAGACTGTCCGCCAGAACATTGTCCTTGCCTGGAACAAACTGGGATTGCAACTGTATGTTCAGTTTCAGGGACTTTTCCCAAAGAGTCATTGTTGGTCTGCAGAGGGGGTAAGAATGGGTGCCTCCCTGTTTGTTTATGTACCACATAACAGTGGAGTTGTCTGTCTTTATTAGCAGATGACCTTGCTGAAGAAATTTTCCGAAGGCCTCGATTGCATGAATCACTGCCAACATCTTTTTGATTGATGTGCAGATGCAATTCCCGGGGTGTCCATTGACCTTGAATGCATCTGCCCTCCATGTGCGCCCCCCATCCATGATCGGAGGCATCTGTTGTAATGGTTTGGCTTGCTTGAGGTTTGTTGAAAGACATGCCTTTGTTTAGCTGGCTTGCTTGTGCCCACCACAAAAATTCCTTTTGTAGACATGGAATGAGTGGAATAATTGCTTCTAAGTTGTGGCTGTGTTGAGACCATAAACTTTTTAGGTACCATTGTAGCTTTCTCATGTGTAGTCTTGCCAGTGGGATCAGAAGAACGCAAGATGCCATGAAACCCAGGGCCTGCAGGATTTTCCTTGCAGTCATCTGGGTGTGCTTTGCTAGGCTTTTGAAGTAATCTGGTAATTGTTCTTGTTTTTCTTCTGTGAGGAAAGCCATTTGTGAGTTTGTGCCCAGTTTGGCTCCTAGAAAAATTATTTGTTGGGATGGCAGTAGTCTTGATTTTTGAATGTTGACTGTGTATCCCAAAGCCTGTAGTAAGTGAATGACATAGTCCAAGTGTCTTATCAAGGGCTTGCTTGCTGTCCGCTTGTATAAGGCAGTCGTCCAGGTAAGAGTATATTTGTATCCCCTGAAGTCTGCAATGTGCAATTACTGATGCCAGGCATTTCGTGAATACTCTGGGCGCAGTAGATAAGCCAAAAGACAATGCTGAGAATTGATAATGCTCTGACCCTGCAAGAAATCTGAGGTATCTTCTGCAGCTGTGTCTGATTGGGACATGCAGGTATGCCTCCTTGAGGTCCAGAGTAACCAGCCAAGACCCCTTGCCCAGCATGGGAAGAAGTTGCTGTAACATCAGCATTTTGAATTTTGGCACAATGAGTAAAGTGTTTAGAGCGGACAAGTCCAGTGTAGGTCTCCATTGCTTTTCTTTTCTTGGAACAAGGAACAGTCTTGAGTAGAATCCCTGGCCTTGATCCTGAGGAGGAACCTTTTCTATTGCTTTAATTTGTAGCAGCTTTGAAACTTGTACGAGTGCCTCTGCCCTTTGAATTTGTGGCAGGTTTGGCATGCCTTGTCTTGTTGGTAAGGTATGGAAGTGGAACCTGTAACCTTTGTCTATTATGTCCAAAATCCATTTGTCCTTTGTAAAAACGTGCCAATTTCTGCTGAACCTTGGTGGCTGAACCTGGAGGAAATCTTTGACTGTTTGTACTGATTTAGCCTTTTCCTCAATTGATTTCAACACACCCTGTGCATTATCACCAAATAGCTTGTGTTTTTCCAGAGGCGCATCTAGAAGCTTTACTTTAACATGATCTGTCAATGCCTGTTCTTTCAACCAAGCATGTCTACGTATGATGGCCCCTGTCATAGCTGCCCTACATGAAGCTTCCAAAGCATCATAACCACACTGAAGAAAATGATTGCTAACCTGCTGAGTATTATGAACCAAATCCTGCAAGGCCTTTCTATCTAAAGGCTCAGGAGAGGCTAACTTTTTCTGCAAATCATCCATCAAGAAATCCTGATACTGAAACACATGAAAAAGACAGTTAAGTGTCGTCATGGCAAGGGTGGTTGAGGTATAAACTTTTTTACACCACCTCTCCAGGGACCTAGTAGATTCCCTGTCTGCGGGCAAAGGATTTTTGGCCGTGGAAGTGGCCACTCCTTTGGGCCCCTGAGAAATAGTTTCTAGATCAACAGAGTGGGCCTTAAAGAGATGTTTATGAGTTTCAGGAACCCTGTAATATCTGTCTGGCTTGACAGGAGCAGGAGGGAGGGAATCAGGAGAAGTACTGGAGTCTAGTACACATCATCCAATACATCTAACACTGGGGGTATAGCTAAAGGCCTGTGCTGGGGTAACCTAAGGAAAGTCCGAAGCCTTTTCCTGGAGTCGGAGAAATCCTGGCCCTGCCACTGAAAATGCTCTCTCATGGAGTGGAGAATTTCCCCGAAAGAAATATCCTCAGGAGGAGAGGCAGAGGGAATGGATTCATCAGCATCAGAATCCTTGTAGGCCGGGAAGGTTTCTTCCTGGGAATCTGAATGGCCTGACTCATCCGAAGCTTCGTCTGAGGAAAGGGTATCTGCCTGCTCAACCCTAGGCCTTTTGTCTGAAGGCGGCTGAGAACCTCTGTCTGGATGAGCCTGAGAGCCCCTGATTAAAGAAATTAGATCTGCAGCTAAAGTCATGATCTGTTTATCCGAAGTGGGAACCTGTGAAAAAGATTTAGGAGGGTGAGACTCAGCCTGGCTGGCAGCCTTAGCACGTGTGTAGGCCTTGATGGACATAGGCACAGGAGGCCTAGCTGCCCCATGTGCTGGAGTAACTTTGTCCACCGGTATGGTGTCAGGCAAATCTTGGGCTTCGGTTTCAGGAGGAAAATCAACAACCGGCACCGGGGTAGCCTCAGGGACTGAAGTGTGCGGTAAAGTGGTGTCGTCGGCCTGGAGCGGTTGAATTACCGCCTCCGAAGAGACCGATGCACTCGCGGTAGGCTTTAGCGTGGTGTCGGTGGAAGTCGCGGGCCACGAATGTCGGTCTCGGTCGTTCTGTTTTTTGGAAATATGTGCTGTCGGTAGTTCTGATGGCATGATATAGGAGTAGTTTTCCCCAAAAAGTCTACAGCAAATTCTGCCCAGCGCCTAAGCGTGCGCTTATTGAAGCAAGCACAGGCAGCACAGGCCGAGACGTCGTGGTCTGGGCCGAGGCAGGGAAGGCAATAAGAATGGAAGTCCTTATGAGGTATTTGTTTACCACAAGACAAGCAATTATTAACTTTTGCAGTTTTATCTGACATCAGCTGAGACAAGAAAAGGTTCCCCAACGGGGTACTTAGCTTTTTGATGACTTCGGTATCTGAAAACACAGGAGCTGGCCGACCGGCACTTGAACTGCTTCTGCTTCGGGCACCGTGCGGCAAGAAAGACTGAAGAAGATGGTGTCTGCTGATGCTTTTATACCCCAGCCGCTCTGACGTCGGGGAAGAGGTGGCATCAGCCGACGCCGGACCCAGACTTTGGAATCCGGCCGACCGAAGGGCTGCCTGAGGCAGGACAACCCATATGTCAGGACTGCAGTTGCATTCTTGAAGGACATCTGAAAGTGTAGTGATCCTGCTCTGAAGCGCATGCATTTTCTGCATCATTTCCTTACTGTCCTTTAGGTCAAAGGTGACCATCCCAGCTTTGTTTGGCAGCATTGGTAAAAGATGTAAGGTAAGCACTTAGAATTTTGGGATTACCAGGAAGGTATTGAGAAAGGATAGGTCCAGGATAAAATGCCAAGTCTCCTCTTTCCTGGGAACAAGGAATAGTCTGGAATAGAATCCTTTTGCAACTTGTTCTGGAGGTACAGGTTTTACTGCCCCTAGGGATAATGGGTTTTGGACTTGTTTTAGTGCTTCTGCCCACTGGTTTTGAGGTAGGTCTGGGTACCCTCTTGGGGTGGTAGTTCTTGGAAATTGAATTTGTACCCCTGAGCAATGATTTTTAAGACCCCATTAATCTTTTGTCATAAGAGTTCCAGTTTTCTCTGCATGGAAATAGCCTTCCTCTTAGTTTTTGGTGTGGTGGAGGCATGCAGAGACGGGAAAGGTAGTCATTGAGAGTTTTTTCCATACAGGGCTGCTTTTGAACTCCCTGCTCTAGTGTTTGAGGGGGCCACTGTTTTGTTCTTTGCTGGCCCTTGAGTTCTGGTGGGTCTGTCCCTATGGGTTCTGCCTTGTGCCTGCCTGTTTGGTGCAGGAAAGGACCGGTGTTTAGAGGGAAGATTTCTGCTGAACCTAGAAGGTTGTACTTGAAGAAAATCTAACAGTCTGAATCAATTTTGGTTTGTCTTCCATATTTTTAAGTACCTCTTCAGTTTTCTGTCCAAACAAGCAGTCTTTGTCAAGAGGTGCATCCATGACTTTAGCTTTGACATGATCACGGAGAGGTTGTTCCTTCACCCATGCATGTCTTCTGATAACAGATCCTGTTCTCTGGTGCCCTGCTACAAGCTTATAGGGCATGAAATCCACAGTGCAAGGAATGCTTTGCCACCTGAGATGGAGTGCAGTAATTCTGCTCTCTCTTTATTGTTGGCAACATCTGGAAATGCAGAAAATTTCTGTTTCAAAAGTTCCAAAGTGTGCTGTTGATATTTTAACATATGGAACTGACAGTTGAGAGCCCTTATAGTTAAAGCTGGAGAGGTATATACTTTTTTACCCCATCTGTCCAGATCCATGAATTCTTTGTCTGAGGGAGTAGGAGTCTTTGCAGAGGTAGCCTTAACTCCCTTAGGTCCCCAAGTAATCACCTTTGGATCTTCTACAGGATTTCTGTAGAGGAATTTGTGAGAGTCAGGTACCCTGTAGTACTGGTCAGGTTTTTTGGGGGCAGGAAGGGTGTCAGGGGTAAGGCTAGATTCTTGGTAAACATCTACCACCTCCAAGATGGGTGGGATGGCCAGAGGCCTGTGCTGGGGTAGGTCAAGAAACTCTGTCTTTTCTTGGATTGAGGGAAATCAGTTGATTCCCATTGGAAGTGTTCCCTAAGGGTGTGAGGGTTTCCCAAAGGAAAAGTCCTCCAGAGGTGATGCAGAAAGAATAGATTTTTCTGCATCCGAGTCTTCATAGATAGTAAGAGGATTTGCCTCTTCAAAAACAGAGTCAGATCCCTCGGAGTCTAAATCTGATTAGATGTCTGGAGAAGGTCCCCTGCATTCTACGAAAAAAACCCCAAAAAACTAACATTGCTATCACTACTGAAACTGGCGATGGAAACAAAACAAGCTACAAAAAAAACCCTTCGGCAGACCACCACGGCATAACTGTTAAAAACAAAATAGATGAAGCTGTTAAAATGAAGGAATGAAATCTGTTCCGATAAGCGCTTTCGGCTAATATAACCCTTCTTCAGATCAGAATTTTTTTTTCTTAGCTTGTTTTGTTTCCATCGGCAGCTTCAGCAGCGATAGCAGTGTTTTTTTTATTTTAAGCATTCTAGTTTGAGGAGGGGGAGTAGTGTAATAGAGACTTTTTGCGGTTTTCTTTGTAGTAGCTCTAAGTCTGGCCTGAAGAGTATCCCTCAGTGCTGTTGGTCTGTTAGTTGGAAGAGAGGGCGAAGGCCTTGAAGTGAATTCCGAAGTGCGAGTGGTATCCTCAGAAGCCGGTGCCTGTGTAGTGGCTCCGGACCCAACCAAGGCAGAGACAGCCGAAGGCTCATTAGACAATGCAGTCATCTGCGGCATACAGGACTCTGAAAGGGTCTCAATAGAAGCCTGCAAAGTAACAGAGTCGGGCATCATGGGCTGCGAAAGCACCTCACTGAATTCTGATGAATTGACTACCCTTTTAGCGGTGGTGTCGTTGGAAGGCTTGGCCTTATGCGGTCTGTCTCTACCCTTATTTTATTTATTTTACATTTGTTGACCGGGCTAATCTAGCTGAATACATGTCCATTTTTAGTAGAGGCCCGGGGAGAAAAGCTCCAAGAAACATACAGAATTAGTATAAAAGTCAAAACATATCAAACTAAACAAAAACAGCTACTGTTTCATAAAACATTAGTTTTTTAAAAAGTACAAAATACAATACTCGTAGTGAGCATAACGTGCACAATTGGCAGCAAAGGGTAATGTACAAGAGAGGGTACAATATACATATATACACAATTTTTATTTGAAATACCATGTTATATTGATTCTTTAAGGGTAAGATTATAGAGATGCAGAGTGATGACTAGTGTAAAGGAAAAAAAAGTTAGTCAGGGTTAGTACAGGAGCATGGCCAGTGTCTACTGAGAAATAGTTTTAGATTCTTTTTAAAAAGTGAGAGAAGTCAGAGTTGTGTGTTCAGTGGGTAGTAGATTCCATAGTTTTCCAACAGTGTTAGAGAACAGGGAGTCACCTGCTGAGTTGTTGGATCTGGAAGTATTGATCAGCAGTTTGTTTGAGGAGCGTAAGTTGTTAAGATTATTGTAAGGTGTTAATGAGGCTACAGGGTATTGAGTGTTGGTGGGTTGATACAGGGTCTTGTGGGTTATAGGAAGCTGGTGAAATTGAAGCTGGTTAAGAAATTCTAGCCTGTCAAGTTGTTTTAGATTCAGAAAGGAGAGCCTGTAGCAAATCTAGCATTATTATTATAGGATGTTGCCAGTTTGTTGAGATTGTTTTTAGAAAGATTAGTGTACTATACGTGAAGCATAGAGTAGAGTGGAGATTAAGAGGGTTCTGGCTATGGCAGTCCTAGATACTGGTGTAGGAAAGGGTTCGATTCTGCAAAGGGATCCCAGTTTTTTGTTAATTGATTTTATTGTGCTGTTTATATGCGTATCAAAGTTGAGGTTGTCATCTATTGTTATTCCTAAGAGTTTAGTGGTTAGGTCAGGAAAAATAAGAGTACCATTATTAGATGCGAGTGTGAAAGTATGAAATGTATAGGGTGGACTTTCGGGTTGGTGTGAAGAGTAACAGTTTCGTTTTTTTGGGGTTTAGGAGGAGACAGCGGTTTGAGAACCATTGTTCTACAGTATTGAAAGCTTTTTGGTTAAGATACTGAAGTTCAGTTTGAGAAGTGGCTGAACAGATTATAGTAGAGTCATCTGCATATTGAATGCAGTTAGTGTGTGGAATTGCTGACTTGACTGTCATTAATATAAATGGAAAATAGAAGTGGGCCTAATATGGAGCCCTGTGGAACACCAAGGGAAATGGGAAGGTGATTAGTTTATTTTGCCAGAGTACTGCCTGCTGCCGGTTTTCTAGGTAAGATTTGAATCAATTCATGGCTAGATGATCGAGTGAAAGGGATTTCAGTATGTGTAAAAGGAGATGGTGATTAACCATGTCAAAAGCTTTAAATAAATGGAAGACTGCAGAGGAAAGAATATTTTTGTTACAATTTTGTTGATACAGTCTGTGAAGGATAGCAGGGCAGTGGTGGTACTGTGGAAAGGTCTGAATCCATGTTGACAGTTGGCAAGTAAGTTGTTATGGAGAAGGTGGTTCAGTAGTTGCTTATGGATGCACTTTTCCATTATTTTTGCTAGAGGAGATAGAGCTACAGGACAAAAGTTAGAGAAGTCATTGGAGTTCCCCCCTTTATGTAGTGGGATACGAGAAATTTTCCAGATAGATGGGATAGTTCCTTCACTTATGGTTCTATTGATGAGAATGGAGATGGGATAGGCAATGGGCTTTAGCTCCTTTTTGCAGGAATTCTGCTGGGAGTTGGTCAGCTGAGGTTTTAATTTTTGGAGAAGGGAGCAAATGAAGTAGCCATTGGCTGTAAATGAAATGATGGGGTGGGTTTGTAGTAGAAGTAGGCAGTTTTGAGGTATCAGGAGATCGATGGCTAGCAAGAGTTTGGATGGTGTCTGTGAAGAAAGAATTGAAGGCATTAGCAGCACATGTGTGTGGGATTCTCAGGGTTAGAGCCTAGTGCATTGGGAGTGATAAATGGACCTGGGTATAGAAGTTTGTTAATGCTAGTCCAGAACTTTTGTGGTTCCTTGTGATAGGTTTGCTGTAATTGGAGGTAAAAGTTATTTTATCTAACAGGATGGCTTTTTTGTATTATTTCTATGTTGCCTAAAGGTTTGTTGATCTGTAGGATTCTTATTAGTATGCCATTTTGCCCAGGATTTGTTTCTGAGAAGGATTTTTTGCCTAGTATTACTAGAGATCCAAGGGGCCGGTTTAGCTTGATTTCTGACAGAGCGCACTGGGGTGTGGTGGTCCAGGATGGCTAAGAATGTGGAATTGAAGTACTCTACTGCCTCATTGTGTGGCAGAGATTTTAGTGGTGACCAATTACATTGTTTGAGTTCTGTTTGGAAAAGTTCTGGATTAAATTGCTTTTTGGTGCATACTGTTCTGAAAGTGTTAGGGAAGGTTAGGTTGGTTTTATGTCTGATGATATGTTAGTGAATGGTCACTTAGGTCATCTGTGAGGGTTCCTACTTTGTAAGTTTGATGAGGACTATTAGTAAGTATCCAGTCCAAGGTACTTTGTTGTTGGGTCTATTGGTTCTGGTAGGGGAGTTAATGGTTTGTGAGAAGGCATAAAGGTTAATATGGGTGGTGGGGTGTGTATTACTACAGGACTTCTAGTCTATATTAAAGTCTCCTAGAACTATGGTTTCTTGTGGGAGATTAACAGAAAGCCAACAACTTATCTTTACGTTGTTTCGGAAGATCTGACATTTGCTGACTGACGCCATATCGGTAATCGGACACGGAAGACGAAAATAACTGGCTACAGAGCTCTACGACAAATAGTTCTAGCGTTAAAGAAAAAACAGAACTGACAGTGGGGTTCGTCATGATCTGGGCCTAAGCAAGTGACGCATGAATGGAAGTCTTGGTGTGGTATTTGCTTTCCACAGGTGAGATAGTTACTGACTTTTTCAGATATCAGTTAGTGCAAGCAAAAGGAAGGCTTCCCAATGGGGTACTTGGCTTTAGACATTTTCAGCTAAAGTTCGAAATCTGAAAACAGCCGACTGGCACTGTTGCGAATTGCTTTGCTACGGGCTCCACGGCAAGATTGAGGTAATGGTGTCGCCTGCTCTCCTTTATAGGTCAGATGACCTGACGTCACGCAGCAAGCGAGAGCAGCCGATACACAAATCCCTGACTCTGTATTCGGACTAACTGAGGCCTACCACAGCATGGATAACCCAATGGTTAGGACTGCAGAATCAGTCTGCCAGGAGGAGCAGGATGAGAAAGGATTTGTTGAACTTGTGACTTGATTATGGCTACACAATGCAGGGGTAGGTAAGCAATCTGACGTAGTGTTCAGATAAGCACAGATAAACTCCAGGCTCTGAACCAGTAGTAGCTTTGAGTTGGACATGTTGACTAATGCCTAGAGATTGGTAAATTTAGAGCAAATAGTCTCTGGACTGTTCTAGATGATGCTTGGCTGGAGCGGTGAGGAGCCAGTCGTCTAAGTAAGGAAACACCTGGAATCCTTGCAGTCTCAAGTGAGCTGCTACCACTGCCACACACTTGGTAAAAACTCTGCAAGCTGTAATGAGTCCAAAGAGCAGGGCTCAGAATTGATGACTGGCTCCCAGCCAAAAGTGCAAGTGTCTTCTGGATCGTCTATTTTGCTGTGATAGTACACATCCTGAAGTTTGACTGAGCACATCCAATCATCCTTGTGCAAAAGAGGTAGAATGGACTGAACCGTGATCATTCAGAACTCTCTCACATACTGGCTCAGATTGCATCGATCCAAATTCGGTCTCAGGTCCCTTGTCTATCTTTTCTGGCACTAAAGAACCTTGAGTAAGTTGTGAATACTCTCTGGTCTGGTGGTACCCCTCCTGGATGACTTTTGTAAAACAGTTTCCGTATTTCTTGAGCTGCAGCTTTTCTCTGACTGAGTGGAATGTTGAGAATCTTGTTTCTCTTGGAAGGTTTGTTTAGAAAAATAGTACAAAGTAACCTCTGGATATTATGTTTAGCACCCAAGAATATTTTGCTATAGTAGCCCAGGCATCTGGGTGCAAGGACAAATGTCCCCAGATTGCCTTCCACATGTGAGCAGTTGGGCAGCCCTTTAGGGGGCAGTGAAAGGGTCTATATGGAAAGGAATCTTGGAAGCCCTGATTTTGCAGGTCACCTCTGCTATGAGGATGGTGTCTACCATTTGAAATCCCTCTTCCATCTCTGAGGGAGTTCTCTCCACATGATCCTGGAAAGATGCTTGGGATTTATGGAACCACATTTTATCTCCTCTGATTCATTCAGAAAGTTCACTGAGGGGTAGAAATGCAAATATTTATGGGTCTTTCCTTCCTGTTCACTGCAGGAAAAAGATTTTCACAGAGGGGCCAAATAAGTTCCATTAAAGGCAGCACTGATGAAAGACAATCTCCTTACAGCAATACCTGAATTGGCAGCCTGTGAGGTATCTTCCCGCTGCATGCAAAATTAGTCTCATGGATGCATTTGATATAGACAAGAGAGGCCAGCTGTGAGGATGATGTCTTCGAATGCGCTGGAGACGAACTCAGACTGGGTGTTCCTTAGTCAAATCCCTCTGCAGTCTTGTGAAGTGCACCAAATAGTTCAGGGCTTGCAAGGCAATGGTTGCTGATGCAAGCATGCGCTTACCAAGTCTGTCCAGCACCCTGGACTCTGTTGGGGGGTGGGGTGAACAGAGGAGGCTCGGTTTTGCAAGATCCTCCTTGGTGGCTGCCACAACCATCACATCAGAGATCCAATGTGATCTACCTTTTGGTGGACTAAAATCCTGTCTGGTCAACGAGGTATCAGTTGCAAAGAATCAGGTTCCTTCCATGCCAGGCGAGAGATTAGATCAATAAGCTCATTAGATGGGGGAGTCACCCAAGAAATAGATGGATCAGGACCAAAAATTTCCATGAATACTGACTCACCAGGGGATGGATTATTTAAGGACCACTCACCTTTTTGCTTAAGGATTTCCAAAATGTCTCCAAAGGAGATATCAGGTGGTGATCTGGGGGACTCTTCTCCTTCAAAGTTGGTATCTTCAGTGAGGGTTTCCATAGAGGAATCTATGTGCCTCCTGATGCATGTTCTGTTCTGGTAAACCTCAGCAGGATGCCCAAGAGGTGTCCAACGAGAAGAGGCAGTTCCTCTATAGGGACCTGCTAGACGCTACTTGGTACTGGCTGTCCCTATAGAGTAGGTTTGATGGATCAGAGCTCAGAACCAAAGAAGGATAAGGGTGTAGGATCTGAGGAAACATAAGGGATTGTATCTCTTAAATAAGAGAACACCATTTTCACAACCTCGAAGGCTGATGGACCTGGGGAAGCTGTGGCTGGCCACATCACAGCACAGACCTCTGAAGCAAGCAAGCCAAGACTCTGATCGGATCTCTCTCTCAAGGAGGGAGCTAGACCCAAGCTAACACAGAGGCTCCAAGAGATTAGGAAGGCTCCAACAACATCTGAGTCTATCCTGGCCCCACGGATCTGACAATGACACTTCAGCTCTGAGATTCATCCAGATCCAAGAGAACAGAAGCAGAAATGATGACAATCAGGGTTGAATTTATACTCTTCGGCTTTGATGCAGGTACCAAGATCCACAGGCACACAAACTTTAGGACAAACCAGAGATGGATAAACAGATGTATGTGAGGTGGATGGAAGGTTCACGGATACAATGGGAGACAGAGATGGTACTCATTTCCCCATGTGGATGAGCTGAGGAACTTCCTCATCTCAACTCATCCACTTCTGCTTCAGAGATTCCTGGAGGACCTGATGGATGAGGTGGTAGACCGAGGCCTATTTTCCTCTGGGTTTGTGTAAAAGGTGAGTGGAGCTGAGGAGATACAGGATCTATGATGAACTCAGCTGAATGAGTTCTCGGCATCAAATCCAAAGCCTTAGGATCTGTAGATTTCTTCTTCAGATACAACTTCATTGGATCCAAAGATCACTGAATCTTCTATGGAGACTCTGAGGGCAAAGTCATCTATGGAGGCTTAGGTGAGGATCTTTCTGTGCTCCAAAGCAGTTTTGGAAGATTTGCTGGGGGTTTGAGCCCTGGAAGAGGAAGATGAAGATGGTAGCAACCCCTTAAGGATCTGCTTATTTCATGTGTCAGCTATAGCTCTGGAATTAAACCCTATACAAATGGTAGTTTGTGCCCAGGTGTGCTGCTTCTAAGCAGTAAACACACTCCCTGTGGGCATCCACATTTGGGATTTGGTGCCCACAGGAAATGCATTTTTTAAAACCCATAGGCTTTTCACACAATAGAAAAACTGTAATCTACAGAGAAAAATAAGCAGGAAAGGAGCAAAGAAACCATTTTTTAAACTACAAAAAAAGAAACCATCAACAATGATATTAAAGAATACTCTGTTAAATAAAGATAAGAAAATATAAAGAGACAGGAGAGAAAAGAGTACCACCAATGGTACTTGCAAAAAATGTACTTTCCGAAAGTAATAAGGCCAATGGCAGAAAACTGGAAACTTAAGAGACAGAAAAATGAGAAATATGTAAGGAAGGGTAATTTTCAAAGAAAATACACTTACGTCTACTCTAAACACCTAACACTCGGAGGATCCACGTCCATGCAAAATGGTGGGAAACAAGATTTGAGATATTGGGATGGACTAGGACATTATGAATAGAGGCAGCAGCTCAAGAGTTGGATCTGAAGTCTGTAGAATGCGGCCAAGAAGGTTACAAGGTCAGATCTGTAACCCCATAAGTTCAGGAAGAAGGAAAAGGACATGAGATCCTGCCATTCATGCTATGGACCCTTTACAACATGGGAAATATGTTTTATCTTAATTTCTTTTTCTTGTGGGACAGCCACTAAAAACACCCCTGGAGGGTTACTCAGACCCCTGACACGACTCTATAATGGTGGTAGGAATTTCCTCCCTCAATATCTGAGGACTCTCCCATGGTCCCTCATATCAGCAGAGGTTCCCCCTCATATCAGCCGAGGTTCCCCCTCAAGGTCAGTACAGACATTTGAAAAGCCCCTGAGGACATGTAAAAAGTCAGACCCATGCCTGCCTCCAAAGGGGGTCACTGCAGAGGAATCCAAGGTAAGCATCAGACAGTCTTTAGGACTTTCACTAGCCTCTAGAGATACATCTGGAAGAGGCTGGGCAATAGCCAGATCAGACCAAATTTTTTTTGGCTGCCTTCTTGGCAGATGGCTGGCCCACAGGATGGGAGGATTCTGCCATAGCACCCTGAGCAAACAGCTTAAGGTGCTGGTCATGAAAGAATATGGACAAAGAGGAGAGGTGACTATGTGGGGCCCTAGGCACAAATGCCTGGCAGACAGAACACTGCATATGAACGTGGGAAGTTACTCAAAACAAAAAGAGACACTGGTCATGACCGTATTTATGGGGAACCTGCCTCCCACACTGACATTTTCCCTTCCGGATGACATGAACACAATACTCAACCTAATAAGAATAAAAATGGAAGAGAAGAAACCTTAGTGGGGCACATCTGAAAAAAATGTTAGGATAACCAGCACAACAGAAGGAGTTCAAACTGACTGACAATAATGGTGGTTGGACTGGCAACAAAGAATTTCTGACTGTTTCAATCAGTACGTCATCTTTGCCAGACATCTTGCATGGGGGCAATGTGTGGACTAAGACGCCAATAAAAGCTGACGGCATTGATACTCTGGTCAGACGTTGGGCTATCTTTGGTGGGAAATCCCTTAGGTAAAGAATACTGCAATAGGGATATGAAAGGACATCATACTGTACACTGTCTCACTCCCTACAAAGAAAACAAGTTATGTACTCACCATAACATTCCATTCTTTACTGGTTTGGTTCAGAACAGATTATCGGTTCCAACTCGGCCTATACAAAGGCTCGAAGACTTCCACCAGCTCGTGGCTGTAGCCCTATACCATCATGCTTTGGGAAGATTACCCAGAGCTTGTTTGCAGATATAAGACCTACTGTCCAAAAAAATATATATATATTTACGCGTGTAAAACAGACTAAGTCAGAAAACATAACCCAATCAGAACCGCTCGGCCTTCCAGGAGCAAAAGGCTGAAGGAAGGTGGTTGGGACGTAAGAATGAAGGTGAGACTGCCAACAAACATGGAACGTTATAGTGAGTACATATCTATGTTATGTTGTCCTATCTCGCCTTCATTCTTTACTGGTTGGGACAGCGTCCTTAGCACCATCTTTCTTGGGTGGCTCAAGGGAAAATACTCTTCAGAGCAGTGGACCCAAAGAAGGCCCTGTGTTCCTGGAGGCCAAATCCACTTTGTATAAAGAGTGAGAAAGGTATGAGGCTTTACCCAAGTTGCTGCTGCACAGACTCCATAAGTAGCCTCGCCTGAAAGGCAGCTGAGGTTGCTATAGCCCTCGTAGAGTGATCTTTTACCTTTCCTGGAAGTTCTCTATTATTTTCACTTACAAATCTCAAAACCTGCAAGCCATTTTGAAAGTCTGACCTTTGACATGGGGGCACCTTTCTCTGTCTGAAAATGATGCAAATAACTGGTCAGGTCCTTTATTCTATTTAGACAGAAATGTAATGGTCTATATGTACATCTAGCTGGTGTAATTTATACTCTGCCCTGTTGCCATAATTGGGGAAAAAAACAAGACAATGGATTGATTCAAATTTGATTCTGAGCACACTTTAGGTAGGAAGGAAAGGTTTGTTCGCAGAGAAACTCTATCCTTATGAAACACCATGTAAGGGGGGGGGGATGCATAGACAATGCTTGAAGCTATACCCATCTAGCAGATGTGATAGCTACCAGAAAGGTTGTCTTATATGTTAAAAACTTTAGGTCACAGGGTGATGCAGGTTCAAAGGGGGGAATAATCAGACTGGATAAAACAAAGTTTAGGTCGCATTGCACTGGGGGTTCTTTGACCGGAGGCCTGAGTAGAAAGGTACTCTTCAGGAAGGCTTTGCATAGTCTGTGGGACATGATTTTTAGTCTCATTTCTCCGATATGGTAGTTTGATAAGGCCACTAGTTGAACTAACAGTAGCCGCAGCTGCACCCTCATTAAAAAGCTTTGCCAGAAAGTCCAATACAGATGTTACAGAGGGAGTAAAAGGATCAATGTGGTTGTTGAAAGCCCAACAGGAAAATCTTTTCCATTTGCCTGAATATAATTTCCTGGTTGAAGCATTACGAGACGAAATCAAAACATGTTTCAAAGCAAGGGAAATGTCAGGAATCCTGGCTATGTGACGAGACAAAATCAAAACATGTTTCACAGCAAGGGAAATGTCAGGAATCCTGGCTATGTGTGGAACTGGAGCAGCCAAGCTGTCAACTTGACTGCTTGAACCAACGGGTGGAGCATCCCTGAGGAATGAGTCAGGAGGTCTGGAACTGGGTCCCGATTCCAAAGCTCCTCCTGGCAGATGGGGCCAAAGAAATGGGAACCAAATATGATGAGGCCAGTACGGGGCGATAAGTATTAAATTTCTTCCCAATGAGCTGGCTTTCTGAAGGACTTTGGGAATAAAGGGAAAAGGAAAAGCTTAGAGGAGACCCGGGGGTCAAACATGTACGAGTGCGTACCCCTGGTGACTCCCTCCCGGGGGAAGGGAGATCAGGGCACAATAGTTACTGCACTTGGCATTCATGGACATGGCAAAGAGATCACAGCAAGGCTGGCCGCCCCACTTTCGGAAGATCTTTTCCACTACTTCCGGCTTCAGGGACCACTCGCTAGGCATAAGAACAGCTCTGCTGATTTTGTCCGCTATCATGTTGGATTTTCCTGGGATGTGCGTTGCTATCGGAAAACGTTGGGAGGAGACTGCCCACTGCCATACTCTTCAGGCCTCTTGACAGAGGGAGTAATACCTGGTTCCTCCTCATTTATGTACCACACAACTGACATGGCTGTCTGTATCGCAATCATTCCTAGCGGGAGTGAGTCTTGGAATGCTTGCAAAGCTAGAAGCACCGCTCTCATCTCTAGGACGTTGATATGCAAGTGAGTTGTGATCTTGCCACATTGCCCTGGACCGTCTTTCCCAAATAATGTACCCTACCCCATCTGAGAAGTGTCTGTGGTCACTGTGGCTAATGGTTGTGGAAAAACAAATGGTCGGCCTAGGATCACCTGAGTGGAATGAAGCCACCAACAAAGGTCTTTCTTGCAAGATCCTGTAATAATAATTTGGTGATACATGGGTAGCTCCTGCATGGACCACTGAGGGAACAGAGGGTCTATATTAAATTGTTGCCTGCTTAGGTTGTCAAATACTTAAATGTTGACAACTTAAAATCGCAGCCGTTTCCACACAGGGAAACAAGTCGTTTGGCCGTTGCGTGGATTTTGCCCTGGTTACAACATATAGCAATCTCTGAGTTGGTACATTTAGTTAGGGGGTGTGTGTGGGGGCACAGCCCCCCCACATCGGGGGGGGGGGTGTGAAGCCCCACACTTGACTTCTGTTTAAAATTTTTTTTTTTTTTGCTTTGGCCAATGGCATTGTTTCCCTGTGTGGAAACTGCCATTCGCGATTTTAAGTTCTCGACGTTTAGGCGTTCGACAACCTAAGCTGTCAACGATTTAATATAGACCGGGGAACAGGAGCCACCACAGAATTCTCATGTGCAGATTGAGCTAATGGTATCAAGGTTATTCCTGCCGCCATGGTACTCAAAATCTTTAGAACCTCTGCTTGCACTTTTTTCTTGGTCAGAAGATTTTTTTTACTTGATGTAGGGTTTGAATCCTTTCGGGGGGTAGCTTGGCCAACATTTGTTTTGTATCCAAGTCTTCCCCTATAAACACGATATGCTGTGATGGCAACAAGGCAGATTTTTTAAAATTTATTGCGATCCCTAGGTGACAGCAAAGATGAATGGTGGTCTCTCGCTCTTGTTAGTAGATGCTTGGTGGTGGCAGTCAGAAACCAGTCAACTAAGTACGGAAAGACCCGGAATCCTGGACGCCTCAAGTGAGCAGTGACCACTGCCATGCATTTGTTGAACACTCTGGGGGCTGCTGTGAGACCAAATGGCAGAGCTCGAAACTGGTAGTGACTGGCTCTCAGCCAAAAGTGCAAATGTCTCCTGGATCGCTTGTCTATTTTGATATGATAATATGCATCCTGGAGATCTATTGAGCATATCCAATTGTCTCTTCCCAGAAAGGGGAGTACCGGACTTCAGTGTCAACATCCAGAATTTTTTTTTTTTTGTTACAGACTTGTTTAGTCTGCTAAGATCCAAAATGGGCCTCCAGCCCCCTTGTCTTTTTTGGAAACAAAAAGAACCTTGAGTAAGTTCCGGATCCAGTTTGGTTTGGTCTGTGGGGACAGTCTGTATGAGACATGTCTAGCAACTTTTGTACTTCTAGAATTGGGTGATCCCTTTGATTGGGTGGAACATCTGGGACTGATTTTGTTTTTAAGGGGGGAAAGGAAAAGGGAATACAACCACCTCTGGATATGATCTTTTGTACCCATTTGTCTTTTACTTCTAGCCAAGCACTTGGGTACAAAGATAAGGGACCCACAAATGTCTCCAGAAGTGGACAGAGGGGCCTTCTCTCAGGAGCGCTGGAAAGGCTTACCAAGGATGGTGTCCCTGTCGCCCTGGTTTTGCAGACTCCCTCTGCCATGTGGTCACAGTCTTCCATTGCTACTTCCCCCTCTTCCCCAGGGGGAAGAATCACCACTAGTGTCCAGGAAATCTCTTTGGGATTTTCAAAACCACATTTTCCCCCTTCTGACCTTTGAGATAAGGTCTGGTAGGTAGGGAGAAATGGACTCCCAATGGCAGAGAGCCTTTCCTTCCTATTCACATCTGGTTAGTATCTCTAACGTTGGGCCCGAAGGACGAGCCATCAAAAAGGGTGTTAAAGGAAGACAAAGGGTTTGCGAAGTCACATCCAGGAATGTCTCCTTAGGGAAATTCCCATACCCGCTGCCCTACACACTCCATCAGCTACATAAGAAATGAGCCTCATGGACGAGTTTACCACAGAATTTAAGGTGGAGAGCTGGGAGGAAACCTTATCTGAAACCCCCGTAGCTACAGAACTTTGGAGGGAATCTCCCAACTCATTTCTTGTATGTCAGATTTAGATGTTAATGCTTATTGTTTATTGGATACACATTTCCAACAAAAGTTCTTGCATTCCCCCTTATACTGAGACAAAGCAATTTTCTGCTATGTTGAATTATCAAATAATACAATTGTTTGATGGTTTTGACAAATATAAAGATGTTTTATATAATTAAAATAAATTTGGCTGGAGGTCTTTGGTTGGTTTGAGCCAAAGAAAAGATACTGTAATTAAGCCCTCAGATAAAGGGAACAAAATAGTTATTTTTACATTACACACGATATGTTAATGTGTTCTGAGCATTCCAGGAATGAGGAAGTTTATGGAAGGTGTGACATTGTTGATTATAACACCATGACATTACAAGATGTTATTACAGAAGGGGGTTAGACTAGGTTATTTGACTCGGGGAGATGGAGAGAAAATCTGATATGGGGGGTGTAAAATACCTGCCTTTTATTGCTTGCCAAAAAGTACAGTTTTGTACCTACCATAAATGTAGATGTTCGACTGTTCACACTGCTGCAGTCATCGCACTTGGGTTATCCTGCCGTCAGGCGGTCCCGCAGTCGGCCAGAGTTCCAAAGTTTTGGTCCGGTGTCGGTTGCTGTCGCTTCTTCCCTGACATCAGTGCGCCAGGGGTATAACAAGATGTATCCGACGCCATTTTCTTCAGTTTTTCTTGCCCCAGATGTCAGGTGCCCCAAAGTAGGCAGGCAATACATATTGCTAATCAAAAATATACATATAAAATAAAACAATACCTTAAGTTACCAGCAAATACACCCCAAAGGTGGTATAGGATAGAAAGGTACAAGTCCAGCTAGTTCAGAGGGGATGGAGGGAGGGTAACCTGGACTGCAACAGTGTGAACACTCGAACATCTACATTTATAGTAGGTACAAAACTGTACTATGTTCATCATGTTACACACTGCTGCAGTCATCACACTTGGGTAGAATCCCAAAGCTAAGGTTGGGTGGCTGGTCTATAAAGAGTTAGGATTGGCTATGAGGCCCGGCAGAACTGCAGTGGCAAATCCTGCTCTGGATTTAGAGTAAAGAGGCAGGTGGTAATGCTTGGTAAAAGTGTGCACTGAACTCCTAGTTGCAGCCTCCAAAATTTCCTTGGTAGGTACTCCTCTGAGAATGGCTGTTAAAGTGGCTGTTGCCCTGGTGGAATGTGGCCCAATGTTATTTGGGACCGATTTTCCATGCTGTGTGTAGCAGTACCGAATACAGTGTCCTATCCATTTGGATATAGTCTGCTTTGAGATAGCCTTGCCCTGTGATCCTGCAGCATATGCTACAAACAGTTCAGCAGTTTTCCTGAAAGCTTTTGTTTTGTCCAAGTAGAAGCGTAGCTGCCTGTGTATGTCCAAAGAATGCAGAAGTTTCTCCCCTTTATTCTGGGGGTTTGGCTAAAAGGTTGGCAAATGGATGGTTTGGTTAAGAGCCACACTAGACACCACTTTTGGCATAAAGGTAGGGTTTGTCCTTAAAGATACCCTGTCCTGATGAAAAATTATAAAAGGTTCCACTGCCATTAATGCCTGTAGCTCTGACACTCTTCGTGCTGAAGTTACTGCCAGGAGCAGAGCGGTTTTCCATGATAAAAATTTTAGATCGGCTGTATTCGCTGGTTCAAAAGGTGGTAGGGCCAGTTTTTCCAAAATGAAACTGAGGTCCCAAGTCGGTGCTCTCTGGGGCGGTCTTATGTTTTTAGCCCCTCTGAGGTACTCCTTTAGCAAGGGATGAGAGAATAAAGGAGGATCCGTGTTGTAATGTGCTGAAATGGCAGTGGCGTGGATCTTAATTGAGGAGAAGGGTAGGCCTCTGTCCTGCATCTCAGTTACGTATTGTAAAATCTGAGGAATGTTTGGAACAATAGGGTCAAGGCTTTGAGCCTGGTTCCAGGCGCAGAATCTCTTCCATTTTTCTGAGTAAGCTTTCCTGGTGCTAGGCTTCCTGACCTCCAAAATGGCATCCACAACAGCTTTAGAGAGAGGTGTTGCCTGTTTGACTAAAGTATCTGCCATGCAGCCAGGTTTAGGGTTTTGAGCTGACTGTGCAGGATCCGATTGTTTTGTTGAGTCAGAAGGTGTGGAATTTGAGGCAAAATCCATGGTGGGCCCTGAGCCAAGTTCCTTAAGATAGGGTACCAGTGCTGGCGTGGCCAGTCTGGAGCAATCAGGATCATCTGTGTTTTTTCTTGTCTGGCTTTTAGGAGTACCTGTGAAAGGAGAGGCAGTGGTGGGAAGGCATAAACATTTATGTTTTTCCAGCTGAACAGAAGAGCATCCACTTTCCATGCTTGTTTGTGATAAGTGCTTGTGCAGAATTTTTGTAGTTGGCAATTTAGTGGGGAGGCAAAAAGATCTGTCTGGGCATCCCCATTTTTGCGTTACCATGCTGAAGATTTGTGAATTCAATTTCCATTCGTGAGGGTCCATGATATTTCTGCTTAGGTCGCCTGCCAGAGTATTTTTCTTTCCTGGCAGGAATTGTGCTTGCAGGTGAACTTGGTACGTTAGAGCTGTGTTCCCACAAGGTCATGGCTTGCCTGCATAGGGGATAAGAATGAGGGCCCCCCCGTTGCTTATGTACCACATTATTGTGGTGCTGTCTGTCTTTAGTAATAGTTGTCCTGGATGCAGAAGGTCCTTGAAAACTGTTAGGGCATTTTGAACAGCCAACATCTCTTTTTGATTGATGTGAAGATGCATCTGGGTCTGTGGTCCACTTGCCCTAAATGCATTTTCCTGCCATGTGTGCTCCCTAGGCATAATCCGAAGCATCTGTTAGTTTGCCTGGCTGTGGGTTGGGTGAAAGGCTGACCCTTGTTTAGGTGACATGCCTGTGCCCACCATCGAAACTCCTGTTGTAGGCAGGGAATCATTGGTATTACTGCTTCTAAACTGAGAGAGTGTTGAGTCCAAACACTTTTTAGGTACCATTGTAATTTCCTCATATGCAGTCTGGCATATGGTAGTAGTAGTATGCCGGATGCCATGAATTCCAGGGACTGCAGATTTTTTCTTGCAGGGAGATGGGACTTTTTTGCCAGTAACTGAAAATTAGAAGTTATGTACCTACCATAACGTTCCATGTTAGTTGTCTTCTCTCGCCTTCTTTCTTGCTGGATGGGTTCGGAGCCAATCCTCAGCTCTGACTCGGCACTTGCTAAGCTCGAGAGTCACTTTTACCAGCTCGAGGCAGCCCCATATCCCATGATGCACGGCGGTAAATACCCAGATCTCGTTTGGTACCTAGAGGGAAAAAGTACAGTTTTGTACCTACCATAAATGTAGATGTTCGAAGATCCACATTGCTGCAGTCCTAACACTTGGGTAGTCCGCTGTCCCAGTCGGCCCGAATACCAAAGTATAAGGCTGACGTCGGTCAAGGCGCATTAGTCTGACGTCAGGACGTCAGGGTACAAATGCGCATGACCGACGTCATATCCTCAGTCTTTTCTTGCCCCAGATGTCAGAAGACCCTAAAAAGATAAGGCCAAAACCAAAAAACAGCAAACACTCCTGTACCAAATATATATATACAATATATACAAATTTACAAAAGTACAACCCCACCCACACAACCACCCCTAAACACAGAGGGGAAGGAGGGAGTGTAAATTGGACTGCAGCAATGTGGATCTTCGAACATCTACATTTATGGTAGGTACAAAACTGTACTATGTTCTTCATCTCACATTGCTGCAGTCCTAACACTTGGGTAGAATCCCAAAGCAGAGGTAAGGGAGGCTGGCAAATCATAAAGAAGCAGGAGCTGTCAACATGCCCTGCAAAATAGCCATGGCAAAACCAGCCCTAGAAGTAGAGTAGAGAGGAAGGTGGTAATGCTTAGAGAAAGTATGCACTGAACTCCAAGTAGCTGCCTCCAAAATATCCTTAGTTGCCACCCCCCTTAGAAATGCTGTTGAAGTGGCAGTAGCCCTAGTGGAATGAGGCCTAATCCCAGCTGGAATCTCCTTGCCATGATGGGAATAACAAAATGCAATGCAAAACCCAATCCACTTAGAAATAGTTTGTTTTGACACAGGCTTGCCCTGAGAACTCAAAGCAAAAGAAACAAACAACTGCTGAGACTGCCTAAAATCCTTAGTCCTGCTTAAATAATAACGCAACTGCCTGTGTACATCTAAAGTGTGCAAAATCTTTCCCCTTATTTTGGGGATCTGCATAAAAAGTAGGCAAATGAATAGTTTGGTTTAAAGCCACACTAGAGACCACCTTAGGCATAAAGGAAGGATTAGTACGTAATGATACCCTATCCTTATGGAAAATCAAAAAAGGCTCAACCGCCATAAGGGCCTGCAATTCAGAAACCCTTCTTGCAGAAGTAATGGCCAACAAAAAGCAGTCTTCCATGACAAGTATTTCAATTCAGCAGTAGCAGAGGCTCAAAAGGTTGTAGAGTAAGTTTCTCCAACACAAAATTGAGGTCCCAAGCAGGAGTAGGAGCTCTTGGGGGTCTTATATTCTTTGCCACTCTAAGAAATTGCTTGAACAAAGGATGAGAAAACAATGGTGGGTCACAATCATAGTGAGCTGAAATTGCTGCAGCATGAATCTCAATGGAAGAGAAAGACAAACCTTTGTCCAATAACTCAGTAAGAAATTGAACAGCCACACTCAAATTAGGCTCAGAAACCTCCAAACCCTTTGCTGCACTCCAAAATAAAAATCTCTTCCATTTTTCTGCGTACACTTTCCTTGTAGTAGGTCTTCTGGCTTCCATAATCACATTCAAAACTTGTTGAGGAAGTTGAGACCTGCTGTGGTTCAAAACAGAATATGGAGGCTGTTAGATGAAGAGAGTGAAGCTTGACATTGAGTAGATGACCGTCCCTCTGAGACAATAGGTGTGGAATCAAAGGTAAAGGCCATGGAGGCTTCCTTACCAGACTCCTCAGTAATGGGTACCAGTGTTGCCGAGGCCAATCTGGAGCTATTAAAATCATCCTTGGCTTGTCTTGTCTGACCTTTAGGAGTACCTTTGGGAGGAGAGGCAAAGGTGGAAAGGCATACACATGAAGATTTTTCCAACTGAAAGAAAGAGCATCCACTTTCCAAGCTGTGTGATGAAACCTTTTCGTGCAAAACTTTGGCAGCTGGTGGTTTAGTGGAGAAGCGAACAGATCTATGTCTGGAGTTCCCCATGACACTGTCAATATCCGAAATACATGAAGATCCAGTTTCCACTCGTGGGGATCCATGATTTGCCTGCTTAACACATCTTCTAAGGAGTTCTGTGCTCCCGGCAGAAACCTTGCCTGAAGATTTAGTTGCAAGCTGAGCGCAGTCTCCCACAAAATCATTGCTTGCCTGCATAGAGGATAAGAATGTGTTCCCCCTTGTTTGTTGATGTACCACATGACAGTTGTGTTGTCTGTTAGAATCAACACCTGCCCTGGAAGAAGTAACTCCTTGAAAGCCATTAATGCAAACTGGACTGCTAACATCTCCTTCATGTTGATATGTAGATGCTGTAGTCTGGCAGGCCACTTGTCTTGTATCCACTTTCCATTCAGATGAGCTCCCAAGCTATGTCTGAGGCATCTGTCGTTAGAATCTGACTCGCCTCTGGCGGGTCACAGAGAGTCCCTTGTTTAGGTGACATTCCTGAGCCCACCACAAAAATTCCTTTTGAATGCAAGGTATTATTTGAATGACAGTGTCCAAATCCTGGCAGTGCTGTGTCCATACATTTTGAGATACCATTGCAGCTTCCTCATATGCAGTTTGGCATTGGGAAGCACCAGAATACAAGATGCCATGAACCCTAAGGCTTGAAGGACTGTCCTTGCAGTCAGCCCGGACTGAAGAGATAGTTGACGGAAGTAAAGGGAAAGATTCTTTTGTTTGTCCGGGGTTAAAAAGGCCATCTGGGTTGCTGTATTCAGTCTCACACCCAGAAAGCACGTCTTGAGAGGGTACTAGACTGGACTTTATTTCGTTCACAGAATACCCCAGGCATCTTAGCACTGCTATCACATATTCCAAATGCTGAAAAGGTCTTCCTTTTCTTGAGCCAGAATCAGGCAGTCGTCCAAGTAAGGATAGATTTGTATTCCTTTTAGCCTGAAGTAAGCTATCACTGGAGCCAGAACTTTTGTGAATACTCTGGGCGCAGTAGATAAGCCAAAGGGCAATGCAGAGAACTGATAATGGGAATTCCCAGCTCGAAAACGCAGATACTTCCTGCAACTTAGCCTGATAGGCACATGAAGGTAAGCCTCCTTGAGATCTAAAGTTACCATCCAGTGATCTTTTCCCAGCAGAGGTAAAAGCTGTTGTAACGTCAACATTTTGAACTTGGGAATGTCCAGATAAGTGTTGAGGATAGATAAATCCAAAATTGGTCTCCACGTGTTCCCCTTTTTTGGTACTAGGAACAGGCGAGAATAAAATCCTAGGCCCCTTTCTGGCACAGGAACCGGCTGAATGGCCCCTATTTGGAGTAACAGAGAAATTTGCTTGTGAGCCTCTTCTTTGTAGAGGAGGAATGTCTGGCATGCCTTTGAAAGGAGGCAAGGTATGGAAATAAAACCTGTAACTGTGGTGATTGATATCCAATACCCATCTGTCTTGGGTAATTAAACTCAAATTTTCTTTGAAAAGTGCCAGCCTTCCTCCCAAAGGTGCTGCCAGACGAGAAGGCTCTGGCAGCTGAAAAGGCAGGTCATTGGGTCTGTTTACGAAAGGACTGACCCCTGCCCTCACCAGAAGACTGAGCAGGTGAACTCCCTGTTATAGGCCTAAAAGAACCTTGAGCTCTGCCCCTACCACGTCTAGACCTACCCCTAGACTGGGAATCATAAGAAGGATATGTCCACCCCTTAGTAGGCCAATTTCTACTAAACTGGAGGCTGAACCTGCAAAAAATCTTTAACAGTCTGCATAGACTTAGCCTTGTCCTCCATTTTCTTTAAAACTGCTTCCACAGGCGAACCAAACAACACATCAGATTGTAACGGAGCATCTAAAATCCTTGTCTTAACATGCTCAGCTAAATTCTGATCCCTCAGCCAGGCGTGCCTGAAGAACAGAACCAGTGGCAGCCACCCTCAAGAGGCCTGTACAGCATCAAAACCACATTGCAAAGAATGCTTACCCACCTGTTCAGAAACATGAACTAAATCCTGCAACTCTTTACACTCAATACCTTCCGCCAGAGCATCCACCTTAGACTTCAATTGTGAAAGGAGATAATTTTGGTATTTTAACATGTGGAACTGGCAATTCAAAGCCCTCATGGCTAAAGTGGAAGAAGTATACACCTTCTTTCCCCATCTATCCAAAGCCCTTGCCTCTTTATCAGGAGGAACAGGATTTTTAACAACAGAAGCCTTAACACCTTTAGGCCCCTGAGAAACAGTTTCTGGGTCTGCCCTAGGACTCTTAAAAAGATACTTATGAGCTTCAGGCACCCTATAATACCTATCCGGTTTAACTGGGGCAGGAGGCAAAGAATCAGGGTTCAGGGAAGCCTCTGCAAAAACATCTTCCACCACATCCAGAACAGGAGGTATAGCTAAAGGCCTATGCTGGGGTAGAAACAAAAATTCCCTAAGCCTTTTCCTGGAATCAGAGAAATCTTGACCTTCCCATTTAAAATGCTCCCTCATGGAATGAAGAGTCTCTGAAAAAGAAAAATCCTCAGGAGGAGAAGCCGGAGTAGAATCATCTACATCAGAATCAGAATAAGGAGGATACTCCTGTAAGTCTTCAGCCAAGACTCAGAAGCCTCGAACACTGCTCAAAACTCTCAAGCTCAGGTTCCACCCTAGGCCTCTTATCAGGGGGGGCATAGAACCTCTAATCATAGTAATCAAATCTTCTGCCATTTTAAGCATATGTTTCTTAGGCAGAGACCCTGAAGAACTAGGAGAGACACCCACTGAAGTTAAACCTGGCCTGCCTCTCAAGAAGCCTTGGAAACAGAAGGAGGGGCCTAACCACCTTAGGAAGGGAGGGGAGAACAGCTACCTGAGAAGCCCCTTCAGCCTGGCCTACCTCCTGAGAGGACACATCTTGTAACAGTAAAGTCTCTCCCTGAGACTCCAAAGAAACTTCTGGCAGAACCTCCGGCTCCACCGAGCCTCTAAAGAACCGACGTCCGGGACAGACGGTTCTTCCAACCTAGGCTTTGCTGCTTTGTCCTTGCGCTTTTTAGACGAAGCGGGCGTCGGAGCATCCGACGGCATTTTATAATTACAACGCTTCCCAAAACTAACCTGGCACAGTCTAATCTTCTCTTTATAGTGCGTTTGTTAAATCTAGCACAAGAGCGACATCCAACAACGCCGTGCTCAGGCCCTAAGCAAGGTATACACAAGGTATGGTAATCCCTATGAGGTATCTGTTTCCCACAAGAAACACAGTTATTCACTTTTTCTGACATCCGGTTAAATACTGAGGCACGAAAAACCAAAATATTCCCAACGGGTACTTAGCCAACTTTGATTCGGTCTGAAACTCCGACTTCAGAAAATTTCAGAACGCCAACCTGCACTCGCAATACTGCTTCTGCATCGGACCATGCGGCAAAAAAGACTGAGGATATGACGTCGGTCATGCGCATTTGTACCCTGACGTCCTGACGTCAGACTAATGCGCCTTGACCGACGTCAGCCTTATACTTTGGTATTCGGGCCGACTGGGACAGCGGACTACCCAAGTGTTAGGACTGCAGCAATGTGAGATGAACATCTACCTAGCATAAAAACTTTCCACTAAGGAAAGAAGAGCAATTAGCCTAAAAGGCTGTAAGGGGAAACCAGATAACTAAAACTAGAACTAACTGGTGCCCAAAGAAGCAATCTTCCAGAGACAAGGGAGATCAAGGTCTGTCCAGGCAAGGGGGCAGGAGGGAGGGTCGCAAGAAAGAAGGCGAGAGAAGACAACTAACATGGAACGTTATGGTAGGTACATAACTTCTAAATGTTAAGTTGTCAATCTCGTCTTCATTC
The DNA here is from genome assembly GCF_019279795.1 of Protopterus annectens. Taxonomy (NCBI): domain Eukaryota; kingdom Metazoa; phylum Chordata; order Ceratodontiformes; family Protopteridae; genus Protopterus; species Protopterus annectens. The sequence goes on from NC_056738.1 coordinate 402,320,923, forward strand.
TTGCTGGATGGGACCGCATCCCTAGCACCTCTATCCTGGGTGGCTCAATGGAACAGACTCTTGAGAACCGTGGAACCAAAACTGGCTCTATCCCTGGAGGCCAAATCCAATTTGTAATGAGAAACAAAGGTATGAGGAGTGGCGCAAGTGGCTGCTGCACAAATAGTATCTAAGGGTAGCCTAGCCTGAAAGGCTGTAGAAGTGGCTAAGCCTCTAGTGGAATGTGCCCTTGGTTTTGAGGACAGCTGTTTGCCCCTAAGTTGATAGATTTCGGAAATGGTGGAAGATAGTCATCTAGACAAGGTCACTTTGGAAACAGGGAGGCCTTTCTTATTTTCAGCATAAGAAAGAAAGAGCTGATCAGACTTTCTGAATTGTTTTGTTCTGTCCAAATAATATCCGAGTTGGCTGTGAACATCAAGATAATGTAATTTTTGCCCCGATCTGTTGGAGTAATTAGGAAAAAATAGATTGGTTTAAATTTGTTTTTGAAGCAACCTTGGGCAAAAAGGACGGATTAGTTCTCAAGGATACTCTGTCCTTGTGGAAGACCAAATAAGGGGGACGAACAGAGAGGGCATGAAGTTCTGACACTCTCCTAGCCGAGGTAATAGCGACAAGGAAGAGTGTTCTTCCATGAAAGAAACTTTAGTGAGCATGAAGCAGCTGGCTCAAAGGGAGGAAGAATTAAGGATGTCAGCACTAGATTTAGGTCCCATTGAGGAGGTGGAATCCTGACAGGAGGTTTGAGGAGAAAAACCCCTTTTAGAAAAGCTCTACAAAGCTTGTGGGACATAATGTTGTGATCTGTAAACACGACATGAAAGTTCGAGATCGCAGCCAACTGAACTTTGATCGTGGAAGATGAAGAACCCGAGTGAAAGATTTCCGCTAGAAAATCCAAAACTGCATGAACAGGGGCAGTAAAGGGATCTAAGTTCCTTGATTTCGCCCAAAGGGAGAAGCGTTTCCACTTGCTAGTGTAAATCCTTCTAGTAGAGGATTTAAGGGAAGCCACTATGATATCCCTAACAGGGTTAGAGATCATAGGAAGCCTGGCTAAGGAAGGAAGTGGAGCAACCAAGCTGTGAGGTTGAGAGAAGGAATGGACCGATGCAGCTGACCCGATTGGTGGATCAGAAGATCTGGCACTGGGTCCAGATGCCACGGCTGCGCCAAAAGATGACGATGGAGGAACGGAAACCAAATCTGTCGAGGCCAATACGGGGCAATGAGAATCATTTTGGCTCTCAAAACGGTAGCTTTCTGGAGTACCTGTGGTATCAATGGAAAGGGAGGAAAAGCATAAAGAAGTCCCTGGGGCCAATCTTGGGTAAGAGCGTCTCTGGGGGGGTGGCCTGGAAGTGGGAAGAGAGAGAAGAAGGCTGGGCATTTGCTGTTTTGGGGAGTAGCAAAAAAATCGCAACATGGGCGGCCCCAGTTCTGAAAAATCTCCTCCACTATAGATTGTTTGAGACACCACTCATGAGGCATGAGTATAGCTCTGCTCAATCTGTCCGCTAAAATGTTGGTTTTCCCAGGGATATGCGTTGCTACCAGAAACCGATGAGAGGAGATCGCCCACTGCCAAAGTCTGAGAGCCTCTCGACACAAGGGGTAGGACTTGGTTCCGCCCTGCTTGTTGATGTACCACACTACGGACATGTTGTCCGTGTGAACTGCAATTGTTCCCAAGGGAAGAAAGTCGTTGAGGGCTTGCAACGTTAAAAGCACTGCTCTCATCTCTAGGACATTTATGTGCAGGTGGTATTCGAACGGTTGCCACGTCCCATGAACCATCCTGCCCTGATAATGACCCCCCCCACCCGATCAGGGAGGCGTCCGTAGTGACTGTGGCTACCGGGGACGGGGAGTCTGCCCTGATGAACCTGGGGAGAAGAAATCCACCAGGATAGATGGCTTTTGCAAGTTTGTGTCACCAGAATTTGGTGACGCATGGGAAGTTGTTGGTAGGACCATTGGGTGAACAACATCCATTGAAGGAGACGCATGTAAAAGCGGGCCAAAGGAAGAAGAGTAATGGCAGCTGCCATGAGGCCCAATGCTTTTAGGACCAGTTTGGCTTGCACCTTTTTGCTGGCAAGGATGATCCGCACATGGTTTTGGATATCTAGGATTCTCTGGCTTGTGAGGTTTGCTGACATCCGAACAGTGTCTAAATTTGCGCCTATAAAAGTAATAGACTGGCAGGGCAATAAGGAGGATTTTTCGTAGTTGATCGAAATTCCTGAGTGCAGAGATTTAGGGTGTAATCCCTGGCTTGGAGAAGTTGATGCCTGGTGGTGGCTGAGAGGAGCCAGTCGTCGAGATACGGAAACACCTGGAATCCTTGACGTGTCAGGTGAGCCGTGACCACTGCCATACATTTGGTGAACACTCTGGGGGCTGTAATGAGACCAAAGGGCAGGGCTCTGAATTGAAAATGACTGGACCCCAGCTGAAAGCGGAGAAACCTTCTGCAGCGTCTGTGGATTTTTGTGTGATAATACGCATCCTGAAGGTCTATTGAGCACATCCAGTTGTCTTTGCCCAGGAAGGGCAAAATCGATTGAAGTGTGACCATCCGAAATCTTGTCTTTTTCACAGACTTGTTGAGCCTGCTGAGGTCCAATATTGGTCTCCAATCTCCCGTCTTTTTGGGAACCAAAAAGAACCTTGAGTAGATTCTGGGCTCTGAATGGTCTGTTGGAACTGGCTGAATGGCCCTTTTGTGTAGAAGCTTTGATACTTCTAATTTTGCGATTTCACTTAGACCGGGTGGAACATCTGGAAGGGAATTTTTGAGAGTGAAGGGACTTTCCTCGAAAGGAATCTTGTAACCCTCGGATATGATCAACTGTACCCATTTGTCTTGTGAAAGGGAAAGCCAGGCTTCTGGGTACAGCGATAATCTTCCCCCGACTGCCTCCAAGGATGGACAGTCGGGCAACACCTCAGGGATGCTGGAAGGGCTCGTCAGAGAGAGGCTCTCTGCTTCCCTGGTTTTGCGGACCCCCTCTGCCCCTAGGGCGGCGTCTGTTATTACCCCCTCTGCCCCTAGGGGTAAACTGACCATGTGTGTCCGGCGTGACTCCCTGAGATTTACGGAACCACATCTTTCCGCCCTTCTGTCCTTTAGGGTAAGGCCTAGAAGGTGTGGAAAAACGGACTCCTATGGCAGAAAGAGTCTTGCCGTCTTGCTCACACCTGGTCAACGTATCCTTCACCTGAGGACCAAACAATGTTGACCCATCTAAGGGAGAGTTTGTGAAGGACGCCTTAAAGGGATCTGCAAAATTACAGAGCCGCATCCAGGACTGACGTCTAAGAGCCACTCCTGTCCCTGCAGCTCTACTCGCTCCCATCTGCTGCATACGAAATCAGCCGCATGGAGGAGTTGGTTATGGAGTTAAGGATTCCTAGCTGAGAAGCAATTTTGTCCTGAGCCCCTGCAGCTGTAGGATCCTGTACTACTTCACCTAATTCTTTAAGGATGTCCCTTTGAAGTCTGGTGAAGTGACATAAGTAATTCAGTGAACGCATGGCAAAGGTCGCAAAGGAAAACATCCACTTACCATACCTGTCCATGGTCCTAGAATCCTTGTTAGGAGGATGGACTGGTACGGAAGGATCTGCAAGTTCCTTCTTGGTGGCGGCCGCCACCACCATGGCATCAACAGGGACACCTTTTGTAAGAAATTGTTTCTCGGAAGGGGCTGTAATAAATTTAGAAGGCCTCCTGGGAACTGGTTCTACGGAATCAGGAGATGCCCACGCCTTCCGAGCTATCACCTCCATGAGGGGTCGAAGGCGGAGACACCCAGGAGGTGGAGGGTCAAGATCCAAAGGCCTCTAGGTATACAGACTCATCCTCGGAGGGATTAATTGAGAGCCAGTTTCCCTTCTGGTTTAGGAGTTCTAGGATGTCTGAAAAGAGACATCCTCAGAGGGGGATCTTGGGGACCCCTCCGACTCATCTAAGTCGGTATCTGAAGTAGTAGACTCAGGGGAGTCCAGGTGCTTCCTCTTACAGGTCCTCTTACGCGGAGGATCTCCTGACGGATCAGGAGAATCCTCAGAAGAGGGGGTTCTTCCCAATGGGGAAACCTGAAGCGGTGGATCTCTCGGTCCGGGAGCAAGAGAGTGGGAAGAGACATCTACAGGCACCGTAGAGGGAGGAGCTAAGGGAATAGACTGCTGACTGAGCCCAAGGGCCAGCACACTCCTCATCACCACGAAGGCTCCCCTCCGAGGGAGATCCGAGAGACCCCGCTCCGAAGAAACAGGGACTCCCGGGCCCACCGAAAGGGAAGACTCGAGGCAGATGTCGGGGACGAGCTCACCAAGGCCGAAGCCCCGAGGGGAAGAGCAGGGTCGGACAAGGGTCCGATGCCACTCACACCCTCAGAGCAGACCAGGGAAGCCTGACCACCGGATCCCTCCAAGGAAGGTCTCGAGGAGGAGATGAGTAGAAGCTGAAGGAGCAGAAAGGGGTGGTATCTGCCCCGCAGCCGTAGCAGTGACTATTCCCATAGACTCCGGCTCCGAGCTCTGGAGGAGAGTCAAAGGAGGAACTTGAAGAGGGTGTGGACTAGTAGTAGTCTGTTGAGACGGACTATGAAGCATTTGGGCTAGTGCCTGTGATTTTAACAATCTGCTTACCACTCTCTCCAAATCATGGTCTGAGTGCCTGGAAGACCTAGATGATCGGCTCCGATGGCTCCGCTCCGAAAGAAGAGGAGAGGTTGGAGCCGACAGTATCGGCTCCAAAGAGGGAGACCTGGACCGCTTCCTCGACGGAACCATCGGAGCCGAAGAACCCTTGGTTCCAGACGGAGCCGACAACTTATCGGCTCCAAGCCTGGTCAAAGATGTATCGGCTCCGGCCGGAGCCGATACAGGCAAGGAAATAATGGTATCGGAGCCGGCCGGCGCAGATACCGAAGCCTTAGCCACATGGTGGTCGGAGCCGACACCAATGTGGCAGTTAAAGTATCGGCACCGATAGCAATCAGTGCCGAAGATTTAGTCAAAATAAGATCTGCTCCAGCCGGAGCCGATCTCGACTCCAAAGGAGTCGGAGCCAGGGCCGAAGGCTTAGAAGCAGAAGCCTGGGCCTTGGAGGTCTTACCCGAAGTAGACTTAGCCGGGGAGCCCTCCGGTTTAAGAAGTCCTCTCAAAATTAATTTATTTCTCCTTTCCTGCAGGACTCTCTGGCTGAAAGAGTGACAAATAGCACAGGAGTCCTGCAGATGGAGAGGTCCCAGGCAGTAGATACAAGAAGTGTGACTGTCTGTCAGAGACATCTTCTGACAGCACGAGTCACACTTCTTGAAGCCTGAGACCCTCTGTTCTTTGGACATAGTGCTATCCACAAACACACAACTCACACAGTCCCAGAATCAGAAAAATTTAACTTAAATGGGGAAAAATTAAACCCACACATACACCCTGACAGAAAGGGATGGGAGGGGATTGAAGGCCAGACTAAATAAAAGAACTAGGGAAATAGTAAAACTAGAGCTAAAGACCGTACAACTATCTAAAAGTGACAAGAAATCTAATGAAAGAGAAAAATTAGGAATGGGGTGACTAAAATGTGTATAATAAATCACTTACCAAGAGCTGGTAAAAGGAGTACCTCATCAGCGAAGCGGCAAACGAGATCTGGGTATTTACCGCCTTGCATCATGGGATATGGGGCTGCCTTGAGCTGGTAAAAGTGACTCGAGCTTAGCAAGTGCCGAGTCGGAGCTGAGGATCGGCTCCGAACCCATCCAGCAAGAATGAAGGCGAGATTGACAACTTAACATGGAGTTAGTTGAACTTGTTTGTCTGGCGGGAGGCAAGCCATCTGGGTCATTGTATTTAAGCTGGCACCCAGGAATATAATCCGTTGCGAGGGCACTAGTTTTGACTTCTTTTAGTTTACTGTGTACCCCAGAGAAATTAGCAACCTTTTTACAAACGCCAGATGCTGTAGGAGAATGTCCTTTGTCTCTGCTTGAATGAGGCAGTTGTCCAGGTATGGATATATTTGAATTCCTTTTTGTCTGCAAAATGCAATTCTTGGTGCCAGGCACTTTGTGAAGACCCTGGGCGCAGTAGATAAGCCAAAGGGCAGTGCAGAGAATTGGTAGTGCATTGTACCAGCTTTGAATCAGAGGTATCTTCTGAAATTTTGTCTGATAGGGACATGCAGGTATGCCTCTGAGGTCCAGAGTAACAAGCCAAGCCTTCTTGCCCAGCATGGGTAGAAGCTGCTGTAATGTCAACATTTTGAATTTTGGAATATCCAGGTAAGTATTCAGAATTGAAAGGTCTAGTATGGGCCTCCAGGCCTTGTCCTTTCTGGGGACCAGGAAGAGTCTTGAGTAAAATCCTTGTCCTTGTTCTTGTTCTGGTACTTTCTGAAGAGCTCTCATGTCCATAAGGACTGAAATTTGTTTTTGTGCCTCTGCCCATTGATTTTGTGGCAGGTCTGGCATGCCTTTTAGCTTTGGTAAAGTATGAAAGTGGAATCTGTAACCTTGAGACAATATTCAGAACCCATTTGTCTTGGGTGATTGTTTGCCAGTTTTGAGAAAAAAGTGCTAGTTTTCCCCCTAAGGGGGCTTCCAAAAGGGACGTGCTTGGCGTACGAAGAGAAAAGACATTGTGACCGTTTCCTGTAAGATTGAGACTTGTCCTCACCTCCTTTTGGGGTTGAGGTGCCCCACTGTCGTCTGTTTGAGCCTTGGGTTTGAGATCTGCCTCTTGGGCGTCTGTATCTGTCTCTCTATGGCCTGTCTGACACTGGAAAGGTCCAATTCTTTGTTGGCCAATTTCTGCTAAACCGAGGTGGCTGTACCTGTAAGAAATCCTTGACTGTTTGCATAGATTTAGCTTTATCCTCCATTTTCTTTAACACCTCTTCTGCATTAACACCAAACAAGGTAACATGCTGTAAAGGAGCATCCAATAATTTTGCCTTAACATGATCAGGTAAACTCTGTTCTTTTAACCAAGCATGTCTTCGAATAACAGAACCTGTAACTGTGGCTCTACAAGAGGCCTCTAAAGAATCAAAACCACATTGCAGAATATGTTTTCCCACCTGTTCAACTGCATGCAATAAATCCTGCATTTCTTTACAATCAGGAGCTTCTGAGCTTGCAAGCATTTTCTGTTTTAACTGAGCCATTAAATATTGTTGGCACTTAAGCATGTGAAACTGGCAATTTAAAGCTCTTACTGCTAAAGTTGCAGACGTGTATACTTTCTTCCCCCATCTATCAAAAGCTCTGGAATCTCTGTCAGAGGGTAATGGATTTTTTGCAATGGAAGCCTTAACCCCTTTTGGACCCTGGGAAATAGTTTCTGGATCAGCAGAAGGGTTTTTGTACAGAAACTTGAGAGTCAGGGACTCTTAATACCTATCTGGCTTGGCTGGAGCAGGGGGCAGAGTCAGGAGATAAGCTGGATTCAGAGAACACATAATCCACAATATCTAGCACAAGCAGAATAGCCAGGGGCCTGTGCTGAGGCAATAAGAGGAAATCCCTGAGCCTTTTCTTGGATTCTGAGTAATCCTGACTTTCCCAATGGAAATGCTCCCTCATGGTATGTAAAGTTTCCCCAAAAGAATAATCCTCAGGAGGAGAGGCTGATGGGATAGATTCTTCAGCATCAGAGTCCTCAATGGGGGGGGGGGGTATCCCTGGTCTGAAGAGGAATCACAGGAAATGGAAATCTGATCAGAGGAGTCATAGTCTGTATCCTGCCTTGGCCTTTTTTTCAGGAGGGGGATGGGAACCCGATTAGAGTAATGAGGTCTTCGGCCATTTTAAGCATCTGTTTCTTAGGCATGGAGGACTGTCCAGGAGAATGCTGTACTTGTTTCTTTGTCTTTAATGATACCTTTGTCTTGGCTGTTGTTTTAATGGTAAGTTGTGAAAGTCTGAAAACACCCTCAGAAGCCGATGCCTGCTCAGCGGCTCCGGACCCATCTGAGGGATTAGTTTCCGTAGGCCCAATACCTTGAATTTCCAGGGGCTTAGATGTCTCCACGTGGGAGTCGGAAGCGGCCTGTGGCTCTGAAGTAGCGGGTGTCAGGGGCTGCAAAAGCGCATCACTGAGAACCGGCGACTGGCCTAGAAGAGGTTTTGCCAGTTTTGGACCTCGGATGCCTGTCTTTATCCTTGTCTTTGCGTTTTTTCGGTATTGAGGTCGTCGGCTGATCTGATAGCATAGTATAATTGAACCTTCGGCCAAAGTAGTGTAAAGCAAAATCAAAAAGTCTTTTTATAGTGCGTTTGTTAAATCTAGCACAAAACCGACTAGTGACGTCATGATCAGGGCCTAGGCATGGAATACAGTAAGAGTGGAAGTCCTTATGAGGTATTTGCTTCCCACAAAAAATACAATTTTTTCTGACATCGGTCTGAGGCAAGAAAAAGGTTTCCCCAACGAAGTACTTAGCTTTATTGAAGACTTCGGATCTGAAAATCGACTTTGAAAATCTCAGGAGTCGGCCAACCGGCACTTGTGAACTGCTTCTGCTTCGGGCACCGCACGGCAAGAAAGACTGAAGAAAATGGTGTCTGATGCATCTTGTATACCCCTGGCGCACTGTCAGGGAAGAAGCGACAGCAACCGACGCCGGTCCAAGACTTTGGAACTCTGGCCGACTGCAGGACCGCCTGACGGCAGGATAACCCATGTGTGATGACTGCAGCGGTGTAACACGAAGAACATCTACATAAAAATTCACAGAGCCCTCTGGGTCACCCCATTGTAGGCGCTCATAAATATTTTTAACTAACACAAGTTTAATACATGAATATTTAAAGCCTTATGTCATGAAGTTACGGTCCTATACTACAAGATCCTTTTGATTTTTTTGGATAGAACACGAGATATGTGGAATAATGACATGTATTATGTAGTCATGGACGTAAACAGTATTTATACCAGTATTAAACATCAGGATGGTATTAAAGCTTTAAATTATTTTTTAGGAAAGTCTCCTCTGAATTGTTATATTATAGAACTTACACACTTTTGTTTGTTAAAACAATTATTTTGTTTTTGATGGTTCCATCTATCATCAGTTACAAGGTACTGCCCATGGGGGCATCTTGTGCCCCCATGTATGCAAATTTGTTTATGGCTCTTTTTGAGTTGGAATGTCTGTATATGTACCAGTTTGTAAGAAATAGCGTTATTGCTTATTACAGATATATTGATTTAATTTTTATATGCAAGGGCAGTAGACAATGTAATGAACTTTCCATTTGGATACAGAACAGAATATTTATGGTTTAAGTTTTGATGCACAGTGTGGAAATAGGGTTGAAAGAGATTAATGGCGGGGGTATTAGGACATCTGTCCACAGGAAGTTTGTGGACAACACCCTTTTTTTTTTTTTTTTTTTTTTTACATGGGGCTAGTTTTCACCCCCAGCATTTATTGGAGTCCCTAACTTATGGAGATTTTCTTAGAATGCATAGAAGTTGTAGTGAATAGGGAGATTTTATGAGAGAATGTAGGTACACTTTTCACATGTTTATAAATAGGGAGTACAACTGTCATATGGTTAAGAATTCTTTACAGAAAGTGGTTGCACATAGACTGGGACTGAATCAGTGCTGTAATGATATGAATAAGATGGCGGTTAATACTGAACCGCATAAGGATCAGATATATTTTCAGTATATAATAGTCTAAGTAATAGGATTAATACAATATTGCACAATTGCTGGAAATTTTTATTTCAGGATGTGGAGATGAAAATTATACCAATGTCCTATTTCCTATAAAAAAGGAAAGAGTTTAAAGGACTTTTTGGTTTCTAGTTATTTTTCTATGCCTGATGAGGCATTACATGTGACCCCTGGTTTGAAGGGTATATATCCTTGTGGCTACTATTCCATATGTTCCTGTACTGTTAAAAGTTTTAGGAAAATAAATGGTGCCTACTTTTCACCTAGTGGCAGCTTTTCCTGTAATAGTGAAGGTGTAGTGTATGTTCTCAAATGTCCCTGTAATTTATTTTATATAGGGGAAAGAGAAAATTGAAAGTCAGAATACAGGAACATATAAGGGACATGAAGAATAAAATTGAAATGAACATTGCTATGCATTTTAAAGTAGCACATAACAGTGATTATTCTTTGTTACACGTTTCTGTTTTAGAACAAGTTTATGAAAATTGGTGAAGTATGTAATATTAAGGAGGAACTTCTTTATAAGGAATCTATATTTTAAAATTCAATACTATGGTACCTGTAGGTTTCAATTTATAAATCAATTGGAAGCAATTATGTAACTGAATAATTAATTTATTAACTGATGGTGTTATAAAAAGGTTTGGAAAATGTGTATTTGTAATTCTCTGGAAGGCTAAGAGCCGAGGCACTAGAGTTACGAAAGCTTTTTCATTAAACCTGTGTTTGGCTTGTGGCCGGCTGTGGATTCTTTTTCTTTGCTTTCATTCAAGTTGTTGGATATATCTCCTAACTCCTTCAGGAGATCCCTCTGAAACCTAGTGAAATGGGTTAGGTAGTTCAGCGACCTGAGAGCAAAAGAAGCTGAAGAAAACATGCGCTTTCCATATCTGTCCATTATGCGTGACTTCTTGTTCAGCGGATTGACAGATGAGGATGTTTCTGAAAGCTCCTCCTTGGTGGTTGCCGCCACCACCATAGCATCTACTGGAACACCCTTGCTAAGGAACGCCTTATCTGAAGGTGCCGTGATGAACTTAGACTCTTAGGAACAGAGTCTGGGGAGTCCCACACCTTCCGAATGACAACATTCATGAGCTGGTCGAAAGGCAGAGACACCCAAGATGTGGAAGGGCGAGACCTGAAAGCTTCCAGGTATAAAGACATCCTCAGAAGGGGGTGATGGCTTCCAGCCACCTAAGGATTTCAAGGATGTCTGCAAAAGTGACATCCTCAGAGGGTGACCATGGGGAACCTTCTGACTCACTGAGGTCTGCATCTGAAGTGATGGACTCCTCTGGGGAGTGTAAATGTTTCCTCTTGCATAATCTCTTCCGAAGAACTTCTGAGTGGTAATCTGGAGAGGTTTTGGAAGACAGCTTTACCCAATGGGGCATCCTGAGGCTTTGGATCTACACGCTTGTGTGGATGCGATGGTACTGAGACAGACACTGGCACTTTAGGGGGAAGAGCACCTGAAAATGACAGTGGAGCTCTCTGTGGTGACAGCAAAGAACCAGGACTCCCCAGTACCAAGGCGGTGGGCTCAGAGGCTGATGTAGGAACCAAGCTCACCCGCACCAAAGCCCGGACAGGCAAGTTCGGATCGGACAACTGTCCAACCAGACTTTCCTTACTGGACCCAACCAGACAGCATCAGTTCCTAGACCCCTCAAATTCCGATGGAACTGAGGAAGTTGGAGTGGTAAGTCAAGCCCGAAGATCCTGGCGCAGGTCTCTGCACAGACTGTTCCACTACAGTCGGTTCGAGGCACGACGGCTCCGAAGTCCCAGATCGAGTTGGAATCGGAGGGGAGGTAGTCTTCATTGGCACTGAATCCCTCTGGGTTGGAGTAGACAGTATCATGGCCAGCACTGGTGTCCGTAAATGTCTCCTCACCACAAGATCCATATTGTTGTCCGAGAGGCTCCTGGAGGACCAAGAGGAAAGGGTAGGAGATCTCAATGGCTGTAGCAATGGATATCTATGACGTGGGGAGACTGGTTCCAAAACATGGGACTGGCTCCGAAACTGAAATGCTGTTGTCTCCAAAATCACAATAGGAGCCAAGGAGGAAGACCTTTCGGGCCCGAAAGCCTTTGGGTCTTAGGATGAATCTCTCTCAATTTTTTTTAGTCTGTTCTGAAGGAGGAACAGAGGAAGATGCTCTCTTGCTCGACGACTCAGACCTGGAAGCCTAGGATTTGTGTTTTTTTAGGTACTCTGACTCTCTTCTAAAGCCTCTGTGAAAGGAGTCTAACAGGCTTCTTACTATTAATTTGTTCTTTCTTTCCATCAACACCCTGGAGCTGAAAGCATGACATAAAACATGACTCCTGAAGGTGAGCTGCACTTAGACAAACAATGTCCCATCAATTAATGACATCTTCTGACTACATCTGTCATTTTTAAACCATGAAGGTTTAGATTCCTTAGGATCTTTCAAAATTTTTGAACAGTATCCATACACAATCAACAGTAATGAACTATACTGAGGGAAAAAAAACTTTTGTTTTTTTAAACAAGCAACAGAAAGTACAGGTGTGTACACTTACCATAAATGTAGCTGTTCGAGTGTATTCACTGTTGCAGTCATTACATTTGGGTAATCTGCTGGCAGGCTGCCCTCAGTCGGCCTGAATAACAAAGCTTTGGGTCCTGCGTCAGTTACTGTCCCTTCTTCCTTGATGTCAGGGGTATAAAACATGCATCAGACACCATTTTCTTCAGTTTTTCTTGCCCCAGATGAAAAAAATATACCTACAAATAAAAGCAAATACAACAAAAAGGCTTTTGAGCATAGTAACAGAAAGAATAGGTATAGAGAGAGAAAAATAGGGGACTGCCGGGTGGGTAACCAGGACTGCAACAATGAATACACTCAAACATCTACATTTATGGTAAGTGTACACAACTGTACTATGTTCTTCGTGTTTCACTATTGCAGTCATTACATTTGGGTAGAATCCCAAAGCTATGGTTGGGAGAATGGAATTATACAGCATTAGGAGCAGCTATAAGGCCCTGCAGGACTGCAGTGGCAAAGCCTGCTCTGGATTTAGAGAAGAGAGGTAAATGGCAATGCTTGGTGAACGTATGAACTGAGCTCCAGGTAGCAGCTTCTAGAATGTCTCTGGTAGGAACCCCTCTGAGAAAGGCTGCAGAGGTAGATGCAGCCCTGGTGGAATGGGATCTGATCCCCTTGGGGACAGGTTTACCATGATGCATGTAGCAGAAACTAATGCAATGGCTTATCCATTTTGAAATTGTCTGCTTTGAGATAGCCTTTCCCACTGCCCCTGCAGCAAATGCCACCCGTAGTTGGTCAGATTTTTTTTTAGAGATTTTGTCCTGTTTAAGTAGAATCTTAGTTGTCTGTGTACATCCAATGAATGTGGAATCTGCTCCCCCTTGTTCTGTGGATTTGGGGAAAAAGTTGGCAATTGAATGGTCTGATTAACAGCCACACTGGATACCACTTTAGGCATGAAGGATGGATTGGTCCTGAACGCTATGTTCAGGTAGAAAATAATAAAAGGCTCCACTGCCATGAGAGCCTGTAGTTCTGAGATCCTTCTAGTTGAAGTGACTGCTAAAAGAAAAGCCTTCTTCCAAGAGAGAAATGTTATGCCCGCAGTAGCAGCTAGCTCAAAAGGAGCCAGGGTGAGTTTTTCCAACACAAAATTGAGGTCCCATGCAGGAGTTGGTGCTCTCCTGGGAGGTCTTAAATTTTTGGCCCCTCTGAGATACTGCTTTAGCAGGGGATGAGAAAAGAGGGGAGGCTCTGTGTTGTAATGAGCTGAAATGGCAGAGGCGTGGATTTCTATGGAAGGGAAAGACAGGCCCTTGTGAAGCATCTCAGTTAAATATTGCAGAATCTGAGGAATACTGGGCATTTCTGTGCTTATTTCTTGTGCCTGATTCCAGGCACAGAATCTTTTACATTTATCAGCATAAGACTTTCTAGTGCTAGGCCCTCTAGCCTCCAAAATGACATCCATCACAGGTTTACTGAGAGATGTAAATGGTGAAATTAGTTGATTAGCCATGCTGCAAGATTCAGAGTTTGGAGCGGAGTGTGTAGAATTTGAAAGTTCTGCTGAGACAGTAGATAAGGTGTCTGAGGCAGGTACCACGGAGGAAAGTGTGACATATTGCGTAGGAGTGGGTACCAGTGTTGGCGAGGCCAGTCTGGGGCAATTAGAATCATTTTTGTTTTTTCCCGTCTGACTTTTAGTAATACCTTGGAGAGCAGAGGCAGAGGGGGAAAAGCATAGACAGATAGGTTTTTCCAGCTTTAAGGATAGAGCATCCACTTTACAAGCCTTTTTTGTGACTGATTCTTGTGCAGAATTTGTCCAACTGATAGTTTTGGGATGAGGCAAAAAGATCAATGTCTGGGCTCCCCCATTTCCATGTCAACATGCTGAAGATTTGCAGATCCAGTTTCCAATCGTGTGGGTCCATAAGATTTCTGCTTAGTTCGTCTGCCAGAGTATTTTGTTTTCCTGGCAGGAAATGAGCTTATAGATGTATTTGGTAAGACAAGACGGTGTTCCACAAGGCCATAGTTAGTCTGCAAAGGGGGTAGGAATGGGTACCCCCTGCTTATGTACCACATGACTGTGGTGTTGTCAGTCTATCAGTAGTTGTCCTGGATGAAGAAAGTCCTTGAAAGCTGTCAGAGCATTCTGTACAGCTGACATTTCTTTCTGGATGTGCAGGTGCATTTGGTTTGGGCTCCATTCGCCCTGGATGCATCTTCCTGCCAGATGCGCCCACCAAGCAAAGTCTGATGCGTCTGTAGTCAGGGTTTGGGTGCCAGGGAGTGGAATGAACGATAGTCCCTTGTTTTGATGACAGGCCTCTGCCCACCACAGGAACTCTTGCTGTAGGCAAGGAATGATGGGAATCATTGTTTCCAGGCTGTGACAATGTTGACCCCATAAGCTTTTTAGGTACCATTGACGTTTCCTCATATGCAGTCTTGCATATAGAATTAGAAGAATGCAGGAAGCCATGAACACCAAGGCCTGCATAATTTGTCTTGCAGATAACGGAGTTTTTGTGGCCACTTGTTTGAAGTAAGTCATCAATTGGATTTGTCTGGCGTGAGGTAAGCCATCTGGGCAGTTGTATTCAAGCTTGCACCCAGGAATGTAATTTTTTGAGAGGGTACCAGTTGCAATTTCTTTTCGTTTATGGTGTACCCTAGGCAAGTTAGAAGCCTTTTTACAAATGCCAGATGCTGTAGAAGAGTGGCTTTACTTTCTACCTGAATTAGACAATTGTCCAGATAAGGATAAATCTGAATGTTTGTCTGCAAAATGCAATTACTGGTGCCAGGCACTTTGTGAAAACACTGGGCGCAGTAGATAAGCTAAAGGGCAGTGCAGAGAACTGGCAATGCAAATAGCCTGCTTTGAAGCAGAGGTATCTTCTGCAAGACTCCATGATTGGGATATGCAGGTAAGCCTCTTAAATCTAGAGTTACCAACCAGGCATCCTTGCCTAGCATAGGCAGCAACTGTTGCAGAGTCGGCATCTTGAATTCTGGAATGTCCAGGAAAGTATTTAAAATGGATAAGTCCAGAATTGGACGCCATGATTTGTCTTTTCTGGGTACCAGGAAAAGTCGAATAAAAACCTTGTCCTTTTTCCTTTTCTGGTACTGGTTGAATAGCCCCCATATCCATGAGGGACATAACTTGCTTCTGGGCCTCTGCCCACTGATTTGGAGGCAGATCCGGCCATCCTTTTGGAATTGGCAACGTGTGGAAATGAAATCTGTATCCCTGGGATACTATATTTAAAACCCACTTGCCCTGGGTAATTAGATGCCAATTTTGTGCATGAAGTGCTAATTTTCCCCCCAAAGGGGCTGCTAAAAGATAAGTGCTTGGAAATGGCAGAGGAAAGTCATTAAGACTGTTTACCGTGGGGGGGCTTGCTACTTCCAGATTTGGAGGTGGAGGTACCCCATTGTTTTGTTCTGTCAGTTCCTTGTGACTGAAACCTGGAGCCTTTGGAGTGTCTGGGTTTGACCTGAGCAGCTCTGGTGGGTACTGGAAAGGACCAATTCTTAGCAGGCCAGTGCCTACTGAACCTGGGTGGCTGCACTTGTAGGAAATCTTTTACAGTTTGCATATATTTAGCTTTGTCTTCCATCTTTTTCAAAACTTCTTCTGCCTTATTACCAAATAGACTGTCCTGCTGTAAAGGAGCATCCAACAATTTTGCTTTAACATGATCAGGCAGATTTTGCTCCTTGAGCCAAGCATGCCTTCTTATCACAGATCCAGTTACAGTGGCCCTGCAAGAGGCCTCCAAGGAATCAAAACCACATTGCAAAGTATCCTTCCCAACTTGTTCAGCTGAACGCAATAAATCCTGTAACTCAGTATTCCACACCGTCAGAAATCAACATAATTTTCTGTTTAAGTAAGGCCATGACATGCTGCTATTTAAGCATATGAAATTGAAAGTTTAAAGCCCTGATTGCCAGGGTTGTAGACGTGTAAACCTTCTTACTCCATCTATCCAGCGCCCTGGAGACTCTATCAGAAGGTGTAGGAATTTTAGCAGTAGAAGCCTCAACACCCTTGGGACCCTGAGAAATTGTTTCAGGGTCAGCAGTAGGGTTTTTAAAAATAAATTTGTGGGAGTCACGAACCATGTAATATCTGCCTGGCTTACTAGGAGCCGGAGGCAGGGAATCAGGAGCCATGCTGGATTCTGAGAAAACATCAACAACAACAATACCTAGAACAGCAGGTATAGCCAAAGGCCTATGCTGAGGAAAAAGGAAAGCCCCTTTTTGGATTCTGAAAAATCCTGACTCTCCCAATGAAAATGTTCCCTTAAGGTACACAAAGTTTCTCCAAAAGAAAAATCCTCGAGAAGCAGAAGGGATAGATTCTTCTGCATCTGAGTCCTCATAAGGTGGAATAGATAATTCCTGATCAGAAGAGGAATCAGAAGAAATGGAAACCTGATCTGAAGATTCATAATCAGTGCCTTGCCTAGGCCTCTTAGCAGGAGGGGGTTGGGAACCCCTAATCAAGGTAATTAAATCCTCAGCCATTTTGATCATTTGTTTTTTTTTTTAGGCATATGGGCCTGAACAGGTGGCCCATGGGTCAGTTTTTTAGACAAAGTTGGACTTCGCCTTGTTTTTGATGATTGTGTTGGCTTACTATACAAATCTTTAGGCCTGAAAACACCCAGACGCCAGTGCCTGCTCAGTGGCTCCGGACCCATCTAAGGGAGAGACATCCGTGGGTTCAATACTTGAAGTGTCTCGCTGCATACCGAACTCCGAATGGGTCACAGTAGAGGCCTGTGAATCAAAAGTATCAGGTATCAGGGGCTGCGGAAGCGCCTCACTGAGTACCGGCGAACCAGCGACTGGCCTAGAAGCTTCATCATCGATTTTGGACCTAGACGGTCTGTGTCTTTGCGTTTTTTTGTTAATTCCGGTAGTCAGATTACTAACCAATGACATTTCTGGATAGTTAAATCTTGAGCCAAAATATTTAGATGCAAAAATATACCAACGCTTAATAGTGCGTAGGTTAAATTTAGCACAAAACCGACAGCATGGAACATTGTGGTCAGGGCCTAGGCAAGGAATACAGTACAAATGACAATCCTTATGAAGTATTTGCTTCCCACAAGTAATACAATTATTAACTTTTACTGACATCGGTAAAGAGCAAGAAAGTTTCCCCAACGGGGTACTTAGATTTAGGTTGAAGACTTTGGTTCTGAAACTCGAAAACAAAAATTTCAGGAGTCGGCCGACCTGCACTTGCAAACTACTTCTGTTTCAGGCACCTTGCGGCAAGAAAGTGATGAAAATGGCGTTGGCTGCATGTTTTATACCCCTGACGACCTGACGTCATGGAAGATGGGACAGCAACCGACGCAGGACCCAAGACTTTGTTATTCAGGCCGACTGAGGGCAACCTGCCAGCAGATTACCCAAATGTAATGACTGCAACAGTGAAACACAGAGCATCCACACAACAGTAGACAAGGTTTTTACTATGCAACGGGAAAAGGAGGGGCAGTTCTCTAAGTAAAACGAATTGGCCCCAAACTGGTAAGTTAAACGGGCCAACGGTAGCCCTCTAACTTAAATGAGCTACCAAAAACACAAGAAAATATTTTCATCTCCAAGCTCTCTAACTTAAACGAGCTTGGATAGCCCGGATAATAGAGGCAGAAACAATGGCCACTGACTGAAGAGCAGAGTCAAAACTTCCAGTTCAGTTAATATTCCTGCAACACAGTTAAATCAATTTAAATAGTGTATTATTTGAAAAAAGTGCAGATAAAGGTACTTAAATTCTCTTATACGTCCAGTTGAATACAGCTAGATCTTAGCCGGCCAAAGCTGAGGTTGAATTTTATTATTTGTTAGTAATTGCAGGTGTGGGGGTAGCCACATTCTTTGATTTCCTGTCCTTGCCTATTTAAGTGGTAGTTTGAAATATTTTCTGCTTAAAAACCTCAGCTTTGGCTGGCTAAGATCTAGCGGTATTCAACTGGACGTATAAGAGAATTTAAGTACCTTTATCTGCACTTTTTTCAAATAATACAGTATTTAAATTGATTCAACTGTGTTGCAGGAATATTAACTGAACTGGAAGTTTTGACTCTGCTCTTCAGTCAGTGCTTGCTTGAATTTTATTATCTGTTAGTAATTGCAGGTGTGGGGGTAGCCACATTCTTTGATTTCCTGTCCTTGCCTATTTAAGTGGTACAGTTTGAAATATTTTCTGCTTAAAAACCTCAGCTTTGGCCAGCTAAGATCTAGCTGTATTCAACTGGACATATAAGAGAATTTAACTACCTTTATCTGCACTTTTTTCAAATACAGTATTTAAATTGATTTAACTGTGTTGCAGGAATATTAACTGAACTGGAAGTTTTGACTCTGCTCATCAGTTAGTCCCACCCACCCTCCCTGTTTTTGTTTTGGTGTTAATCTTAGTGGCCTTGAAACTGCTCGCCCCTCTTGTAAATTTGTGTTTGGATACTCCTCCTGGGCCCATCTCATTTGTTCACTCAACTGAGTGCAGTAAGATCATATTCTGATTTCAGGCACTCCTACTGTGTACAAAGAGAGCATCTGGGAAACAGAAAAAAAATTTAAACGTGTTTCCTGCCTTTCCTGTTAAGTGATATAAGACTGTTTGTAGGCTTCTGAGCCCCCAAGCCCTTTTGTGTTGGAGGGAAGCCTTCTAGCCTAGTTTTTTTTTCTTATAACTAGCCAGTTTTCTAGTTTCAGCACTCAAATCTGATTCTTTGAACTCAGCACTTGTTCAGAATTCATTGTAAGCACTACATAAGCTGCAAATTACTACAGCACTCAACTTTCCTCACTTGTCTAGTGGAAAGCAGTTTTTAGTACTTAATAAATAAGCACTTATCCAGGCATGTCTAAGGGTCAGCTCCCAGTGATTTCTCCTGTCTACCTTATGAATCTGGGCATCTTGGGGCAATGCAGCAATTGCCTCATGTACAAAGACAACCCTTCTCCTCCTACCACCCAACACTACAACCTGAGAGAGATGCACTTATATAGCCAAACTGGAAGCAAAGCTCTCTTCACCCAAGACTGGACTAGACAGTCAAGAGGAAAAGGTAAACACTTGCACCACCCCACACTCATCACATAGTCCCTCAAAACCTACACCACCAAAACACACACATAGAAACACAAAACACACACCTACATTCACGGAGGCTCTCAATAAAAACCTGCCCAAGCATCAGGGACATCCAAAGCATAAATGCAAGCAAACTCCACCCCCCAACACAACCCAAAGGACACACAGCCCACAAACTCAGTGTGCCACTCAACCACAGCCCATAAGGCATAACAACGTACCCAACACTCTAGTCATAGGTGACTCTATAGTCAGGCACACTGATGTTCCACTCACTAGACTAAACAAGGAGAAAGTTACTGTCAGCTGCCTGTCAGGTGCCAGGATCCGCCACATAACGCATGCACTCAGGTCACTCCACAATAAGTACAAATATGACACTGTCATTGTCCATGTCGGTGTGAATGACCTGAGATGCACCTCCCTGGACTACATGAAAAGAGAAATGGAGGAGCTCTCCGATCTTGTGTCCCAGGCAGGTATGACCCTAACCCTGAGTAGCATCCTGCCATCACCCAGAATGATACCACAGTACAAGGACAAAATGATTGACTTCAACAATTGGCTAAGC
Organism: Protopterus annectens; assembly: GCF_019279795.1. Classification (NCBI taxonomy): domain Eukaryota; kingdom Metazoa; phylum Chordata; order Ceratodontiformes; family Protopteridae; genus Protopterus; species Protopterus annectens. The sequence continues at coordinate 402,340,880 of NC_056738.1, forward strand.
TTCTGGTGTCATTCTAAGGGGACCCAGTATCTGTCTGCCTGGGAAGACATGATCGACAGACCATGATGCTTTGCCAGAGATGGCCTGCACCTGTCGCCCTTAGGATTCCAGATACTGGCTAAGGCTCTTGCCAACCCTATAGTGCCTTTTTTAGGCAAGGTTCAAATAACAAATTCACCACTGTAACAGGTACAAGCAAGCAAAATATGAGGGTAATGCTACTCAATGGTAGAAGTCTAAACCTCAAAATGCACTCACTCGAGGCACTCCTTAAAATGGAGAACATTGACATCTGTGCAGTGACAGAGACCTGGTTCAAAGCTCCAGAGAGCACCCCTGCATTACCAGGCTTTAATTCATACCACACCTTTCGGCCACCTAACCCAGAAAAAAGCACTAAAGGCGGAGGTGTGTCCATATTCATTAAGGATATCCACACCTCCAGGCTAGTTGCACAGCATAATGCATCCGAGATTATCCAAGTGCAAATAACTCTGGGCAAGACCGCAATCCAAATTGTAGCTTGCTACAGACCCCCCACCATGCCCCAGGATTCACACTCCTCATTTCTTGATACACTGGAAAGCATTAGGGTACACAACCCAACACCCTAATAATGGCGATTTCGACTACCCAACCATTAACTGGGAAAACTACTCGTGTACCAACACTTTAGCTCAACGTTTTCTAGAATTCATAATTTCCAACGCCTTGGATCAACTTATTCACACCACCAGGGGCAGCAATATCCTAGACCTGGTCATTACCAACATGGGAAAAGTACAGTTTTGTACCTACCATAAATGTAGATGTTCGAGGATCCACATTGCTGCAGTCCTAACTATTGGGTAGTCCACTGTCCAGTCGGCCCGAATACCAAAGTATATGGCGCCGGTCAGGGTACTAATGCATGACCGACGTCATATCCTCAGTCTTTTCTTGCCCCAGATGTCAGAAGACCCTAAAAGACAAGGCCCAATATACCTGCACCAAAAATATGTACAATATATACAAAATTATCAGCATATAACCTCACCTACACAACCACCCCTAAACACAGAGGGAAGGAGGGAGGGTAAATTGGACTGCAGCAATGTGGATCCTCGAACATCTACATTTATGGTAGGTACAAAACTGTACTATGTTCTTCATTCCACATTGCTGCAGTCCTAACTATTGGGTAGAATCCCAAAGCAGAGGTAAGGGAGGCTGGCAAATCATAAAGAAGCAGGAGCTGACAACATGCCTTGCAAAATAGCTGTGGCAAAACCAGCCCTAGACTTAGAGTAGAGAGGAAGGTGATAATGCTTAGAGAAAGTATGTACTGAACTCCAAGTAGCTGCCTCCAAAATATCCTTAGTTGCCACCCCTTAGAAATGCTGTTGAAGTGGCAGTAGCCCTAGTGGAATGAGGCCTAATCCCAGCTGGAATCTCCTTGCCATGATGGGAATAACAAAATGCAATGCAAAACCCAATCCACCTAGAAATAGTTTGTTTTGACACAGGCTTGCCCTGAACTCAAAGCAAAAGAAACAAACAACTGCTGAGACTGCCTAAAATCCTTAGTCCTGCTTAAATAATAAATTGCCTGTGTACATCTAAAGTGTGCAAAATCTTTTCCCCTTTATTTTGGGGTCTGCATAAAAAGTAGGCAAATGAATAGTTTGGTTTAAAGCCACACTAGAAACCACCTTAGGCATAAAGGAAGGATTAGTGTAATGATACCCTATCCTTATGGAAAATCAAAAGGGCTCTACTGCCATAAGGGCCTGCAACTCAGACACCCGTCTTGCAGAAGTAATAGCCAACAGAAAAGCAGTCTTCCATGACAAGTATTTCAATTCAGCAGTAGCCGCAGGCTCAAAAGGTTGTAGAGTAAGTTTTTCCAACACAAAATTGAGATCCCAAGCAGGAGTAGGTGCTCGGGGTCTTATATTCTTTGCCCTCTAAGAAACTGCTTGAACAAAGGATGAAAACAATGGTGGGTCACAATCATAGTGAGCTGAAATTGCTGCAGCATGAATCTTAATGGAAGAGAAGGACAAACCTTTGTCCAATAACTCAGTAAGATATTGAAGAGCCACACTCAAATTAGGCTCAGAAATCTCCAAATTCTTTGCTGTACTCCAAAATAAAAATCTCTTCCATTTTTCTTTCCTTGTACTAGGTCTTCTAGCTTCCATAATCACATTTAAAACTTGTTGAGGAAGTTGAGACCTGCTGTGTTTCAACACAGAATATGCCAGGCTGTCAGATGAAGAGAGTGAAGCTTGACATTGAGCAGATGACCGTCCTTCTGAGATAACAGATGTGGAATCAAAGGTAAAGGCCATGGAGGCTTCCTTACCAGACTCCTTAGTAGTGGGTACCAGTGTTGCGAGGCCAATCTGGAGCTATTAAAATCATCCTTGGCTTGTCTTGTCTGACCTTTAAGAGCACCTTTGGAAGAAGAGGCAGAGGTGGAAAGGCATACACATGAAGATTTTTCCAACTGAAAGAAAGAGCATCCACTTTCCAAGCTGTGTGATGAAACCCCTTTGTGCAAAACTTTGGCAGCTGGTGGTTTAGTGGAGAAGCGAACAGATCTATGTCTGGAGTTCCCCATGACACTGTCAATTTCTGAAATACATGAAGATCCAGTTTCCACTGTGGGGATCCATGATTTGTCTGCTTAACACATCTGCTAAGGAGTTCTGTGCTCGGCAGAAACCTTGCCTGAAGAGTTAGTTGCAAGCTGAGCAGTCTCCCATAAAATCATTGCTTGCCTGCATAGAGGATAAGAATGTGTTCCCCTTGTTTGTTGATGTACCACATGACAGTTGTGTTGTCTGTTAGAATCAACACCTGCCCTGGAAGAAGTAACTCCTTGAAAGCCATTAATGCAAACTGGACTGCTAACATCTCCTTCATGTTGATATGTAGATGCTGTAGTCTGGCAGGCCACTTGTCTTGTATCCACTTTCCATTTAGATGAGCTCCCCAAGCAATGTCCGAGGCATCTGTCGTTAAAATCTGACTCGCCTCTGGCGGGTCACAGAGAGTCCCTTGTTTAGGTGACATTCCTGAGCCCACCACAACAATTCTTTTTGAAGGCAGGGTATTATTTGAATGACAGTGTCCAAATCCTGGCAGTGCTGTGTCCATACATTTTTGAGATACCATTGCAGCTTCCTCATATGCAGTTTGGCATTGGGAAGCACCAGAATACAAGATGCCATGAACCCTAATGCTTGAAGGACTGTCCTTGCAGTCAGCACGGACTGATGAGATAGTTGATGGAAGTAAAGGGATAGACTCTTTTGTTTGTCCGGGGTTAAAAGGCCATCTGGGCTGCTGTATTCAGTCTCACACCCAGAAAGCACATGTCTTGAGAGGGTACTAGACTGGACTTTATTTCGTTCACAGAATACCCTAGGCATCTTAGCACTGCTATAACATATTCCAGATGCTGTAGAAGGTCTTCCTTTCTTGAGCCAGAATCAGGCAGTCGTCCAAGTAAGGATAGATTTGAATTCCTTTTAGCCTGGAGTAAGCTATCACTGGAGCCAGAACCTTTGTGAATACTCTGGGCAGTAGATAAGCCAAAGGGCAATGCAGAGAACTGATAATGAGAATTTCCAGCTCGACGCAGATACTTCCTGCAACTTAGTCTTATAGGCACATGAAGGTAAGCTTCCTTGAGATCTAAAGTTACCATCCAGTGATCTTTGCCCAGCAGAGGTAAAAGCTGTTGTAACGTCAACATCTTGAACTTGGGAATGTCCAGATAAGTGTTGAGGATAGATAAATCCAAAATTGGTCTCCACGTGTTCCCCTTCTTTGGTACTAGGAACAGGCGAGAATAAAATCCTAGGCCCCTTTCTGATACAGGGACTGGCTGAATGGCCCCTATTTGGAGTAACAGAGAAATTTGCTTGTGAGCCTCTTTCCTTTGTGGAGGAGGAACGTCTGGCATGCCTTTGAAAGGGGCAATGTATGGAAATAAAACCTGTAACCGTGGTGAATGATATCCAACACCCATCTGTCTTGAGTAATTAAATCCCAATTTTCTTTGAAAAGAGACAGTCTTCCTCCCAAAGGAGCTGCCAGACGAGAATCTACTGGCAGCTGAAAAGGCAGGTCATTGGGTCTGTTTCCGAAAGGACTGACCCCTGCCCGCACCAGAAGTATGAGCAGGTGAACTCCTGTTCTAGGCCTAAAAGAACCTTGAGCTCTGCCCCTACCACGTCTAGACCTACCCCTAGACTGGGAATCATAAGCAGGATATGTCCATCCCTTAGTAGGCCAATTTCTACTAAACTTGGGCTGCACCTGCAAAAATCTTTAACAGTTTGCATAGACTTAGCTTTGTCCTCCATTTTCTTTAAAACTGCTTCCACAGGCGAACCAAACAACACATCAGACTGTAAAGGAGCATCCAAAATCCTTGTCTTAACATGCTCAGCTAAATTCTGATCCCTCAACCAGGCATGCCTGCGAAGAACAGAACTAGTGGCAGCCACCCTCGAGGAGGCCCGTACAGCATCAAAACCACATTGCAAAGAATGCTTACCCACTTGTTCAGACACATGAACTAAATCCAGCAACTCTTTACACTCAATACCTTCCGCCAAAGCATCCACCTTAGATTTCAATTGTGAAAGGAGATAATTTTGATATTTTAGCATGTGGAACTGACAATTCAATGCCCTCATGGCTAAAGTGGAAGAAGTATACACTTTCTTTCCCCATCTATCCAAAGCCCTTGCCTCTATCAGTGGGAACAGGGTTTTTAACAACAGAGGCCTTAACACCTTTAGGTCCCTGAGAAACAGTTTCCGGGTCTGCCCTAGGACTCTTAAAAAGATACTTATGAGCTTCAGGCACCCTATAGTACCTATCAGGTTTAACAGGAGCAGGAGGCAAAGAATCAGGGAAGCCTCTGCAAAAACATCTTCCACCACATTCAACACAGGAGGTATAGCTAAGGGCCTATGCTGGGGTAAAAACAAGAATTCCCTAAGCCTTTTCCTGGAATCAGAGTAATCTTGGCCTTCCCATTTAAAGTGCTCCCTCATGGAATGCAGAGTCTCTGAAAATGAGAAATCCTCAGGAGGAGAAGCTGTAGGAGTGGAATCATCCACATCAGAATCAGAATAAGGAGGAAACTCCTGCAAGTCTTCCGCAGAAGACTCAGAAGCCTCTGAACACTGTTCAAAACTCTCAAACTCAGGTTCCACCCTAGGCCTCTTATCAGGAGGGCATAGAACCTCTAATCATAGTAATCAAATCTTCTGCCATTTTAAGCATATGTTTCTTAGGCACAGAACCTGAAGTGCTAGGAGAAACCCCCACTGAAGCTAAACTTGGCCTACCTCTCAAAGAAGTTTTGGAAACAGAAGGAGAGGCTCTAACTACCTTGGGAAGAGAGGGAAGAACAGTTACCTGAGAAGCCCCTCAGCCTGGCCTACCTCCTGAGAAGGCACATCCTGTAACAGTAAAGTCTCTGCCTGAGACTCCAAAGAAACTCCTGGCAAAACCTCTGGCTCCACTGAGCCTTCTAAAGAACCGGCGTCCGGGACTGCGGTTCATCAACCCTAGCGTTTTGTCCTTGCGCTTTTAAGCGGGGGAGCATCCGGCGGCATTTTATAATTACAACGCTTCCCAAACACTAACCTGGCACAGTCCAACCTTCTCTTAATAGTGCGTTTGTTAAATCTAGCACAAGAGCGGCATCCAACAACGTCGTGCTCAGGCCCTAAACAAGGTATACACAAGGTATGGTAATCCCTATGAGGTATCTGTTTCCCACAAGAAATACAGTTATTCACTTTTTCTGACATCCGGTTAAATACTGAGGCAAGAAAAACCAAAATGTTCCCAACGGGTACTTAGCCAACTTTGATTCGGTCTGAAACTCCGACTTCAGAAAATTTCAGAACGCCAACCTGCACTCGCAAAACTGCTTCTGCATCGGACCATGCGGCAAAAAAGACTGAGGATATGACGTCGGTCATGCGCATTAGTACCCTGACGTACTGACGTCAGTCTAATGCGCCCTGACCGACGTCAGCCATATACTTTGGTATTCGGGCCGACTGGACAGCGGACTACCCAATAGTTAGGACTGCAGCAATGTGGAATGAAGAACATCCGGTGTTCCACACCAGAGGTCAATTCTCCTCGTTGGTCAGATCTGACCACAAGCTAATCAGCCTAGACATCCACATCCCACCCCCAGCCCCAATTAGGGAAACCATCATAAAAAACTTCTCAAAAGCCAACTTCACATTTCTTAAGACAGAAGTGGCAAACTTCATGACACCCATGCAGACGGACAATAGAGGTATGACTGCCGAATCCTACACAAATGCACTTTATAAGCACTTACACGAGTGCATGGATCATGCTATCCCTAATAGAACAAAGATGTTATTCTCCAAAAAAAGGAAGCCAATCTGGTGGTCCTCTGCCATAAACAAACTCTACAACAGAAGAAAGAAACTGTTGCAAAAAAGAGTAAAATCCCATGACTGGAGGAACTCCCTGCTCAGCCTCAGTAAGAAGCTGAGATCCCTCAAAATCCTCCAAAGCTAGTTACGAAAACAAAATTGCCACTGACTCTAAAGACAACCACAAAGCATTCTATAGCTATGTCAAGAATCTAAATGGGAACACTCAGATCTGCTCTGAGTTACAGCATAATGGCACTAAATATACAGAACCAACTGATATTGCCAACATCCTAGCAGATAGGTTCAGTGCTAACTTTACCCCCCTCTCACCCCCTAGAGGGCCCATCTCTATACCGGAAGAATACAACATTCCTATAATCATGGCTGCACAGGTAAAAAACACTCTCCAAAGCCAAGTACACAGCATCCATGGGACCTGACAATATCCCAGGCTGCGTTCTACACGAACTACAGAATGAACTGGGACCCTACCCAAGTACCATGTTCAATCATAGCTTCACCTCAGGGTTTGTACCCACTGAATGGCGCACCGCGACAGTTATCCCACTCCACAAAGGGGGAGCCACGACGGACCCCGGGAACTACCGCCCCATTAACCCGACGAGCCTGGTCTGCAAGGCCATGGAACGTATCATCGTTGAACTCAAAGACCTTGGTAATCTCCAAACTCTGGACCTTACTCAGTTTGGATTTGTAAAAGGCAGATCATGTCTCCTAAACCTGATTGACTTCTTTGAAGCAGTCACCAAAGCCATAGATGAGGGTAAAATGGTTCACACAGCTTATCTAGATCTCGCCACGGCTTTCGACACCATCCCCCACTTTGGAATTATAGATAAGCTCACTAAACTAGGTATAAATCCCTATGTCACAAGATGGGTTGCCAACTGGCTCACTGACAGAACCCACACTGTGAAAGTAGCGGATTCCAAATCCAACATCAGACCAGTGACAAGTGGAGTACCACAGGGTTCAGTCCTGGGTCCTCCCCTGTTTGGTATCTACTTCTCTGAAGTGCAGGGCAACACAGAAGGTCTTTGGCTAACAAAGTTTGCAGATGACTGCAAACTAGGAGCCATAATCGAAACTCCTAACGATGTGGACAAACTACAAAAGGGCCTCACTGAGACAGATACCTGGTGTCAAAGCCATGGCCTGAAGCTCAATGCCAAAAAGTGTACTGTTATCCCCTTTGGTAAAAATTCTGTACCCATGAACTACCACATAGCTGGTAGTCTACTTAATGCCGAAAATGTGATAACAGACCTTGGGACACAGGTTGACAGTAGTCTCTCCTTTGATAATCACATCGCCACAGTGGTCAGGAAATCCTTCTACGTGGCTCATCTCATCACAAAAGGATTCTTATCCAGAAAAAAAAGAGGCCATTGTTCCCCTCTACTCATCACTCATTAGACCCATTATAGAGTACAACACCCCTTTTGGTATGTACCTCACAAGACATCTACAACTGGAAAGACCACAGAAATACCTCACAAAGAGGATTACTGGCCTCAAACCAGATGCCCTATGCAGACCTTCTCAAAAAACTAAAGCTTTACTCCATCACGTATCGCCTACTCAGGGCGATTCTCTGCCCAACATACAAAGCTATGTCAAACCCACAGCTGTTGGACATGCTCCACTTAAAGAAATCCCAATCCCTCCGAGCTACACGCTCTAAGGACCTTAACCTTGTCACCACAATAAACAGAAAGTACAGTTTTGTACCTACCATAAATGTAGATGTTAGACTGATAATACAGCTGCAGTCATAACTGATGGGTTCTCCTGCCGTCAGGCGGGTCCTCAGTCGGACGAATTCCAAAGTCTAGGTCCGGCGTCGGTTGTCGTCGCTTCTTCCCCGACGTCAGTACGACAGGGGTATAAAGGAACCAGCAGACGCCATTTTCTTCAGTTTTTCTTGCCCCAGATGTCAGGTGCCCCCAGAAGGAAGGCAATACATAAATTTGTGTAATAATGCAGTGCAATATAATCAAAATACAGTAGTTGCAAGCAAATACATTATAAATGAATACCCCAATCAGGTTGTATGAGGATGTGTTAGCCTATAGGCCTGTCCCAAGAGGGGAAGGAGGGAGGGAAACCTGGACTGCAGCTGTATTAGCACTCGAACATCTACATTTATGGTAGGTACAAAACTGTACTATGTTCATCGTGCATACAGCTGCAGTCATAACTGATGGGTAGAATCCCAAAGCTAAGAAAGGGGTGGTAGGCACTAGGTGGAACTAGGAGGAGCCAAAATGCCCTGCAAGACTGCAGTGGCAAAGCCTGCTCTAGATTTGGAGTATAATGGTAGGTTGTAGTGCTTGGAGAAGGTATGCACAGAACTGCAAGTGGCTGCTTCCAAAATATCCTTGGTAGGAACACCTCTGAGGAAGGCTGCAGAGGTGGCTGTGGCCCTGGTGGAATGAGTTCTAATGCCTGTAGGTACAGTTTTGCCATGAAAGGAATAGCAAAAGCATATGCAGTGGGCTATCCATTTTGAGATTGTTTGGAAATTGGCTTTCCTTGAGCTCCTACCGCATAGGACACAAAGAGCTGTTCTGATTTGGCTTTGTTCTGTCCAAATAATAACGCAGTTGTCTGTGGATGTCCAAGGAATGTAGTAATCTCTCCCCTTTGTTTTGAGGATTAGGATAAAAAGTAGGTAAATGTATGGCCTGATTTATAGCTACCCTGGATACCACTTCAGGCATAAAGGACGGGTTGGTTCGTAAGGAAACTCTGTCCTGATGGAAGATGATAAAAGGCTGGACAGCCATGAGAGCCTGTAGTTCTGAAACTCTACGAGCTGAGGTGATAGCCAGAAGGAAAGTTGTTTTCCAGGACAAATATTGCAAATTTGATGAGGCAGCTGGCTCAAAGGGAGGCAAGGTCAGTTTTTCCAGAATGAAATTAAGATCCCAAAGCAGGTATTGGTTGTTTCCTTGGAGGTCTTAAATTCTTAGCCCCTCTGAGGAACTGTCTTAAGAGAGGGTGAGAGAATAAAGGTGGATCAGTGTTGTATTCTGCAGAAATGGCCGAGGCATGGATTTTGATGGAGGAGAATGAAAGTCCACTGCTTAGCAGCTCAGCCAAATATTGTAGCATTTGAGGTAAATTCAGTTTTCCAGGATCCTGGCCCTTTTTCTCATTCCAGACACAGAACCGTTTCCATTTTGCGGAGTAAGCTTTTCTAGTTGATGGTCTTCTGGCCTCCAAAATGACATCCTGCACCTCCTTGGAGAGTAGGGTCTGTTGTGATGCTAAGGAATCTTCCATGCTGCTAGATTGAGTGTTTTTAGCTGGCTGTGAAGAGTTTTGAAGCTGTGCTGAGTCAGAAGAAGAGGCATTAGAGGCAGGGACCATGGTGGGGAATGCGTCAGGCTCCTCACGAGTGGGTATCAGTGTTACCTTGGCCAGTCCGGAGCAATGAGAATCATCTTTGGTCTGTCCGCTCTGGTTTTCAATAGAACTTTGGGCAGCAGAGGAAGAGGTGGGAAGGCATAAACTGTCATTGATGTCCAACTGAAAGAGAGAGCGTCCACTCTCCAGGCCTTTGGATGGAAAATCCTTGAGCAGAATTTTGTCAATTGATGATTTTTGTGGGAGGCAAAGAGATCTATGTCTGGCCTTCCCCATTCTTGGATTATTTCTGTAAAAACTTTTGGATGCAATTTCCATTCGTGTGGATCTGTCATATTCCTGCTTAGGTTGTCTGCCAGCGTGTTTTCCTTGCCTGGCAGGTACTGTGCTTGTAGTTCCATTTCTAAGTCCATGGCCATGCTCCAAAGTGACATGGCCAGTCTGCATAGGGGGTAAGAATGTGTTCCTCCCTGTTTATGTACCACATAACTGTGGTGTTGTCCGTTCTTATCAATAGTTGACCTGGTTGTAGAAGGTCCTTGAAAGCTATAACAGCATTTATTACTGCTAGCATTTCCTTTTGATTGATGTGAAGGTGCTTTTC